>NC_056449.1:22253115-22593115 GCF_018296145.1 Oncorhynchus tshawytscha
AATTAACTCCACCCCTGGGCAAAATAAGTAGAATTTCATGAAATGTGTTATAAAACTGCAACATTTTCTCCTCACCCCATGGAAAATGTGTAGAGTTGTAGGAAATGAATTGCAGGAAAATTAACCTCTGTTCTCTTGGCCCTCCCACCACTACAGGAGGGCAGCTCCCGCTCAGCCCAGTCCAAGCTCTTCTCTGTCCTGGTACCCCAATGATAGAACCAGCTTCCCCCTGAAGCTAGGACAGTAGAGTCCAGGCCTATCTTCTGAAACCCTACTTCTTCAAAGAGTATGTTAAATATTCCTACAGCAGCTCCTCAATAATTAAATAAATAAATATTGAACTAACACTGTTCAATGTACTGTATACAGTATATGCCTTTCGTGAACTAACACTCTCACTTTACTTTCCCCCCCCCTTACTAGCTCTGACTTTGCTGAGAGCTACTTTGAGGAAAACTGTACTCACTATAACTGTGTTGTGTGGTTGTTTCACCTAGCTATTTAAGATGAATGCACTAACTGTAAGTCACTCTGGATAAGAGCTTCTGCTAAATTACTAAAATGTACATGTGAAGTGCATTTTTCTCTTTGCCATCAAGAGGGGTGTCACTAAAATGTCTTGCCTGCATAGGGCCCCAAAAAAGTTACAGCCAGACCTGTAGCCCATTCTTTTTCAAACCTAGCAAAAAAGATTATGAAGTTATGGCCAGGTGTACATCACAAGAAATTACAGGCAAAAATGTTGAAATACAATCCATGTCATCAAGCAAACACTTGACACAGTGCGCTTCCTTGTTTATAGCCAGACACTGGTGCAACGTGATTGGCTAGTTTCCAGCGCATCATGATATTACTGGTCCATGTTGCAGTCAATCTTCCGGTAAGGCAGACCCAGTTTGTTTCACTATCAGGAAATAGACGTGCTTTCAATTCACACATTGTTAATGAAGATTATTCGTTAGTCAAATGAAACCAGTAACTAAAATGGGTGCTGTAGTTCTGGTGCTATTTACAATCGGTGCTTTTATCAGTCCAGTTAAATCTCTGAACAATGGTCTCGCGCTCAAGCCTACAATGGGTTGGCTGCATTGGGAGAGATTCATGTGCAATGTCGACTGTGACACGGACCCCAATAATTGCATCAGGTATGACATCTGGCTTCACCCTCAACACGTACATTTAAATGTTCCAGACTCAATCAAACATAGAAGGCAAGGGAAACACAATTGACAGGATGGGTATAATTTTGTGGCACGTTCCAACGGGAATCTGTTCCAAAAACTTCGTAAAGTAGGATGCCAACAAAAGCATACAAAGTAGTATGATCAATTCACCTAGCTAACTAGCTGCCGAATCGGCATCAACTCACCACGTAGCTTATTCTTAATGTTTGTCCATAGGCTACCAGCGTGAGGACAGACATTTTTCGAAATAAAATCTTATTCTGCCGCTATACAACTATGTATGCGTTGTTTGTTGGCAGCCTTGTTATTTACGACGTTTTTGCAACAGATTCCTGTTGGAACGTTCCACAAAGTATAACCATCCTAATTGACACCGCTAAACTAGCTTAGACCATTTTGATGACCGCTCAATTCAAACTCATAGCAGGAAGTAGAGTAACAATAGGCGGTAAGTGGTATGGTTCTACATTCATCAGGTATAAATGGCCTCACACGTTCACTGGTACTTCATTGACACATTGAAGCATAGTTAATATCACAATATGAACTGGCTAATAGTTTCCTCTATCTGTCCCTGATGTCTGCTGCTAGTGAGAATCTCTACATGCAGATGGCAGATGTGATGGTGACAGAAGGCTGGAAGGAGGCTGGCTACGAGTATGTCTGCATCGATGACTGTTGGCCCAGCCACCAACGTGACGCCAAGGGACGCCTTCAGGCAGACCCGAAGCGGTTCCCCAGAGGCATCAAGAAACTGGCCGACTATGTGAGTGTATAGGCTACAGAGAGGTCGTGCTCATTAGGGCACACATGTACAAAAAACTAATAACAAAAAATAATAATAATTTTGCAATGGAAAATTAAAACAATTATTTTTGGGCCATTTTATTTGGTTTCATGTCTACTGAACATGAACCAGTTGTTGAGGGACAACTTATATTATCCACATACAGTTGGTGATGCACTGCTTATGTCAGCTCTAACTCCAATGTTTTCTAGTTCCCAGTGCTTTTTTATCACACACTCTGTGTCACTTTAACACAACAGAAACATGTCCTTCCTCGAGTGATAACCTACACAATGGGACTAAGTTTGTGGTTTACTAATTAGATCATCCACCTTGCTAAGAGTGACACATAAATATGAGCAAACAGAAAGGGAATATTGCTATTACCATGGTGCTAAACTACCAAAGGTTTCAAAACCCTCTGAAGTGCCATGAAAATGTGGTTTGGTAATACAACATCACCATCTACTGGTTTCAACTGTAAGGGTCCACTTTGTTCATGGATTTTGGCCTACAGGACAAACCTTTTCTAAAAGCCTTATTGTAAGATTGTTATTTGTGATTGGTTATACAGGTTCATTCCAAGGGTCTCAAGTTGGGGATCTATGCTGATTTGGGAACCTTTACATGTGGAGGCTTTCCAGGGAGCATGGGATACTACGACATCGACGCTCAGACCTTTGCTGATTGGGGTGTGGATCTGCTCAAATTTGATGGGTGCTACATGAAGTGGACTTTACTGGGAGAAGGTGATTTATATATTAAATGTCATGCTACAAAACTACTAATTCAACAGCTCAAAAGTCTTTCAGATTAAATTACGTTTCATGAATTGAATAAAGAATGATTGATTGGTAACACCCGAAACCCTATAATTACTGCTGTGTGACCTTTTTTCCCCCCAGGTTACACAAACATGTCAATAGCACTGAACCAAACTGGGAGAAGTATCCTGTACTCCTGTGAGTGGCCACTGTATGAGTGGCCACACCATCAGGTAAGAAAGAGTGAGGTGGTAAATGCCTTTATTCCTAGCATTCCTTCAGTTCGTTGGCTAATGAAAATGCTAAATATACCTGAAACTGAATTGATTTCATCTTAGTCAGGAGGATTCATTCATGATTCAGTTTGCATTGATGGTGTCCCACCATGTCAATGATGTACTCACAGCCAGACTATGCTGCCATACGGAAGGCCTGTAACCACTGGCGCAACTTTGCGGATGTGTATGACTCCTGGGACAGTGTGAAGACCATCTTGGACTGGACTGCCGACCATCAGGATGTCATTGTCCCAGCGGCTGGGCCTGGGGGCTGGAATGACCCTGACATGGTACTGTGGCGGTTCCACTTTTCGCTATGGATAAGGGGTTGGGGCCAATTCATCCCATTGTTTTCTATGGGGAATGTTTAAGTGAACTTCCTCAATTGACCAATCCAATCCTGCTACTCAGTTGATGGCGTTCAGTGAAACAGTAAAACTAGTCTGAGTAATGATTAATCATCAACTCTTCCCCTTACTCCTACCAGCTGTTCCTGCCATAACCCATGTACTTTGTCTGAATAGTATGTCTGATTGACATTGACGGTGTTCATTCCTCAGCTGGTGATTGGAAACTTTGGCCTGAGTCACGCCCAACAGGAGTCTCAGATGGCATTGTGGGCCATCATGGCCTCCCCTCTGCTGATGTCCAATGACCTGAGAGACATCTGCCCCCGGTCCAAGCAGCTGCTGCAGAACACAAGGATCATCGCCATCAGTCAGGACCCACTGGGCAGGCAGGGCTATCGCACCGCCAAGGTAGTACACCTCTACTCTGTCACTCACTGGGGATATTTCATGGTAATGCACAATGGAGAATAGTATTACCGCCACACATAAAACAAACAGGGCATATGCAACTTCTGTTGTGCAGTACCAAATCCTACTTTAAATGTGACTACTCGGTGCTAATACAGTTCAATACAACACTGAACCAAAATATAAACGCAACATTTTAAAGTGTTGGTTCCATGTTTCATGAGCTGAAATAAAAGATCCCAGAAATTGTCACAAAAAGCTTTTGTCTAAAATGTTGTGCCCAAGTATGTTTACATCCCTGTTAATGAGCATTTCTCCTTTGCCAAGATCTATCCTCCTGACAGGTGTGGCATATCAGTACACAGGTGCACCTTGTGCAGGGGACAATAAAAAGCCACTCTAAAATGTGTTGTTTTGTCACACAACACAATGCCACAGATATCTAAAGTTTTGAGGGAGGCTGCATTTGGCTGACTACAGGAATGTCCACCAGAGCTGTTGCCAGAGAATTGCATGTTCATTTCCCTACCATAAGCCTCCTCCAACATCGTTTTAGAGAATTTGGCAGTACATCCAACCGGCCTTACGACCGCATACCATGTGTAACCACACTAGCCCAGGACCTCCACATCCGGCTTCTTCACCTGGGAGATTGTCTGAGACCAGCCACGTCTTCTGAGACAGCTGATGAAACGGTGTTTTCACAAAGAAAGAATTTCTGCACAAACTGTCAGAAACAGTCTCAGGGTAGCTCATCTGCGTGCTTGTTGTCCTCACCATGGTCTTGACCACCTGAATGCAGTTCGGCATCGTAAGCGACTATGTGGACAAATGCTCACCTTCGATGGCCACTGGCACGCTGGAGTAGTGTGCTCTTCACGGATTAATCTCTGTTTCAACTGTAGTGAGCAGACGGCGTGTATGGCGTTGTGTGGGAGAGCAGTTTGCTGATGTCAATGTTGTGAACAGAGTGCCCCATGGTGACAGTGGGGTTATAGTATGGGCAGGCATAAGCTACCGACAATTATCGATGGCAATTTTAATGCATAGAGACACCATGACGAGAACCCTTGTCGTGTCATTCATCCGCTGCCATCACCATGTTTCAGCATAATGTACAGCCCCATGTTGCAAGGCTTTGTACACAATTCCTAGAAGCTGATAATGGCCTGCATACTCACCGGACATGTCACCAATTGAGCATCTTCGGGATGCTCTGGTTTGATGTGTACGACAGCGTGTTTCAGTTTCCACCATTATCCAGCAACTTCGCACAGCCATTGAAGAGCAGGACAACATTCCACAGGCCACAATCAACAGCCTGATCAACTCTATGTGAAGGAGATGTGTTGCGCTGCATGAGGCAAATGGTGGTCACACCACATACTGACTTTTAAGGGTATATGTGGCCAACTGATGCGTATTTGTATTCCCAGTCATGTGAAAGCCATAGGTTAGGGCCCATTTTTTTATTTTATTTCAATTGACTGATTTCCTTTTATATGAACTGTAACACAGTAAAATCTTTGTTGCATGTTGTGTTCTATATTTTTGTTCAGTGTAATAATGGTCAAATACCCTTATGCAGCTACACTATCACAGAGCCTAATCAAACTCAAAAAGCCTGAAACTCCAAAGAAATTACATCTAACATCATGCATTCACTATAAATTGCCAACTCTGTAACCATATGGCATTCATCTGTTGCCACATAAATTATTTACTCTCCCCCAATGATCAACACCACCGATGCCGGTAACGCATATAGCTGGGTTGGTTGTTTAGCAACACAACAGTCACGTGGCGAACTATGGGGCAATATAGACGGGGTTGGCTTCGACTGTTGACATAAACTATATTTAGCCTGTGTTCATAGAAAACATAAATACATTTGTACAATTAACACTTGTGTCTCAAATACATCGTTAGTTGTTTAGCTAGCAAGTTCTTGCCATATTAGCATAGATATGACATCGATTCGCTGCATGGTCGGTCAGCCAACCAACCCAGCTTGAGACCCTTCTGAGTGATCTCTTTGTATATACCCCACCTACTGGCCATATGCAAGACTGATCATCATCTGTAGCTTATGTTGTGGTAGTTACAGTTGAAGTCGGAAGTTTACATGCACCTAGGTTGGAGTCATTTAAAACTAGTTTTTCAACCACTCCACAAATTTCTTTACATACACTAAGTTGGCTGTGCCTTTTAAACAGCTTGGAAAATCTTCTGATAGGCTAATTGACATCATTTGAGTCAATTGGAGGTGTACTTGTATCTCAAGGCCTACCTTCAAACTCAGTGCCTCTTTGCTTGACGTCATGGGAAAAATCTAAAGAAATCAGCCAATACCTCAGGAAAAGAATTGTAGACCTCCACAAGTCTGGTTCGTCCTTGGGAGCAATTTCCAAATGTCTGAAGGTACCACATTCATCTGTACAAACAATAGTACGCAAGTATAAATACCATGGGACCACGCATCCGTCATACCGCTCAGGAAGGAGACGCGTTCTGTCTCCTAGATATGAACGTACTTTGGTGCAAAAACTGCAAATCAATCCCAGAGCAGCAAAGGACCTTGTGAAGATGCTGGAGGAAACGGGTACAAAAGTATCTATATCCACAGTAAAATGAGTCCTATGTCGACATAACCTGAAAGGCCACTCAGCAAGGAAGAACCCACTGCTCCAAAACCGCCATAAAAAAGCCAGGAGATGGTTTGCAACTGCACATGGGGACAAAGATTGTACATTTTGGAGAAATGTTCTCTGGTTTGATGAAACAAAAATAGAACTGTTTGGCCGTAATGACCATTGTTATGTTTGGAGGTAAAAGGGGGAGGCTTGCAAGCCAAAGAACACCATCCCAACCGTGAAGTACAGGGGTGGCAGCATTATGTTGTGGGGGTGCTTTGCTGTAGGAGGGACTAGTGCACTTCACAAAATAGATGGCATCATGAGGGAGGAAAATTATGTGGATATATTGAAGCAACATCTCTAGACATCAGTCAGGCAGTTTAAAGCTTGGTCGCAAATGGGTCTTCCAAATGGACAATGACCCCAAGCATAGTTCCAAAGTTGTGGCAAAATGACTTAAGGACAACAAAGTCAAGGTATTGGAGTGGCCATCACAAAGCCCTGACCTCAATCCTATATCAAATGTGTGGGTAGAACTGAAAAAGCATGTGCAAGCAAGGCCTACAAACCTGATTTAGTTACTCCAGCTCTGTCAGGAGGAATGGGCCAAAATTCACCCAACTTATTGTGGGAAGCTTGTAGAAGGCTACCTGAAACGTTTGACCCACATTAAACAATTTAAAGGCAATGCTACCAAATACTAATTGAGTGTGTGTACATTTCTGACCCACTGGGAATGTGATGAAAGCTGAAATAAATAATTCTCTCTACTATTATTCTGACATTTCACATTCTTAAAATAAAGTGGTGATCGTAACTGACTTGAGACGGAATTTTTACTAGGATTAAATGTCAGGAATTGTGAAAAACTGAGTTTAAATGTACTCAGCATTGCGTCGTGCCTAAGAACAGCCCTTAGCCATGGTATATTGGCCATATATCACAAACCCCCAAGGTGCTTTATTGCTATAATAGACTGGTTACGAATGTAATTAGAGCAGTAAAAATAGATGTTTTGTCATACACGTGGTATACGGTCTGATATACTACGGCTTTCAGCCAATCAGCATTCAGTGCTCGAACCACCCAGTTATAATCTGAAATCAGGCTGTTGAAACTAACCTGACTGTTGATTGACAGGTGGACAGTTTCGAGGTGTGGGAAAGACACCTGTCTGGTGGCCGGTTGGCTCTGGCAGTGATGAACAAGCAGGAGATCGGTGGACCCCGAGGCTTCCCCCTCACCCTGGCCACGCTGCCAAGCTGGAAGATCTGCCACCCCCAGTGTAATGTCACCCAGGTCCTGCCCAGCTACAAGGAGCTCGGGGTCCAGACCCTCCTCAGTAAACTTGTGGTGGTGGTCAACCCTTCTGGCACAGCACTGCTGACTGTCACCCCCATTTAAGTGTGACTTCAACACCCAATGGCAATTATGGAAGGACATGCCCAACGTGAACAGTTCTTTAGTATGGTGTAGCTAGCAGACAAGCATATGGGCCCTGGCCCTCACCCAGCACTGATTGAAATGCACAGGATTTATGAGCACTTTAATTCACAGCAAGTTACGTTGCTTATTATGATTATTCTAGATAGTGTGCTTATTTGCCAAAGAGCTATGTATATGCTCACCCTTGAATAGGTTATTTAGTTGGTGTGCTTCCCTTGAATTATTAGAGATTTTTCATTATTTTAAGTGTGGAATGTGTTAGTAATTGTCCATGTTTTGTATGCTAATTGATCTGGTCACAAAAAGGAGATTTGCTGGATGGCAGACACCTGAATGTTCAGATATCAAAAATCAGTAGTACTGTAACAATTTGGAAATGTTCACAATTAAAGTGGCAATCTGGAATTCAAACAAAACCAAAGCCATCAACCTGCCACTTTTTTGGTAAGCTTCGGGATGGGGCTGGAAAAACATTACCACTTAAATTTACGGTAACACTTCACAACCAGTGTTATAACATGGTCATAACCATGTCAATGTCATAACAGCTTACATAACTTGTCAAAATGGGATCATAACATTGTCATGACCCATATTTACCTGTTGTGACATTTTTATGGCTGGTAATGACACTTGCATAAGTGTCAACCTACATTTACTCATGTTTTTTCCCTGCCAAGAAGTCCTTCGTAATTCTTTAGTCACTTTTTTCTTCATATTTTAGAAAACACTTTGACAAAAAAAATGCTTTTTCAAAGTGTCTGACCATAATATATGCCCTTATGTCAAGAGGGTGTCTTTGTCCTGCATTCATCCCAGTCATCAGCAAGTGTTGGGGTCGGTGCATGTCTGATATCAATGTGTGCGCAATTGAAATTTAATTTGGTCAATTTTAGAAAATTATAAACATACTGTTGACAAGTAGGCTATATGGTGTAATGGAATGTTTTGCCTTGTGTGGTAGGGGTCATAACCAGCCATAAAATAACTTCTGCGGTAGGTTTACACTTCTGTAGTCGTCTTAACTAGCCATAAAATAATGCAATGTATCAAACTTATGATGCTGGGTGTCCACAAATTTCCACAGGCAAGAACTGATATCGAAATTGTTTTAAAGCTTTCTTTGCTCTACCCTAGTTAGCATTGGCTGGCAAACTGCCAACTCCCTTCAAACTACACAGGAAAAAATTGTATCCATGTGTTCATCTGACTCTGGTTAAGTAGAACAAGGGCTTTAATCCCAAAATCTCACCGTACTCCTTTAACCTTATTTTGGGTTCTTATCACTTCAATATACGTACACACACTAGATATGGGACCCCACCATTGTAAAAATATTTGAAGTTATAGAAATGCATTTATTACATGTTTAAAAGTGAGCTAAACAAGAATGTATACAAACATTCCTAAAGTATAATTTGATATTAAATACATGCAATTGTCCTTGAAACACTATTAGTCCATTCATTCCTATGGAGGACTGCTCCTACTAAGGAGTGCCAATATGGCCAATCAGTGTCTTCAAAGCCTCTCAATGGCCAATACATAATAGCGTCAGCATTCTAGGGTTTATATACATCATTCGGTTCTGATGGGTTGACACTGTTGTACTAAGCCCATGAAGATACGATTCAGGCATGGTTATTCGCTAGTGTGTTTATACTGATATGCTTCAACCACTCTTGGAAAGGTTAAGTTGTAAATTCTGGAATGGCCAATAACATCTTCATATCCACCAACTGTAATTGCCATCACTCTTGCAATTACCACCAAGGTACAGTTAAGGAGAGATGAGACATCTGGTACAATTTTAATACATTTATTGGGGGGGAAAATAAGTCCATCCAATAGATTGACCCACAGCCTAGAACTGGATGACCTGGCCCTGAAAGGAGACAAAAACAAGGTTATAAGGCAGCTCAGATATTCAACCAGCACATTGAAACTATTCACATTTCCACAATGAAAAATACAAAACACCCCTTCTGAATCCAATCACATCGACAACTTGTTAACATTCATTAGGGCATATCTAAAATCCAAACAATTCAAGAGCCACACACGTTAGGCCAGAGAGGGCCTTCAGACTGCTATTGTCAATTCCTCTCCAGGCTGTCTAACATCCCCTGAGTTCAGAGGAAGCATGCATTTTTGTAATTGACTAAATGTTCTATAGAGCAACGTTTTAAAGTGGAAGAGCTCCGATGTGTATCAAGGATAGTTGAACATTGTCAAATGTCACCGATAACACTAAACGTCATTTAGATGTCCAGAAACCATAGACCCCTCAAAGGCAACTGGACCTTGAAGCCAGTTCCACTACATTTGTACATTGTACCCCTCGAACCAAGGATAGATTTAGACCTGAGACACCAGGTGGGTGAAATTAATGATCAGGCAGAGCATAAAAAAAACAGCAGGCTCTGGACCTTGTAGGGTAAGAGTTGAATACCCCTGGTATAGTACATTCAGAAGGTATTCAGACCCATTGACTTTATTCTAAAATTGATTCAAATTGCCCCCCTCCCCTCATCAATCTACACACTATGCCATAATGACAAATAAAAAATAATAATTCTCATTTAATTCTCACATTAAAAATAAACTGAAATATCACATTACCATAAGTATTCAGACCCTTACTTTCCAAATGCACTGTACATACACACATTGCTTTTCATGGCTGTGGAACAAATACACAACCCATCCCACATGCAGAATAAACACGGGCCCGGAACATCTGTGTTGCACTACATGGCTAGAGTTTGTGCTTACCTTTCTCTTCTTGTCACCTCCCAGCTCAAAGTGCTTGCATCTCTTGATGGGCACCATTCTCTTGGCCCTGCAGTTGGGCTCCACACACTCCAGCCTCAACACGATCTTCTTTGTGGTCTTGGCCTGAGGAGAGAATACAATGTTACCACAGTCCAGGATCCATGCACACATGACACAAGGCAGCGGCATTCTGATGATCTACCCCTCTCTTGAAGTGTGTTCTCGTTCACTCCCCTTCATGCATTAAATGGCTAGAGGAAGTTTCCACCCATTCCTTTCAAATCCATGAGGGGGCGTTTGAGGGCAAAATATGGAAAAGGGGTGGACAATCAGAGCGTTGCCTGTGTTTCTCTATTTTAGAGCTCAAAATTTTACCCCTTAACACCTTTTCATTTTCTGGAGTGTAAAAAGATTGTCAATACTGTATTTTATGTAGGTGCAGAAGTAAAGGAGAAATAAAGTGTTCATTAATCAAGTTGTCTGAGGTTTACCTATAACCTTGCCACGGAAGAGACACAACAGGGCCTCAAACCATCTCAGTTTTCTCTAGCAGACACTTTAGGAAATGACAAAGCCACCACAGGCCAAGCCTCGCTGACAATGGCCTGCACAAATAGTATACATTTGTAAGGTATATCAGTGGTTCAACTCCTTTCCTTGAGTAATCAACAGTACATGTACAGTTGAAGTCGAAGTTTAAATGTATTTGGCTATGGTGTATGTAAACTCAGTTTCACAATTCCTGACATTTAATCCTAAAAACAATTCCCTGTCTTAGGTCAGTTACGATCACCACTTTATTTTTAAAATGTGAAATGTCAGAATAATAAGAGAGAACTTCAGCTTTTCAGCTTTCATCACATTCCCAATGGGTCAGAAGTTTACATACACTCAATTAGTATTTTGTAGCGTTGCCTTTAAATGATTTAACTTGGGTCAAACATTTCAGGCAGCCTTCCACAAGCTTCCCACAATAAGTTGGATGAATTTTGGCCCATTCCTCCTGACAGAGCTGGTGTGACTGAGTCGGGTCAGGCCTCCTTGCTCGCACACGCCTTTTCAGGTTCTGCCCACAAATTTTCTATAGGATTGAGGTCAGGGCTTTGTGATAGCTACTCCAATACCTTGACTTTGTTGTCCCTTAAGCCATTTTGCCACAACTTCGGAAGTATGCTTGGGGTCATTGTCCATTTGGAAGACCCATTTGCCACCAAGCTTTAACTTGACTGATGTCTTGAGATGTTGCCTCAATATATCCACATATTTTTCTTCCTCGTGATGCCATCTATTTTGTGAAGTGCACCAGTCCCTCCTGCAGCAAAGCACCCCTACAACATGATGCTGCCACCCCCGTGCTTCACGGTTGGGATGGTGTTCTTGGCCTTGCAAGCCTCCCCCTTTTTCCTCCAAACATAACGATGGTCATTACGGCCAAACAGTTCTATTTTTGTTTCATCAGATCAGAGGACATTTCTCCAAAAAGTACGGTCTTTGTCCCCATGTGTAGTTGCTAACCGTAGTCTGGCTTTTTTATGGTGGTTTTGGAGCAGTGGCTTCTTCCTTGCTGAGTGGCCTTTCAGGTTATGTCGATATAGGACTTGTTTTACTGTGGATATAGATATTTTTTACCTGTTTCCTACAACATCTTCACAAGGTCCTTTGCTGTTGTTCTGGGATTGATTTTCACCTTTCGCAGGAAAGTACGTTAATCTCTAGGAGACGGAACACGTCTCCTTCCTGAGTGGTATGACAGCTACATGGTCCCATGGTGTTTATACTTGCGAACTATTGTTTGTACAGATGAACGTGGTACCTTCAGGCGTTTGGAAATTGCTCCCAAGGAAGAACCAAACTTGTGGTCCACAAAAAAAAAATCCTGAGGTCTTGGCCGATTTCTTTTGATTTTCCCATGATGTAAAGCAAAGAGGCATTGAGTTTGAAAGTAGGCCTTGAAATACATCCACAGGTACACCTCCAGTTGAATCAAATTATGTCAATTAGCCTATCAGAAGCTTCTAAAGCCATGACATCTATTTCTGGAATTTTACAAGCTGTTTAAAGACACAGTCAACTTAGTGTATGTAAAACTTCTGACCCACTGAAATTGTGATTATAAGTGAAATAATATGTCTGTAAACAATTGTTGGAAAAATGACTTGTGTCATGCACAAAGTAGATGTCCTAACCGACTTGGCAAAACTATAGTTTGTTAACAAGAAATTTGTGAAGTGGTTGAAAAACAAGTTTTAATGACTCCAAGCTAAGTGTATGTAATCTTCTGACTTCAACTGTATGTTTCCCCAGACCGCCAGGACTACTTAACTGTACTGTTTGGGTTCCTCAAGGATAGAAGTATACCACTGATATAAAGGTACCTTTTGGTAACGTATCCAGTACACACAAAGCTTTGCAAGCTTACCTTTTTGCGGAAAATAGGCTTGGTCTGTCCACCGTAACCGGACTGCTTTCTGTCATATCTCCTCTTACCTAAAACACAGATCGTACATCAATTATTTAATTTGTAACACATAGCAGTCCATACTACGTCAAATGTTCATCACATCTGCCAATGCTCATATTGCGACAGAAACTCACCCTGTGCGTAGAGGGAATCCTTTCCCTTCTTGTACTGGGTAACTTTGTGAAGCTGGTGTCTCTTGCACTTCTTGCAGTAGGTCCTGCGTGTCTTTGGCACGTTCACCTGAATCACAGATTTAGAATGTATACTGCCAAAGTGCTGCAGTCTGGTACATTTCAAGTACCTCTTCATTCAAATTGAGTCTCTGGGCTTCACAGCCAATATCAGGTCACTACCATTCAACCTAGGGGGCTACTAGCCGAGGAACACTAACTCCCTTCGCATATCGAGGAAGAGTGGAGTTTGGATATCTGGTCATGCAATTTCCCTTCAACAAAATTGAGTCACCAGCAGTCAATATCTGTAAAAATCCGACCACCCGCTCGTCGCGCAGCTGAATTTAGGTGATGATAACTGAGTAGCTAAGTGTTTCTCAGGTAGGCCAAGAGCCTTTTCACCATCTATGTGGCATTTTTGTTCCAACGACTACATGTACATACGTTTAGTGTTGTTGACTCAAAAAGTTGTAGAAACACCTCTACCAACAAATCCATTTGCCAAAGGCTTTGGTGTGAGCAGCTAGCTCCATCGTTACACAACAGGATCTCCTTGATAGCACGCAACATTGGGCAGCACTACTTGGTAGTTATAATGCATTTGCTATGATTACAACTTTGAAAGGTATTTGGCAGGGATGCATTTATAAAATGTTAACACCATTATATTGCCAAGAATACAGTAATAAGGGCAATTTCAATAAGAGACTGCCATTAACTAGCTAGGTAGTTAGCGATACAATCACCGTAGCCATTCGCTCGAGTTTTGTATATTGGCAACTTTTGCGGGGAGATATACAGATAAAAACATTAATAATGGCATATACATGTCCCTAACCATTGCATTCACACATTGGGTACTTTCAAATGTGACAAGTGAATGTATATTTTGAAGATTACAGTTGATAGTTTTTTTAAGTCTATTAGTGATTGAGTTTCATACCATGACGACAATCCGATCCAGACGAAAAGAGGAAGGTTGACGCCGGAAGCACTTTTTCATAAAGAACATTGGATACCAATGGGTCCTAATTTTGAACACTGCCACCTTGTGTTTGAGTGTAGAATAGAACCAAGTTGACCACAGTCGTCCTTCAGTACAAAGCTTTAAAAATATCGATAGATTAGTCAAATGACAAGGCTACTGGTGTGTATGCTTAATCATATGAGAATCCATGAAGTCACAACATTTTTCTGAATTATAAATTATTACCCGATAAATTATACTTTAATAATCATAATTTAAATCAGGTTCCTTTAGGTTCCATGCAGGTGATGTGATAAATTAGGGCTAAACATATATTTAATTGCAGATGACGACCATAAATACACTATTTTGCACCACTCTATTTATATGACACACAGGCAAAAGTCCTTGCTGACAAAATGGTAACAATAATGTATACACATACATTCCATATTCATCACTAAGCCTATACTCAAGCTGTTTTTCTTCTTATCATTGGTCTGTAAAGGCCTCAAGGAAGTTATCATTTCACAGAGGCAGTCAACTTTGAACACAGTCTAATGCTACTGTAAATAACTTATTCCTTAGCCTACTTTACGGATACTGGCGCGTTAATGGTTAGTTGGCCCTCTTCGACATCACACAAACTCTGCTTCAGAGAGCTAATATAAAACTGAGCAGGAAGCAAAAAGGGAACTGCGTGAAGTCAATTCCTCTGAAAGGGTGGGGTTTAGTCTCCTGCTGCCACACACTGTTAGTACATGGAATAAGAGCAGCCATAGCAGAGGTCTTTGTCCATGTCAACTCTCCACATCACAGTCTGCAGACAGTGGTCTGTCTATAGGCATTGCTGAGTGTCAGAGTTAAGGTAAGTGATGAGGTATTTGCTAACTAAATGGTAGGGGTCCATCTGCTGGGAAAGATGAAAGCTCTGTAGGTTACATGCAGGCAATGTATTACTGTATGCGTTACATTGAAAAATAGGCTTCTATTGAGTATGCAGGTCCTCGTTACCTGAGAGAGAACCAGATTGTCATTGTAGAAGAGAGTTTGTTCTGAAAGACTTACCTGGGTAAATAAAGGTTTAAATTGTTATATTCAAAGGTAAGTCAGAAGGTTGACATTACCACTACATGATATCTAAGAATGAATGAAAAGTCATCAATTTGGTCTCTTTTGATGAGGCTTCAACCAGGAATGGGACTATGTAAAGCATGAATGATAGTAAGTTACCATTACATTGGGAGGACATCGGGAGCTCCAACATTGAAGCAAGCTTGACGTTTCTGGACTTTCACTATCGTATCCAAAGCAGCAACATGGTTAAATCAAATTTCTTGTTCATGAAAAGTGATGGAAAATGTCCAAACAAACTACATCATATCATTCATGTATCATTCCTCAGAATCTCTATTAGATGTTCATTCATTGTCCAGGCCTGTCTTGAACACATTGTATGTTGGAGGCTGGATGATGTCCTCATGCATATCAAAGAACATGTAGTCGGTACTTTTTTTCCCCTTCTTCATATTAAAGACATTGCATTATGGGCAATATGTACAATATTTTGTCAATGAATGAGTTACAATCCACTTTGGATAGCAGTGGAGTGATTGGAAATAGAAAACAAACACTATCATGTTCATTCTTAAACTTTGTTGTTACGTGTCCACTGTCTATGCTCTTATGTTTACATTTCACAGTGGAGAGTTTTGGAGCTGGATATTAAACATGAATGACTTCATATTAATTTGATAACATACACAGTGTACAAAACACAAGGAACACCTGATCTTTCCATGACATAGACTGACCAGGTGATTCCAGGGGAAAGCTATGATCCCTTATTGATGTCACTTGTTAAATCCACTTTAATCAGTGTAGGATGAAGGGAGGAGACCGGTTAAAGAAGGATTTTTAAGCCTTAAGACAATTGAGACATGGATTGTGTCTGTGTGGCATTCAGAGGGTAATGGGCAAGACAAAATATTTAACTGCCTTTGAACTTGGTACGGTCAGGCACACCCGTTTGTGTGTGTCGAGAACTGCAATGTTGCTGGGTTTTTGCCGCTCAACAGTTTCCCGTGTGTATCAAGAATGGTCCACCACCCAAAGGACATTCAGCCAACATGAGACAACTGTGGGAAGTAGTGGAGTCAACATGGGCCAGCATCCCTGTGGAACACTTTCTACACCTTGCCCCGACGAATTGAGGCTCAATATTAGGAACGTGTTCTTAATGTTTTGTGCACCCAGTGTATGTTGGTCTGTGCAATTTCAGCAATATCCCCGAAACATTGATGCAAAGAAATTGTAAGCCGAAAGCTGCCTTCGCTTCTACAAAGAACAGTCACCCCGCTATGCAGTACATCTTCTTGACCCATTTCTTTTAGTAGCTGGTATGTTACATTAAGGAAGAAAGTAGGGTTTGTAAAACCAAGATCTGTTTGTATGTTTTGGCCTGTTTGTATTATCTGAGGATGTGAGGAACCCTTCTGCCTAAATATCTTCACATGGAGAGTTTCCTTTTGTGGTCAGACACACACTGAGTGTGTATGTGTGTTACTGTGACTGAGTGTGTATGTGTGTTACTGTGACTGAGTGTGTATGTGTGTTACTGTGACTGAGTGTGTATATGTGTTACTGTGACTGAGTGTGTATATGTGTTACTGTGACTGAGTGTGTATATGTGTTACTGTGACTGAGTGTGTATGTGTGTTACTGTGACTGAGTGTGTATGTGTGTTACTGTGACTGAGTGTGTATGTGTGTTACTGTGACTGAGTGTGTATGTGTGTTACTGTGACTGAGTGTGTATGTGTGTTACTGTGACTGAGTGTGTATGTGTGTTACTGTGACTGAGTGTGTATGTGTGTTACTGTGACTGTATGTGTGTTACTGTGACTGAGTGTGTATGTGTGTTACTGTGACTGAGTGTTACTGTGTTACTGTGACTGAGTGTGTATGTGTGTTACTGTGACTGAGTGTGTATGTGTGTTACTGTGACTGAGTGTGTATGTGTGTTACTGTGACTGAGTGTGTATGTGTGTTACTGTGACTGAGTGTGTATGTGTGTTACTGTGACTGTGACTGACTGAGTGTGTATGTGTGTGTGACTAGTGTGTATGTGTGTTACTGTGACTGAGTGTGTATGTGTGTTACTGTGACTGTGACTGAGTGGGTATGTGTGTTACTGTGACTGAGTGGGTATGTGTGTTACTGTGACTGAGTGGGTATGTGTGTTACTGTGACTGAGTGTGTATGTGTGTTACTGTGACTGAGTGTGTATGTGTGTTACTGTGACTGAGTGTGTATGTGTGTTACTGTGACTGAGTGTGTATGTGTGTTACTGTGACTGAGTGTGTATGTGTGTTACTGTGACTGAGTGTGTATGTGTGTTACTGTGACTGAGTGTGTATGTGTGTCACCACAAAAGTAAACTCTCCATGTAAAGACACACACACTTATCAGACAGGAAACGTCCAGAGAGCATTTGTTGCAAGGTTCCTGTTATCAACAAACCAACACTTTCATTGGAAGGGAGTGTGTCATTGAAAAGAAGACAAAGTACTCCATAAAATGACACTGAACCCATGTATGTTACTGTGCATAAAGTCTGTATTCCTCTTCAGCATTGGTTAGTCGATTTAAGAGACACATCCTCAGTGTCATTGATTGGATGCTGTGTCCCTGGCATTTTGTTTATCCCACATTGAGGCTTGTATCAAACAAATGAATACTTTGGTGGTATGTTGTTGGTAGTATGTATTATACTATGTGTTAGTAGTGTTATGACAGTGTCAAGAGAGGAAGAGGGGATGTAACAGTAACCAGTTGAACCACAGAGGCGCCACTGATACTTTCCAACATTGTCTCTTTTTATTTAGCATTGCAGTGCAACACTGTTGCAACTTCCCTATAAATTCTACTGTGTCAGCCCAAGTGACTCAAGCTCTTTAGAAAAAAACCTAGCACTTGTGTGGCTGACAGGCTAAACACGACTGTTGTAATACAAGATATTACGATTGATAGGACAGCTGCAGCCACTAAAGAGACACATTTATACTTGCTCTACCTAGAAGCTTTAGGTCAGTGTTTTACCCAGGCTTATATCTGCATGTAAACAACCTGTTTGAAATATTGTGTGGACTGCACAGTATGAGTTTGAAGCAGAGGCAAGGGGTTTGATTATGTGTCAAAGAGGATTATTTGTAACATAACATTACACAAAATTATAATACTGTTGTTGACATACTGCATAGTATCAAAATCATCTAGCTAGTGTGGAAAAAAAACATTACACTCATGGCTAGTCGGATGTGTCTACTATCTAGTAGTGTGAAAAGAGAGGGGGTATCAGCAGCAGATGCAATCAGGAAGTGAGAAGGAGGGTGTTTAAAATAGTCGGAGCTGAGCTGAGTAAACTTGTATCATGGAGATAGCATGCAGAGGAACCTTAACGATTAAGCTCTTTTGAATATATCTACGGTATAAGGAACATGGGTGAGTTGGAGTTGGTGAGAAACGTTCTGTCGTTACATGTCTGTGACATTGAAGTATTCCTTTTTTGAGCGCTGTGTTCATTTTAGGACACTGCCTATGTTAAAAGAGAACTAGAAGGTTGTATTGATGATGCAGGGAGGGAACTATACATGGTTACTTGGACTTTGAAATAATTCCTCATTGGATTTAAGTCATTTGGGGTTAAGTCAGTTATTTGAAAGAAGAAAAACTGTTGTTGATTCTGTGGCCTGTATGAAAGGGAAGGTCAAGTAGATCAAATACTATTGAATACTTGATATGTATGCTTGATTTAGTTTGCCAACGTTTGCAGTGTATCCAATGGAATAGTACCCGAAAACCCCAAGATACCAGTAAATCTAGAGTACCTCAAATACAAAGTATTTGACATATGTATGAATTTGGACCCAGCTCTTCTGCATGGTGAACAATGGCATTTTCATGCTTTATGTTATCAGTTGATCATACTCTGTACATTTGTGGCCTGTGGTATCAGCTGAGGTGACATCACCACACCAGTGTCCATAGTGGAGCCATTATCCTGATCCCCAGATAATTAACAAATATCTGACGCTATCTGTCTATTTGTCAAACTTGCTTTCCTTCCGTCTGATGCTGGAATGAATCAATAGAGGCCTTGTTTTGTGTGGAAGGCTGACAGTGGTGTGGTTGACCAACCCAGCAAGGTGCAATGAGTGGTAGATACAAAGAAGAGCATAGAAATCCTTTTGTCTCTGTGTCTTATGTTTCCTACAATAGGGACCTATTTCTCCCCATATTTCACGAGTTCAACAAAGTATTGCCACTTCAATAGAACTGCATTACCAAAAATAGAGTTTGTGGACATTCATCAAATAAAAGGGATAGTGTATGCCAGCATGCCAACAGAAATACGCATTATTTTGCACTAAGCAATATTAATGCTAAGCTGTAAGTCAATGAACCCAAATCCTTAGTGAACTTTCCCTTTAACAATATCAGACATGAGAGCATAAGCATTGGCAACGATTGTAGGTGGGGAAAGGTTTGCGAGGGGTAGCCGATAATGTCCTGCCTTCATCGTATGGGGAAAAGAGAGGGTCAATGTGTTATGGAACATCCAAATAAAATAAAATGTCACATGTGCCGAATATAACAGGTGTAGATCTTACAGTGAAATGCTTACTTATGAGCCCTTAACCAACAATGCAATACAAATAAGAATGAGAAATAAAAGTAACAGGTAAATAAAGAGCAGCAGTAAATTAATAATAGCGAGACAATATACAGGGGGGTACCGGTACAGAGTCAATGTGCAGGGGCACCAGTTAGTTGAGGTAATTGAGGTAATATGTACATGTAGGTAGAGTTATTGAAGTGACTATGCATAGATAATAACAGAGAGTAGCAGCGGTGTAAAAGAGGGGGGCAATGCAAAAGTCTGGGTAGCCATCTGATTAGGTGTTCAGGAGTCTTATGGCTTGGGGGAAGAAGCTGTTTAGGAGCCTCTTGGACCTAGACTTGGTGCTACGGTACCGCTTGCCGTGCGGTAGCAAAGAGAACAGTCTATGACTTGGGTGGCTGGAGTCTTGGACAATTTTTAGAGCCTTCCTCTGACACCGCCTTGTATAAAGATCCTGGATGGCAGGAAGCTTTGCCCCAGTGATGTACTGGGCAGTACGCACTACCCTCTGTAGTGCCTTGTGGTCAGAGGCCGAGCAGTTGCCATACCAGGTGGTGATGCAACCGGTCAGGATGCTCTCGATGGTGCAGCTGTAGAACCTTTTGAGGATCTGAGGACCTATGCCAAATCTTTTCAGTCTCCTTAGGGGGAATAGGTTTTGTCGTGCCCTCTTCACGATTGTCTTGGTGTGCTTAGACCATGTTAATTTGTTGGTGATGTGAACACGAAGGAACTTGAAGCTCTCAACCTGCTCCACTATAGCGCCGTCGATGAGATTTGGGGAGTGCTCTGTCCTCTTTTTCCTGTAGTCCACAATCATCTCCTTTGTCTTGATCACATTGAGGAAGAGGTTGTTGTTGTCCTGGCACCACACAGCCAGGTCTCTGATCTCCTCCCTATAGGCTGTCTTGTTATTGTCGGTGATATCCATGGCTTCTGGTTGGGGTATGTATGTACGGTCATTGTGGGGACAACGTCATCGATGCACTTATTGATGAAGCCAATGACTGATTTTGTGTACTCCTCAATGCAATTGGAGGAATCCCGGAACATTTTCCAGTCTGCGCTAGCAAAAGAGTCCTGTACCACTTTTTTATTGATCGAGTCACTGTTGCTTCCTGCTTTAATTTTAGCTTGTAAGCAGGAATCAGGAGGATAGAATTATGGTCAGATTTGCCAAATGGAGGGCGAGCGAGAGCTTTGTATGCGTCTCTGTGTGTGGAGTAAAGGTGGTCCAGAGTTTTTTCCTTCTGTTTGCACATTTAACATGCTGATAGAAATTTTGTGAGACCGATTTAAGTTTCCTTGCATTAAAGTCCCTGCCACTAGGATCAGTCCCTGCCACCTCTGGATCAGCGTTTTCCTGTTTGCTTATGGCAGAATAGAGCTCATTGAGTGCGGTCTTAGTGCCAGCATCGGTCTGTGGTGGTATTTAGACGAAAACTCTCTCGGTAGATAGAGTACCTCATGGTAAGCTGTAGACCACACTAACTCAGGCAAGTAAAACCTTGAGACTTCCTTAGATATCGTGCACCAGCTGTTATATACAAAAGACATAGTCTGCCGCCCCGTCTTACGAGACGCCGCTGTTCTATCCTGCTGATACAGCGTATAACCAGCCAGCTGTATGTTGATAATGTCATCGTTCAGCCACAACTCCGTGAACCATAGGATATTACAGTTTTGAATGTCCCGTTTGTAGTTTAATCTTCCGCATAGGTCATCGATTTTATTTTCCAAAAATTGCGGGTTTGCTAGCAGAATGGAAGGCAGTGGGGGTTTATTCGATCGCCTACGAATTCTCAGAAGGCAGCCCGCCCTCCGGTCCATTTTTCTCCGCCTTCTCTTCACGCAAATGACGGGGATCTGGGCCTGGTCCCAGTAAAGCAGCATGTCATTCACGTCGGGCTTGTCGTTAAAGGAAAAAAAGGATTCTGCCAGATCATGATGAGTAATCGCTGTTCTGATGTCCAGAAGTTATTTTCGGTCATAAGAGACGGTAGCAGCAACATTATGTACAAAATAAGTAAAAAAATAAGTTGCAAAGAAACAAACAAAAACACAATTGGATAGGAACAAGTAAATTGTCAGCCTTCTTCTCTGGCACCATCTTACAGATATAGGATGTTAATTTGATCACACTGTTGCTGGAGAACTTTCCTGCAATGGAGGACATTTAAAAAATGTTGAGGTTCCACTTTGAAATTTCAGACTTGATATTCAATGTATCAACTCCCACAAAAATGTCCATTAATTATAATCTACATAATAATTCATATTTCCTGTTGCTGCAGTATTACTTTCCTGCTGTAGCAAACTGGATCAAATTAAGATCCTACATCTGTAGAGAAGCAGGAAGATGTGGGTAAAGGAAACAGTTGTGCCACAACAAAGGAGGAAACATTGGCAGGAGCGCTCATGCAAACCAGGGGTTAATATATATACACTGATATCTGCTCCGGATCACATCTGTTACTATCTGTTTCTATCTGCTTTCAGATCTATGCTGTAGATCTATGCTTTAGATCTATGCTGTAGTGACAAAGCGCAGAGTTCATGAAGAGTAGGTAAGTAGTTAGTCGTATAAGAACCTGGGGGAAGTTGGTCTTATAGTCTTATAGATATACCTTCCCAAAATCCTAACCTTAACCATGAGGGATGACAATGTAAAACTGACCCTAGGGCAGTGTCTAGAGGGAAATGTTACCCTACTCTGTTAAGCACTGTGGAAACTTGTGATAAGCTGAGTTTCGGGTAAATACCTGTACAGTACACCATTAATCAAATGATGTTGTTCATGATTTATCCAATGGAGAACAGTCAACTACACGTTTCCTCCAGTAGCTACGGTCACTAGCAAGGTTTGCTCCAGCACTTGATGTGGTTGAAGCTGCTGGTCTCTTTATCCCCCATTAGGCCTTGAATGCATGGGACCAAAACATTTTATACCTTCTTCCATCTCTGACTGTAGCTGTTAAGTTGACTTGCCTTTTCTCCAGGTAGGGGGATAACATCTGATCAGACCATGTCAGACAATCTCCTGGAAGAGATCTTTATAAAACGCTCCCAGCAGAAGAAGAAGACCTCCCCTTTAAACTTCAAAGAGAGGCTGTTCATCCTGACACAGGACAAGATCGCCTACTACGACTATGATCTGGACAAAGGGGTATGTACTCGTAGCCTGGATCTGTTTGTGCTGATCTGGGACCAGGTTAATGTACTGTATTTTACATTTTATTTATCTGTTATTTTACCAGGTAAGTTGACTGAGAACACATTCTCATTTGCAGCAACGACCTGGGGAATAGTTACAGGGGAGAGGAGGGGGATGAATGAGCCAATTGTAAACTGGGGATTATTAGGTGACCGTGATGGTTTGAGGGCCAAATTGGGAATTTAGCCAGGGTTAACACCCTACTATTACGATAAGTGCCATGGGATCTTTAATGACCTCAGAGAGTCAGGACACCCGTTTAACGTCCCATCTGAAAGACGGCACCCTACACAGGGCAGTGGGATATTTTTTTTTAGACCAGAGGAAAGAGAGCCTTCTACTGGCCCTCCAACACCACTTCCAGCAACATCTGGTATCCCATCCAGGAACTGACCAGGACCAACCCTGCTTAGCTTCAGAAGCAAGCCAGCAGTGGTATGCAGGGTGGTATGCTGCTGGCTTATGTTATCTTTATAAACATTGACCATAACCCAAGCGTAGTTTAACACTATAACAATTCTATCATACTACGCTATGCTCCCACAAATATACTGCAGTACCTGTATTGTTGATCATCTCAATAGGTCTGGGTTTAGTAGTCCTGCTGTTCCCCCACTCACTGTAATCCTTGTCCTCTGTGCAGAAAAAGAAGGGGTTGAAAGGCACCGTGGGCATCGATAAGATCAAGTGTGTGGGGACAGTACAGCCGGAGCCCAGTGCCCCCGCGGAGCGCCAGTACCCATTCCAGGTGAGCTACTGCTGGTCCTAGATCAGTGAGACCAATGAGATTAACACAACCACAGATCTCAGACCTGTGGATGTTTTTAGTTCACTCTTTCTTCTTCTCGTGTCCTGTTCCAATAATTCTGTGTGGCAGTAAAAAGAGAATGACCTCCATCACTGTTGCTCCAGTTGAGTGACATCAGATGACCTCTAGATACTGTAGATGTTTAATGAAGCGTTGTGCTTCCTTTAACTCTCTGACACAATTCTCCAGGCATTTACTTAGCTCAGTCTTAGTTGAGAGTCCAGTTAGCCCTGGGCTAAAATCATGCAGGATGAAAAGCCCATAGAGACTATTCAGGTAGCTTTGAGGTGAAAAGGGATATACTGCATCTACCTAAGAGAAACTAATTTACCCAGCAGTGCAGAGATGGTTAACATGCTGAAAGTCAATCTACCTCAACAGAGAAACTAATTTACCCAGCAGTGCAGAAATGGTTAACATGCTGAAAGTCAATAAGAAGAAGTGAAAACAACTCTCTTGACAGTGGAGACCGAGCTGAACTGAGGGTTTCAACAACAGCGCAGGTGTCACCACAGTAGACATGGTGACTAAGCAGCAAATGATATTACAGCCTCTATAAAGACACAGGAAATACCCAATATATTTGCATACCCCTAAATGAGGAGTTTGTGGGATGGGTGGCAGCAAGGCTCAGAAGCACAATAAGCTAACCTAATGTAGCAGGCATTTATTTATCTCCAAAGCAGTAACCTATGGTCATTGCTTGCTATATAGCACAAACAGATCTGAGAGCAGGTTCAGAAAATAGTGTTTTCGTCCCTATTGTTGTGATAAAATAGATACTTCTACACTATTGTATTGCTTTCATGTGTACGGCCTGACCTGGTACTACCCTTCACCAACTGAAGAAACAGCTGTTTCTCTCTATCCCCCAATTTACCACAGATAATCTACGATGAGGGCCCACTTTACATATTCGCCAAGAGCGACGAGGTCCGAAAGCAGTGGCTCCACAAGCTGAAGCATGGTCAGTTTGCAGCATTATCATACACCTAACACTAAAGTGTCGGACGAAGAATAGACAAAGGGAGACATGAGATACCATAAACATTTCCTTACGGCCCATAATACCAGCCCCATTGTTTAGTCAGATCTAGGTGTCTATGCAAATTGCCAGTGTTGATCCAATGTAAATGTCGTCCCACATTCTGTGCCGCCATGTTAAGTGGTGCGTTTCAACAAGGACCTGATGCAGAAGTACCACCCATGCTTCTGGATGGACGGCATGTGGCAGTGCTGCCAGCAGGAAGTCAAACAAGCCATGGGCTGCAGGGTGCTGGAGATCAAGAATGTAGGTCAGTAATGTGGTGGGAAAGCCATCAATAAAACTGGCAGTAAAAAGAGTATGTGTTCTCTACCAGCTTATGTAATTAGGAAGTAAATGGGAACATTTTACTTAAAGCTTGCAGGTATAATGCACTATGATGCTGTTATAATGCATCGCAGAACCATATATTCAGATATACCTCAATATATGACTCTGATGCATTGAAAGATGTGTATGATATATGATGATGATGTCTTATAATGCATGTATGATGTCTTTATAATGCATGTATGATGTCTTTATAATGCATCTATGATGTCTTATAATCATCTCATAATGCCCCAGACTAATACCAGCCATTTTGTATCAGTATAAATGTTGATACATAGAGATACATACTTATATAACCATTAAAACTTGTACCTGCAGGCTTGAAGTGATAACAAGTAACTGAGGAAATAAGTATTATAGGTAACGGCAGAGAAGCATAAATTGTAGTCACAGAGAACAAAACATGAAGCACTCCCTTTCCCTTATAGGGGTTTCAAAGGGGTCTCGGAGGCAATCCAGAAAACCCCTTCCACCTACTCCAGAAGAGGTCTGTCTTACATGTTCTCGCCACTCCTGCGTTCAGTTACAGTATCTCTACTTCTGAGTGATACAGGAAGGATATACAGTATCACCCATCTTTATCAATGTTGTCTCCCATCCCATTTTTCAGGAGAAACCTTTGAGGCCTTTACCTCCGCAGCCTCCCGAGGAGCCTGCTCTCACCACAGGCATGACGGTGGTCGCTGAGTATGAGTACACACCCTCCACGCCCCAGGATCTGGAGCTGAGGAAGGATGAGGAGTACATCATTCTGGAGATGTCTGACTCCAACTGGTGGAGGGCCAGGGACAAATACGGGTGAGAGAGGCAGAGAGGAAATCGAGAAGAGACAGGTGGAGGAACGGTTGTTTAAGAAAGTTGAAGCTCATTTTCTGCATTTCTATACAATTTATGCTCATTTTAAAATGCTATTTGGAGAACAGCAAAAAGAAGCAAAAATGGCCACAGCCATTGTCACTTTAGCTTCATTCACCTAAGTCCATCTACAAACACATAGCCTATTAGATATACAATTAGCCACTACACATGAACTCACATTTAATATATACAGAGGGATCTGTTACCAGAAAAGGTATTTTATTAAAATAAGGTAAACAAATAGTTTTGCTTTACAGAACAATGTTTTTTGCAGTTTTACAGTATATTCCCTGCAATTCTACACATTTTGCCATGGGGTGGGGAGAAAGTGTTGCAGTTTTAAAGCTAATTTCCTGCAATTCTACACATTTTTCCTTGACTTACGCCATGCTAATATGATATCTGAGTGAGAGGGACTAACACAATCAATCGGGGCCCCTGGAGGTCAGGGCCCCTGTTTGAATAGCTGGCTAGACTAACTAGACTAATTTACCAATATATATATATTTTTTTAGATGACATGGGCTAATTGAGTAACTGCTAGTGATTGACATACACTGAGTATACCAAACATTAGGAACACCTTCCTAATATTGAGTTGCACCGCCCACCTTTTGCTCTCAGAACAGCCTTAATTTGTCTGGGCATGGACTCTACAAGGTCCATGTTGACTCCTATGCTTCCCACAGTTGTTTCAAGTTGGCTGGATGTCCTTTGGGTGATGGGTAATTCTTGATACACACGACAAACTGTTGAGTGTGAAAAACCCAGCAGTGTTGCAGTTCTTGACACAAATCGGTGCGCCTGGCACCTTCTACCATACCTCGTTCAAAGGCACTTAAATCTTTTGTCTTGCCTATTCACCCTCTGAATGGCACACACACACACAATCCATTGTCTCAAGGCTTAAGCATCCTTCTTTAACCTGTCTCCTCCCTTCATCTACACTGATTGAAGTGGATTTAACAAGTGACATCATTAAGGGATCATATCTTTCACCTAGAAAGAGCAGATGTTTTTAATGTTTTGTGCACTCGCCTCCCAGTGGGCAAAACTTGGTTGCAATCATTATGACAATATTATGTGAAGTTGTTCAGGTTGTACACTGTTTTTAAAGGAACAAGTATTTTAGCAATCAGTAAAATGTAACCACTTTACAACCTGGAAATGATACCATTATGATGTTGTATGTTACCTGCTGGGCTGTGTGTTTGCTGGAAGAACACTTCTAAAACATAACACCTATCAACAAGAAAGCACAAGAAAAACACATTAAAAAAGCCCTGACCGACCCTTCGCCCGGCTGTGCTTCCCTTTCTAGTCTGTAATGGTTTGCAAGCCCTGCCACATCCGACAAGAGCCAGAGCTGGTGTAGTAAGATTCAATCTTAGTCCTGTGTTGACGCTTTGCCTGTTTGATGGTTCGTCGGAGGGCATAGCGGGATTTCTTATAAGCTTCCGGGTTAGAGTCCCGCTCTTTGACAGCGGAAGCTCAAACCTTTAGCTCAGTGCGGATGTTGCCTGTAATCCATGGCTTCTGGTTGAGGTATGTACGGTCATTGTGGGGACGACATCATCGATACACTTATTGATGAAGCCAGTGACTGATGTGGTTTACTCCTCAATGCCATTGGAGGAATCCCGGAACATATTCCAGTCTGTGCTAGCAAAACAGTCCTGTAGTTTAGCATCTGCTTCATCTGACCACTTTTTTATTGATCGAGTCACTGGTGCTTCCTACTTTAATTTTTGCTTGTAAGCAGGAATCAGGAGGATAGAATTGTGGTCAGACTTGACAAATGGAAGGCGAGGGAGAGCTTTGTATGCATCTCTGTGTGTGGAGTAAAGAAAATCCAAATCAAATCAAATTTATTTATATAGCCCTTCATACATCAGCTGATATCTCAAAGTGCTGTACAGAAACCCAGCCTAAAACCCCAAACAGCAAGCAATGCAGGTGTAGAAGCACGGTGGCTAGGAAAAACTCCCTAGAAAGGCCAAAACCTAGGAAGAAACCTAGAGAGGAACCAGGCTATGTGGGGTGGCCAGTCCTCTTCTGGCTGTGCTGGGTGGAGATTATAACAGAACATGGACAAGATGTTCAAATGTTCATAAATGACCAGTATGGTCGTATAATAATAAGGCAGAACAGTTGAAACTGGAGCAGCAGCACTTTATCACTTTAAAGGTGGTCCAGAGTTTTTTCCCTCTTGTTGCACATTTAACATGCTGATAGAAAGTTTGTGAGACCGATTTAAGTTTCCTTGCATTAAAGTCCCCGGTCACTAGGAGCGCCGCCTCTGGATCAGCGTTTTCCTGTTTGCTTATGGCGGAATACAGCTCATTGAGTGCGGTCTCAGCCTCAGTCTGTGGTGGTATGTAGATAGCTACAAAAAATACAGATGAATACTCTCTCGGTGGATAGCTTATCATGAGGTACTCTGTAGACCACCCTAACTCAGGCGAGCAAAACCTTGAGACTTCCTTAGATATCGTGCACCAGCTGTTATTTACAAAATACATAGTCCGCCGCCCCTCGATTTTAAACATAACACCTATCAACAAGAAAGCACTAGAAAAACACTTTAAAAAAGCCCTGACTGACCCTTGGCCCTGTAACAAAACAATGACATGCTTCCAAGAATAGAGATGAGGACTGGTGATATGATCAGTATACCAAGGTTAAGGTACATTGGTATCTTAAAGTCACAGGTGCATTTAAACTGTTTTCATGATATGTGTGTTGTTTTAACATGCAGTAAGAATAACAATCATATCCCTTTCATACATTATGGGCAACATTTTCATGATGCAAAATAGTGATGATGCAAAACACAGTAAAACTCATTTTAATCTGGCAGTGTGATTTAATTTGATACTTTTCTTCAGAAATGTGTGTTTAGGCATTGCTGAGATTACTAAACTCAGTTAAATAATCTTATTTTTATCATGCATATTGTTGAGGAAAAGTGTTAAATTGAATCACACAGCTAGATTAAAATTTTGACTTTTAAGGTATGTTTTTCACAGATGTGAACTGTTGTGCAGCATGAAAACGTCACCCTGTGTCTTTAACATGCTAAATGTACATTGACTTATCAGGAGATTGTGTGTGGCCTTCCTTTGCAGCAAGGAGGGATACATTCCCAGTAATTACGTTGTGGAGGCTGGAAATGAACTGGAAAAGTTTGAGTGAGTATGGAATTCTCTTGCTACAAAACATTGACTATTAAACATTGCATTACAATGATAGGGTTTCAGGTGTAATCCTACACCTCTCTAATCCTGTGGGAACCAAAAATAATGAGGTACCAAGTCACCACACCTTCCGAACACATTAAATCCCAGCAGGGCCGTGTTCAGTGGGGCACGCAACAGAAAACGTTTCAAAATGTTTTGCAACTGGATGCGAAAATGTGCATTTCTTATTGGATGAATCAAGGTAGTCCCTCCCTGTTTCAATCCGTTTTCTTCCGTTTAGTGCCTAATTAACACAATTCAGCAGAATACTGCCTCAGGTGACCTGCTTTAATACCCGTTGCTATGAGGTCAGGTTAACCATAGTGGTTTATAACATGCACATTTCACCTTTTCTTTTTCCCAGCTGGTACTGCAAGAGCATGAACCGTAGCCAGGCAGAGAATCTGTTGAAGACAGAGGTAATCTCAATGAAAAAACAAACATCTGTAACATACAGTATCAGTTGACATACCACTGTTCCTCTCCTTTGCTTACACCAGCAACACAAGTGCTGCATTTAAAATCATTTAAAATATCACAAAAGTTATTTCCATTGTGGTCCTCTGATCTGTGGTCCTTATACCATTAGCTATGGACACCAATTTTAGCTATGGGCACCATCATCTGTCAAATAGCTTAGAATGACAGAACATTGCTATGGGATACTCACAAAGCAATACTGCCTCTGCTTTGTATGTACCTCTGCTATTGAGGTTATTGTTTTTTCTTTTTTCCCAGAACAAAGATGGTGGTTTCTTAGTACGTGACTCAAGCAAAGCTGGGAAGTACACTGTTTCTGTGTTCACCAAGGGCGGGTGAGTTTATTGAGGGCAGACAGATTGGGCATGGCTAACTGTGTCCTCGTCCCAAATGGCAACCTATTCCCTTTATGGTCCAATACTTTTGACCAGAGCCCAGGGGGTGCTATTTGGGACGCATCCTGTGAGTAGGCCTATCCACTAGTCAAAACCGTGAATGAGTCCAAAATGGTACACAATTCTCTACGTAGAGCACTACTTTTGACCATATGGCTCTGGTCTAAAGTAGTGCACTACATAGGAATTGGATGCAATGTCAAACACAGACCATAAATGGAAAGTCAAAAGAAGAACTGCTCAGCAGTAGATATTGAAAGCAAAAACAGCCGCCTGCAGAGGAAGAGAGATGTAAATGTCTCCATGCAAAACCAGGATTATTCTTTCTGAACAACCTTTCAAAGGGCTTGGGTCAAAAGTACCACACTATATATGGCAGGAGTATTCAAATGTTCTACCTGAAACTGTTGGTGTCCCAGGCAATGTTCCCTCAAAAAATGTTTGGCACTGAGCAAATGTAATTTACTGTGAGCACAGAGGCTGTGAACACTGAGACTGTTCCCGCTTTAAGTTATAGTTTTAACTGTGGCCAAGTAGGTTACTGTGGCTATTTGATCATAATGTAGGCCTACCAGAGTGGCCTACCATAAAAAAAAAACATGGAGAAAAATGCATCCCATAACATCTGAACATGAAATATCTGTTCTGTTACTCAGTCTACAGTAACAGCAATGTGTTGTGTTCAATGAGAGTTTTGAAAAAACATGCAGGGCTTGACATTATCCTGCTTATCGACAACAGGCGATGAAAAAGGGTGTGTTGTTTGATGCAAGAAACCACTTTACAAAATAGCATTCATTATTCACATACCATTATTACAGAGAATCAGACAAATTATGCTACCATCAACCTATTGGCTACTTAGTTTATTCAAGCCTGACTCAAAATACAACACTGCCCCAAAATACAACACAGACCCTTTAAGACATAAAAAAAAGCTATTGACCTGACTTGCTTTTCAAAGATGGCTAGAAATGCACACATTTTGTGCTCTTGTAGGAAGCAACCACTCCCCCATTGTTGAGGAGAAATTAGCTAGAACTGGGCTAATATCTCACTTACTAGCAAAGAATATTAACAAATGTGCACAGGTGGCTACATGCAGCTCTCGCTTTGATCTCAAAACAAGCGCATCTTCTCTTGACTGCTCACACTGTAAACACAGTCCAGTTCAAAGTGAATGGCACAGATCCATATGGCAATGGCTATTTGCATATATAGGCCTACTTCAGCTCTGATTGGTTATGGTGCAGTGGTCTGTGTAGAATACAGGCCTGAGTTGTGTCTGTCAATGCAATTGAATTCTACTCCAATGCGCTCTGCCTACAAGAAAACAGTCTTAAACAGTTAGTTAAGTCTTGCATAGTTCATTTTGTTTGGGTATGTGACATTGAAAGTGGCTAATATTACATTGATTTGAGCACAATTCTCACAGTAGAGCAAAATAAAATAAAATGTATTTATATAGCCCTTCGTACATCAGCTGATATCTCAAAGTGCTGTACAGAAACCCAGCCTAAAACCCCAAACAGCAAGCAATGCAGGTGTAGAAGCACGGTGGCTAGGAAAAACTCCCTAGAAAGGCCAAAACCTAGGAAGAAACCAAGAGAGGAACCAGGCTATGTGGGGTGGCCAGTCCTCTTCTGGCTGTGCCAGAAGGCTGTGCCGGGTGGAGATTATAACAGAACATGGCCAAGATGTTCAAATGTTCATAAATGACCAGCATGGTCCAATAATAATAAGGCAGAACAGTTGAAACTGGAGCAGCAGCACAGCCAGGTGGACTGGGCACAGCAAGGAGTCATCATGTCAGGTAGTCCTGAGGCATGGTCCTAGGGCTCAGGTCCTCCGAGAGAGAGAAAGAAAGAGAGAATTAGAGAGAGCACACTTAAATTCACACAGGACACCGAATAGGACAGGAGAAGTACTCCAGATATAACAAACTGACCCTAGCCCCCCGACACATAAACTACTGCAGCATAAATACTGGAGGCTGAGACAGGAGGGGTCAGGATACACTGTGGCCCCATCCGAGGACACCCACCACTCCGAGGACAAATGTTGATAGTGTTAACGAAAGGGGAAAACTCTAGAAGGTTGAGTAAAGTTCAATCTCGTGCTTCTCTGCGCGGGTTTATATTTCTTCTGCGTGGCAGTCCGAGCGAAGCTGCGTGTCCGCGCACGCACGCAGCTTAGGGGGAACATTGGTCCCAGGTCTAAATCAATCCCCGATTTATGGGGAATATTTTTTTTAAAGCAGTGGAACTAGCTTCGAGGTCCAGGTTTGAATTTGCAAGATATAGGGAATAGGGTGCCATTTTGGATGCAATCAATGTGTCAGTGAACAGAGCATCTTGGTGTTACTTTCAGATTCACAGCTCATGAAAATAAACAAAACTATTAAAAGGACATTACACTCCAATATTAAAGATCCAGCTATACACCACATGAATTTTTTTTTACAAAAGAGATAAGAACTATGTAATTTCTAGGTTTGCAGTGCTTATCTTTTACATTCATTTGGGGTTGAGGCATATAACTAGATCTACACAACCAAGGGCGTGGGATGTAGATTCAATGGAATTAGGCTACTTTTGAGGTCTAAAAGCATCTGACAAAGTTTGATTTTGGAGTGTTGTGTCCCTTTAAATTCCTATCCCTTTAACACAACCTAGTAACTCTCCTCACTCACACCAAACATAACACTCCTAACTCAAACCAAACACTACTGACTCTTCCCATTAGGGAGACTGCGGGTAACTGCAGACACTACAACATCTGCACCACCCAACAAGGCCAGTTCTACTTGGCAGAGAAGCACAATTTCAGCAGCATCCCAGACCTCATTAACTACCACCAGCACAATGCAGCAGGTACAACTAACCCCAACTAAGGTTTTCAAAATTCCAGTAACTTTCCTAAAATTCCCAGGTTTTCCAGAAATCCTGGTTGGAGGGTTCCAGATTTCCTTCTTATTCCCTCCAGGAATTTTCCAACCGAGATTTCTGGAAAACCAGGACATTTTGGGAAACTAACCGGAAATGTGCATCCCTACACCAACACATCACTTCATATGCATCTGTGTAACAGTACAGGTTCATCATGATGAAATACAGCACTTAAGATATATTGTCCATCATGTCCCATTCCAGGTATGGTCAGCAGGCTGAAATACATTGTGTCAAGTCGTGCAAAAAATGCCCCTTCCACAGCAGGGCTTGGTTATGGTGAGTGTGTTCTTTCAATACATTTCTATTGAGAGAGTATTATGTATATACTGTAGCCTGGTGGTCCGGTCTGTTTGTGTTCTGAGCAACTCCTCTGTCTGTGTTGTCAGGCTGAAGATATGTAGCTGTACCACTTGACAACAATAGAATAGTTGGTCGTGGCACATACAATATGGGTCCAGACTAGTGTAGTAACAGAAACCCTTTTGACTGACTTTGAGAAATGCTATCTGTGGCTTGATTGCTAACATGAGTAAACATTGTGTTCCTTCAATTTGTTGTTTTGTCCTCCAGGGGTATGGGAGATTGACCCACGCCACCTCACCTTCATCAAGGAGCTGGGCAACGGGCAGTTTGGAGTGGTGAAGTATGGGAAGTGGCAGGGCCAGCATGACGTGGCCATTAAGATGATCAAGGAGGGCTCCATGTCTGAAGACGACTTCATAGAGGAGGCCAAAGTCATGATGTAAGCAAAGCTCTTTCTATCTCAGATGGCTGCAGTCAGTGGACTATGGGGTCAAATGTATTAAATTAATGCTCAATTTCAATTCAACCCCTATCTCCTACTACCATACCTGCTACACCTAAGGCACTTGTGCTGATGTAAATAAAATAAAATCGTATTTGTCACATACATATAGGTAGAGGTAAAGTGACTAGGTAACTAGAGCAATCGGGACTAGAGCCATAGGGAATAGATCCATAGGTAGAGATATATCCAGAGCTTTGGAGGCTGCTGAGAGGAGGACGGCTCATAATAATGGCTGGCACGGAGTTAATGGAATGGCATCAAACACATGGAAACCATATTTTTTATGTATTTGATAGCATTCCACTAATTCCGCTCCAGTCATTACCATGAGGCCGTCCTACCCAATTAAGATGCCAACTACCTCCTTTGGACAAGAGGTACAGTATTTAGAGTCATATATGGTAACAACTCTACCTTGTCGCCTGCTGAAATTCTCCTCATATGGGGCAGTCGAATTGTAAAATTAAACTTTCAATAAATTCCCTGGTTTTCTTATAACCCTGATTGGAGGATTCTGGATTTCCTGCTTATTCCCTCCTGATTCTGGGAATCCTCCAAATGGGATTTCGGAAAAACCAGGGAATTTATTGACAGTTCTCGGAATTTTGCAACCTTAGACAATAGTGTTGCTCAATTTAACCTACATAGGCCTATAACACATGCTTAATCTTGTCTCTTTTCTCTTGAACTAGGAAGCTCCGCCACGAGAACTTGGTTCAGCTGTACGGCGTGTGCACGAAACAAAGGCCCATCTACATTGTCACAGAGTTCCTCTCCAACGGCTGCCTACTCAGCTATCTGCGGGAAGGGCTGAAGCAGCATCCATCCCCCATCCAGCTCCTGGAAATGTGTAAAGACGTCACAGAGGGCATGGCCTACCTGGAGGCTCAGCAGTACATCCACAGAGACCTGGTAAGATATTATAATTGTTGTGGAAATTCTACAGAGGGACACTCGAAGTCAATCTTAAATGATTCATTGTTTATTATCAGCGCGCTGGAGAGGTTCCAACCAACTCAATGCACAAAGTACACATGTCAATCAGGAGCTCTACCTGGGGCAGTCCTGTTAGATCCTTATATACTGGTTACAGACATGTTGCATAGGTTTCGTTCATAGGATTGGTTCCGGCATGTGTCTGGCATCGTCTCCCATCTTCTTGGGCGTTCTGCCAGATGGTCCTAAGGAGGTGGTCATGTCGCCCCTCCACTCATATCTTTACCAAGCACAGGCAGGAACCAAGGATTATTTACAACACTAAGACAAGATTAACATTTAAGGCTGTCTCTTCACATGATAAACATTTCCATCACATACTTATAAGTCAAATAGCTTGGGTTTTGCCATTTCCACTTTTGGGACTATTCCACTGACTCCCTTTTGGGACTATTACACTGATTGTTCAAACTAAATCAAGTGCAGCTCACGTATTTGAAAGACACAGCAGGTCTGATCCTGACATGGTACTACTACTATCCTATACTAAACAATACTGGGCCCAAATAACACATACTCTGTTCTGTTTCTCAGGCTGCAAGAAACTGCTTGGTAGATACCAATGGGACCATTAAAGTCACTGACTTTGGACTGTCGAGGTAAACGACTGGGATTGTTGTACTTGAATCTGGCAGCTTTTACAAAAAAGCACACACTGCAGAAATACCTGACAAATAAATCAAATCTACAGTTGATTCTTATAGCAATATTATGTAATTCTTGCTACTCTCTTGACAAGTTGACAACTCTCCCTGTCATTTCAGGTATGTCCTGGATGATGAGTACACCAGCTCTGCAGGCTCCAAGTTCCCAGTGCGCTGGTCTCCTCCTGAGGTCCTGCTCTACTGTAAATTCAGCAGCAAGTCAGACATCTGGGCTTATGGTTTGTATAGGCCTCCTATCTTAGCTCAGATCCAGGTCCCAGGTCTGTTTGAGCTGTCTTGTCAACTCAGTATGGTTGTTGTCACACCAATGACCATATGAGTTGGCGAGAGCGAACAGATCTGGGAACAGGCTACAGCTATTTAGCCTTTATTCACTAACTGATCATTACATTACTGCTGATCATTTAATAAATATTGACAAGGTTACCTTGCTCTCCATAGGGGTCTTAATGTGGGAGGTCTACACCTTAGGGAGGCTTCCCTACGAACGGTTAAACAACAATGAGATAGTGGAACAGGTGTCCCGAGGCCATCGCCTCTATCGCCCCCAGTTGGCCAACGACAGAGTCTACACCATCATGACCAGCTGTTGGCTGGAAGTACGTACAGTATAAAGTAGCCAGAATAATGCCTGGTCCCAGATCTGTATATTCTGTCTTGCCAAATTTCATGGTCACTGTCAAACCAAGTTTGCAAAACTGCACAGTTCAGGGATCAGGCTAGATGAGTGGGGGTCAAAGATAAATGTCAGTAGAATGGACATGTCAGTTTGACAGCTTCTAATCTAAAACAATTTACCTCACCCTCATGTCTTGTCTCTCCTCTTGAATTGACTGACAGAAGGCGGACGAGAGACCCACCTTTCAGGAGCTGTCGGTGACTGTTCAGGACTTGCTCTATGAGCTCCAGTAGATCCAACCACCACATTCTGAGATTGAAACACAGTTCGCAGACTCATCCCTCTGACACTTCCTCATGCAGAGCAGACTCAAGGCTTCATCCCCTCAGGGCCTCATTCATTCTGTGCATCAGCCATTGAGGACCCTGCTTTAGGAGAAGTAGATAAAACTGTTAAAGAAGGATCGGCCATCCTATGGGAGCGCTGAGAGATGCTATATGGTTGAACATGGGACACCCATGATGAACTCCAGTAGTGAAATAAAATATTATTTGATGAATGTATCTGTTGGTTATTGAGAACATGCTAGATATGAAAAGTTTTTCCTTATTTATTTTGTATGTTTTCTTTTATTACTATCATTGGTGAACTGCATTCAATAATACATACATACATACATACATACATACATACATACATACATACATACATACATACATACATACATACATACATACATACATACATACATACATGCGAGAGAGGCCTATCTGTTTCTGTAAGATTTCTTGTTTCTTTTCTATGTCTAGCCACTGAAATGTATAGTAAGAAGAAACACCCTTTAACAACTGAAAATGTAGCTATGTTCTTTCATTAAATTATTGAGAAAGAGCAGCAGCCTACCTTGCAGCGTCTGAGCCTCCGTATCTTAGAGAAACATATTGCATATAATGACAATATGGATCAAGTCGATAAAGCTTGATAACAAAATATTTTGGTGACTGTAGAATGTCCCCACATCCAATGGATTTTACTGTTCTTAGTGGCGCACTTTCTGATTGGTCCAGCACTCTTCCGTTTCCTGTGATGCGCAAGCCGATTCACACACGTGAAGGTCAGGAACTGCAGTCAATCGTTTACAATTATCAAATAATTGTACATTTCTGTCTAATTTATAAGCGATTTGCCCATGAACATGGAAAACCAAGGAGCCACAGCAGACCCTCAGCTTCAGCAATTCATCGAAATCGAGTCCCAAAAACAAAGGTTTCAGCAGTTGGTCCATCAGATGACTGAAGTGTGTTGGGTAAGAAACGCTTCTGCAATGACAACTTGTAAGCTAGGTGAGCTACTGTAGCTAGCTACTTGAACATCTGGCGATCAAGTACATGAATGCATAAAAATGTACATAGTTTGCCAGTGATACATTGGACATGTAGGCGTCTTTATTGTACTAGCTAACTTGTAATGCCAGTATTTGTGGCTAAATGCAAACGTTTGCTGCATTAAGCTAACTAGCTACAATAACTACGCTTCTGAATTAAGCTCCTACACAATCAACTACCTGTAGGGTACTCGCCTAAAATAGTGTTTTAGATGTGAACAAATTACTCATGCACGATGCAATGTCTTCCACTCCATGCAATGACGTGATCCGGCCAATGATTGAGCACCCGTCTACTCTGGTTCCTTACAGGAGAAATGCATGGACAAACCTGGGCCCAAGCTGGACTCCCGGACAGAGATCTGCTTTGTGAACTGTGTAGAGCGCTTCATTGACACAAGCCAATTCATCCTGAACAGACTCGAACAAACACAGAGGAGTAAGGGCTCCTTCTCAGAATCCATGTCTGAATAGTCTAGCAACATCCTCCACTGGATAGACTGACAAGGCGCTGAACAGCCAATCAAGTTGTTTTACAGCAATGCCAGCTTTCTATATGGTGCAATGAGAACACTGTCCAATAACCAGGTGGGGAAGAAACAAGTCGTCTTGATAAGTGCCTCGGTTTTGCACCTTGTATCATGTCACCTAGCCAAGTCCTCTCTCATCTAGTGGGACATGAGATTAAGTGCAGTAGTAACAATTCTGGTTGGTAGCTAGCTAATATCTTCATATTGTTGGTGATTCTGAAACTGTAGTAAATTGAATGAGCCTGTTGCATGTCAATCATATCATGAAAACTGAGATGGGAGAACTTCATTAGTATGCTTTTAAAACAAGCTTACCCAGCTGTAGAGGTTGTCCTGGGGCAGAAACAAAGAGCCAAAAATCTGGGACATTCAATTTGACACCGCGTCGGAAAGCCACAAAAACTCACTGCGTTCAGTACCAAGTCAGAGTACGAACAATGTCTTGTTGGGAAAAGGGCACGATCTATGGCTGAAACAAGTGTTCCATTGTATATATATGCAATAAACAAAAATCTTATTGCCTGCTTTGTCATCATTGGCATTTTGAATACAGTGTGGTCCAAGTATTAGGGTCTTGCTGTATAAAAAGGTAATTGTTTATTGACATACTAAAAGAATGAGCAGTATGTTATAAATCAATGATTAAGAAATACATTAAGTTCGACACATGCAGTAGTAGGAATGTGTTTCAAGAGAGGCTATTTCAAGAAAAGTGCCTCAGTTAATACTGATGTTCATATACATGATCAATAAATTCAATTGAGGTATTACAGTAACTTCACACTCAGATTGTGAATATTGAACAATCACTAACTTTGAAAGAGATGATTGAAGCAAGTACACAAGGTAAAAGCTGTATTGCCTTGACTCACAGTAGGTCTTGCATTTTTAAAGAAACATTAAAACAAAGGAATAAGACAGGCCTAAGTTACAGTTCAGTCAGTAAAAAACAGAAGGCACTAGTCGGTTCATATCAAAACTAGTGGATCTGAACTAAAATCAATACATTCAATTATCACTGTCCATGATTAAATATTAAGTGTATGTACACCAGTTTATTTTATATAGTAGAAACCATTCGGATTAAGGGGAAACCTGTAGGACTAATACTTTCAACCAGTTGAATGGTTTAGGCGTACCATGAAGTAAAATACAATTCTGTTGAACTTTGCTAATCTCTAGACATACTGTACATTTGTCGGTATAGAAATGCAATGTGCTCACTGGATTGCAGTGCATGATAATTAGGCAAACAATCCTTCCAGTGGCTATTGCATTGTAAGACTATATTTAGTAAACATATTTTCCACTTGTCTACGCAGGTGGTTAAATATCAAATGAACAGAAATGTAAAACTGGCAATGGGAAATTGATCTCTAAACATTTGGCCTTCGTGCTAAATTGGGTTGGAGTCAATTCAGTTTTCGATTCAGGAAATTAGCTGAAATTCAATTAAGGAATTCAAAATTGCCTATTGTTTTCAGAGTCATGAATTGAGCTTCAATCATACTGAATTAAGAACTGAATTGATCCCAAGTGCTAAGTGGTGACAAAGCTATTGTTCCTCCTCATTGAGCCCTCTGGCGAGTAGTTGCCCTTTGAGTTCCCCTCTCTGGCCAGCTTCCCCTCCCCTGGCCCCTCTGCCTGGCTCTCCTGGCTAGGCAGGGCCACGTATGCCTGCTGGCCCCAAGGGGATCCATGAGGTCCCTTCCTCAGGTACAGTGGCAGCGAGTCCCAACTGAATGTGAGATCTTTAAATGCATGAAGGAGGAAGATACCCAAGATAATTGTGAGGAACCCACTGACTGTCCCCACAGCTCCGTCCGTGCTCATGCTCAGCCACTCCTTGAAGAGGATAGCTGAACATGCCATTACAGAGGTGGTGAAGAACACGTAATAGATGGGCGTGACGATGGACGTGTTATAAATGTCCAAGGCTTTATTGAGATAGCTGATCTGGATGCTGACGCAGATCACCAGGCAAATGAGTAGACACCAGAACAGGGGTTCCTTTAGGACAGCAGTGCCAGCGAACAGCTCCTTAATGCCGATGCCCAGGCCCTTGACGCAGGACACCGACAGGGAGCCAATCACGGAGCAGATCAGGATGTAAACCAGCACGTTTTTCTGGCCGTAGCGCGGGGCGACCAGGAAGATGAGGATCAAGCTGCTCGCCACGACAGACACGGCGAACACTATGAATCCTGGGAGACATCACAGTCGGAACATTTGAATGAGTACATTGTAAGAGCATGATACAATAGTTGATTCTTGCATTTTTACTTATTAACAAGCCAATGCTTTTTGGGATCAGTGGCTCTGAACAGCTGCTGAGTGATTCAGCATAGGTCAACATGTGAGACATTGGTATGACTGAAGTAATACGTTTCTCAACATGGCCACAAACATTATCAGCGCATGCAAGGTTATTGGCATAAAGGCACTGCACATATTTTTTTAACCTTAAAAATCACATAATGAGTAGTTATTTGGGATGCAAGATGATATTATAGAAAAGTGTTTGTGTATATCTGGACCCATGATGTCAGTTACAGTACCTGGGTCTTGGAGTTTCTCAGCCATGGCAGTAAGGGAGGCCACCTCATCCTCCTGAGGGGCGTGGATGACCATGACAGTGGAACCCAGGATGCACAGCAAGCAGCCCATCTTCCCGTGAACATTCAACCGCTCATTCAGGAAGTATGAGGACAGCACAGCACTGCAGGAAGCAGGCAAAATAAGTTTGTCTAGTCAAAATTAACAGATTTTTTTGCTGTAGCGATCTTCATTTTAATGGCATGCAATAAGGTCTGACTGACTTTAGGCCCAAATACATGTTAGGAAAACATCCTAGAGCTAGCTCTTTGCAAATGGCTTATTACATTTGAAACAGAATGTCACCTTACGCTCATCTTAACAGTTCATGAGATGAGGTGTGAGGAACTCAGTACCGATCAAAGCACAAGCTGCAGTTCAGTAATCAGCCATTTACCTCACAAGAACGCTCATTGCTCCCAGTGGTGTTACCAATGTGGCAGGGGCAAAAGCGTAAGCGGCAAAGTTAGCTGCTTCCCCAGCTCCCACTGAAACACAGAAAACAGCATTAGTATGCAACAATGACATGGGATGATGCACATGGTACTGTAATTGTAAGGGGAGGTGAGTTTTGATAACTATGCTCTCATTCAGCCTACATGTGCAAATGTGATCTTCTGAGGAATGTGTACTTCAAAGAGTTCAATAGGACAATGTGGGTCGTTGCATCATCACAAAAGACTACCAGCAAAAATACCAAACCCACAACAGCCTCCCTTTCTCTTTGAAAACAAAGACCACAATGTTAACAGGGAAAGGTCAATGAGGACTGTTACTACAAGGTTTACCCTACTGTACCATATGCTAAAGTTCAGTAATGCTAAATTGGTATTTTAAAAATAAAGAACCAGTGATCAGGTGACAGATTTTTCTACACTTACTTGATATTAGTCCTGCCCACCATAGCCATTCCTTGAGGTAAGCATATCCCCCCTGACCTAATAAATACAAATATAATGTATGATCATACAGATAGGGCCTACTATGCTAATAATACAAGTGTTTATTAAAGTTTTATTCAGTAAGCATACTTTCAATTGCCCAACGTAGCTAAAGTTAAGATGAAGTTATGTATGATGGTGGTAATACCTGCTCGCATAAACCCTTTGCTGGACAATCGCAAAAGACCTTTCTTCTTAAGGATGAAGCTTCCTCCAATGAAGATGCTCGAGCTCATGGCAAGAGAGAGGCCAATGTAGAAGTCAGTGCGGTTTGTTCCGATATCCATCTGAAAAACACCACCAGATTTGATAATAATGCAGAGTACACCGATCGCAGATTCTGAAAGGTTCTGGATGGCGGTTCTCTAACCATGTCTACTACTGTTAATGTCTATTAACCTAAACACCTAACTAACCCTAAAGACAATCAATGTATTCGTTGTTCAATCCCGCAGCCTTGACACAACGGGTTTGCAATACAGTTGAGGAACGGGCTGGAGAAACCCAACCGTTCTCAAATTTGTAGATGCAACTATGGATTAGATCATAGGCATATTTAGAAGCTATATAGTGTCTGGGTTTGTAAACAAAAACGTTACTTTTTACAAACTGTCTGAATTTAAACAAACATTGAGTTATGATAAACAGTAATATGCTCACGAGGAGCTATAAATGAGTCAAGGTGCAATGCCTATGGACATTCATTGAAATTACAGTAACGATCGCATACTTACTTTTACAGTTCAATTCAGCGTGTTGACTTCAGCCTGAATATTTCCTTCAGCTGATAGTCTTATTTTTGTCAGCTAGCTAGCTAACTTTTTAATCGGGTGACGATGTCTACTAACGTTACACATTTGATCAGATTTATGCGGTGAGGTAGTATTAGCAGCAATATCTTCTACCTGAATCTGAATAACGTTTTTTTTTTACCTGTAATTACTCATTCTGAACAGAGGTCATAAGACGTAGCTGGTAACAATAACTTGACTGGCAAAGCAATGTAGCGGGGCTATTAGCCTAGCTAGCCAGCTACCTAACGTTAGCCAGCTAACTTTTGAAGTAAGCAAGCCAGGCAGAAGAGAAAAGTTTCTACAACACAGATTGGGCTGTATAGCTGACTTGCTATCCTATTTTCTTGTTTGCACACAACATTCACGTGAACACGAAAGGCTAGTATAGTACACATCCTAAAATGTACTTTGAGCTCACCTTTGGTTTCAACCCATTCGATCTGAAAAGAAGCAGCTGACTGCTGGAGTACGCCCAGAATGGATACTGCACTTCCTCGTGCAGTGTCAGTATCGAATATATAATTGTATAGCTATATTTGTTTCATACCATATCTGGCCAACGTTTACGAACTCGCCACAATCATTTTTAATTTACATCAACTGACTTTATGAAAACCCAAATTAACAAGCAAATGGAAGTTTATGTGTGACATATCAGAGACAAAAATGGGCGAGTTCGTTTTACACGGGTCTGTTCTATTCGGAATCCTTGGTACATCCCTACGCCATTGAAGTTGACATTTAAAATGGTTAAAGTAAGCGCTAGGACAGCGTTTCACAAGGGGTGCACGTTTTGTTTTTTGCTTTAACACTACACAGCTGATTCAAATGATCAAAGCGTGATGATTAGTTGATTATTTGAATCACCCCAGTGGCTGCACTGCAGGTGGAGATGGGTGACATGCCATTGTAGATTAGGAGACAGCAGTTGGCAATTCATTATTGGGTTAACCTACAGGGACAAGGGGTGTCTCATCCTACAAAAGGGATTTTACAGGCATGCTGGAAACATGACAGAACACAAACTTTGGGTGGGTAATACCCAGGTGAAAGAGATTGGACTGTATGGAAGGGAGTTTAGTCCAATGGTAGCTATTCCTGTAAATCCACCATGGCTACTCCCACCTCCAGTAGTTGATCTAGAAGTATTAGACAGACTACAGAAGGATAGTCAAATCAAATTAAATTTTATTTGTCACATACACATGGTTAGCAGATGTTAATGCGAGTGTAGCGAAATGCTTGTGCTTCTAGTTCCGACAATGCAGTAATAACCAACAAGTAATCTAACTAACAATTCCAAAACTACTGTCTTATACACAGTGTAAGGGGTTAAAGAATATGTACATAAGGATATATGAATGAGTGATGGTACAGAGCAGCATAGGCAAGATACAGTAGCTGATATCGAGTACAGTATATACATATGAGATGAGTATGTAAACAAAGTGGCATAGTTAAAGTGGCTAGTGATACATGTATTACATAAGGATGCAGTCGATGATATAGAGTACAGTATATACGTATGCATATGAGATGAATAATGTAGGGTAAGTAACATTATATAAGGTAGCATTGTTTATATATTTACATCATTTCCCATCAATTCCCATTATTAAAGTGGCTGGAGTTGAGTCAGTGTCATTGTCAGTGTGTTGGCAGCAGCCACTCAATGTTAGTGGTGGCTGTTTAACAGTCTGATGGCCTTGAGATAGAAGCTGTTTTTCAGTCTCTCGGTCCCAGCTTTGATGCACCTGTACTGACCTCGCCTTCTGGATGATAGCGGGGTGAACAGGCAGTGGCTCGGGTGGTTGATGTCCTTGATGATCTTTATGGCCTTCCTGTAACATCGGGTGGTGTAGGTGTCCTGGAGGGCAGGTAGTTTGCCCCCCCGGTGATGCGTTGTGCAGACCTCACTACCCTCTGGAGAGCCTTAAGGTTGAGGGCGGAGCAGTTGCCGTACCAGGCGGTGATACAGCCCGCCAGGATGCTCTCGATTGTGCATCTGTAGAAGTTTGTGAGTGCTTTTGGTGACAAGCCGAATTTCTTCAGCCTCCTGAGGTTGAAGAGGCGCTGCTGCGCCTTCTTCACGATGCTGTCTGTGTGAGTGGACCAATTCAGTTTGTCTGTGATGTGTATGCCGAGGAACTTAAAACTTGCTACCCTCTCCACTACTGTTCCATCGATGTGGATAGGGGGGTGTTCCCTCTGCTGTTTCCTGAAGTCCACAATCATCTCCTTAGTTTTGTTGACGTTGAGTGTGAGGTTATTTTCCTGACACCACACTCCGAGGGCCCTCACCTCCTCCCTGTAGGCCGTCTCGTCGTTGTTGGTAATCAAGCCTACCACTGTTGTGTCGTCCGCAAACTTGATTGAGTTGGAGGCGTGCGTGGCCACGCAGTCGTGGGTGAACAGGGAGTACAGGAGAGGGCTCAGAACGCACCCTTGTGGGGCCCCAGTGTTGAGGATCAGCGGGGAGGAGATGTTGTTGCCTACCCTCACCACCTGGGGGCGGCCCGTCAGGAAGTCCAGTACCCAGTTGCACAGGGCAGGGTCGAGACCCAGGGTCTCGAGCTTGATGACGAGCTTGGAGGGTACTATGGTGTTGAATGCCGAGCTGTAGTCGATGAACAGCATTCTCACATAGGTATTCCTCTTGTCCAGATGGGTTAGGGCAGTGTGCAGTGTGGTTGAGATTGCATCGTCTGTGGTGAGGGTGTTGATCCATCTGATTTGTTTAAAAAGACTTATAATACTGTATATCATGATTTTGTGGCCATTTACACAGATGGTTCAAAAGATCCAAGGACAGGGTGTACTAGGTCAGCATTTGTAGTGCAGGAATTTGGGGTGGAAGTCAGGAAACATATTACAGATAATCTGGCTGTATTTAAAAAAATATATATATATATATATATTTATTTAACTGAGCAAGTCAGTTATGAACAAATTCTTATTTCCAATGACTGCCTAACCCGGCCTAACCTGGATGACGCTGGACCAATTGTGTGCCGCCATATGGTACTCCCAATCACGGGCGGTTGTGATACAGCCTGGAGTCGCACCAGGGTCTGTAGTGACACCTCTAGCACGGAGATGCAGTGCTTTAGACCACTGTGCCATGCGGGAGCCATCTACGGCAAAGCTGATTTCCATACTGTTGGCCTTGCAGTGGGTGGAGAAAGTCAAGCCAGACAGAGTAGTTATTTGCTCTGATTCATGTGCAGCGTTAATGAGTCTCCAGTCCTTTAAGTCATGTAGCAGACAACCTGCTTTATGAGGTGCTACAAACCCATGGCAGGATTAGACAGATGGGAATACAGATAAGCTTTACTTGGGTCCCAGCTCATGTGGAGGGGAATGAGGCAGTTGATATACTGGCTAAACAAGCACTTAGAAGTGGGGATGTTGATGGTGCAGCGATGGCAGGCGCAGTTGAATAAGAGACGGGGATACTGGAAATTAGTTTAGAGTACATAGATACAAACGTCATTAGAATATGTTATATTTTTTTTAAAGCAATGGGGCTGGCAGGTAGGCTTTAGTTTCTTTCTGTCTCTGGCCCACACTCGTGCTAGGGCAGAAAATGAAATGTGCCCCCCTTTGTTGTCATGAGGACTGAGTTTGGAAAACCCTGGGTTAGGATAAGAACTAACCCTAGACTACAGCCTGTCGTTTCCAATGGGAGCAAATGAATCATAGTGGGCATAGTCAAGCACGAGCATTGGCGCGTTCTAGCATGTATTTGCATAGTTCAGTCCGGGAATGTGAAGTTGCGCATGTGCAATAACTCAATTCGCCCTTGCACTCCTAAACAACGCGATTATATATAAAAAAAAAACTTTGGCAAAGTGTGAAGTCTACAAAATTTAGTGCACTCGGTTCAGAACTGTACGTTTGTGTATGTGTAACTGTTTTTGTCGCACTGCTTTGCTTTATCTTGGCCAGGTCGCAGTTGTAAATGAGAACTTGTTCTCAACTGGCCTACATGGTTAAATAAATAAAACTCAGTTCAGGAAACTGTATTGAGATCAAATGTTTAATCGTTGAGAGAAAATGATCAGAATGTTGGCCAAAATCCATCTCGCCCCATCTTCTCCCACTACCGGCCACTGGGCTTCCTTGTCACCATATTTGGTAGTGAGTGGAAACGCCAACCGGATGCTTCACATTTACGCATATGTTGTTTTGTCCCAAGGATAACGCATAACACTCGTTTTACAAGGCCCGGTGCCACGGGTGAGTGGATATTTTTTTTTTAAATGGAATAGTTTAAAATAAGCAAAACTACGTTAAACCGGGGCACCGGGCCATGTAAAACGAATTGACCCAATGCCACGTGCGTCTTCCTGCTGATCGGATTGGTTGTTCCCTGTAGAAAGGGGTGGTATTAGTTTGTTGTGCACTGTGATTGGATTAATCCGAAATTACGTTGTAGCAAACGGAAGAAGATCTAACCTTGGCAGGGAAACAGACGTGGGTTTCATTAAGATATGTAAAGTGGAGTCCTCTACGGAATTATATTTATATAAAAACAAACAATTACCAGGATTACTCAAAATACGAAACTGTTTTGACATTTCTGGTGTCGTTACTTTTCTCTTACGACTCATGGGCTTTTAGAAATGAATTAACACCGGGTGAGGATATCACTGTTGCCATTTACAATGGACCGCAATATCAACGCTGAGTTGGTAACGTTTGTCATATGGTCCGTCATAACCTCACAGTCATAGTTTGTGGACGCTGTCAACAGTTGCCTATTGTCCCATGATGAAGACGTACCTCTCCATTATCAGAAACTGTAAGGTTGCACAGAGATGGTCATTCAACCATGCTACAAGATGTGCACTTTCTCCATCCCCATCATTCTGGAATTGCAAAAGGCTCATGGTGAGACGCCTGTGCACTGATATTCCGACAGAAGACCGGAACTATTATATCACCACCCCTATCTTCTATGTGAACGCTGCCCCTCATATTGGACACTTGTACTCGGCTGTTACTGCTGACTTCCTGCACAGATACAAGCTTCTACAGGGGTTCAACTCCAGGTTTGTCACAGGTGAGTGAAAAACGCATGCAAATCAATGTGGATTGATTGAGTCGATTTCCGTGCTTATAAACCCAGGGTCGTTACACTATTGTGGTAATATTGTAGTTGCCCTTGTTTATAAGCTAAGTGAAATATCCCTATTGAAGCATTGGTTAACACACTTACCTAGCCCATCCTCGAAGGGCAGACCCAGGGTGGTGAGGGTATGCAACAACACCTCCGCTACACTGATCCTCAACACAGGGCCCGCCATGGGTTTGTCCCCAGCCCCCTCCTGTACTCCCTGTTTACCTATGACTGCGTGGCTACACACGACTCCAACTCAATCATCAAGTTTACTGATGACATGACAGTGGTAGGCCTGATTATCAACAATGACGACCCTACAGGGAGGAGGTTAGAGCCCTGGCGGAGTCATGCCAGAAAAATAACCTCTTCCTTAACGTAAAAAAACAAAGGAGCTGATTGTGGTCTACAGGAGACAGAGAGGGAGCATGCCCTCATCCGCATGGGAGTCAAAAGCTTTACAGCATTGTGTCACATGTAACAGTATAGATTCCGTCCCTCTCCCCGCCCCTACCTGGGCTCGAACCAGGGAACCTCTGCACACAACAACAACGGCCTCCCACGAAGCATCGTTACCCATCGCTCCACAAAAGCTGCAGCCCTTGCAGAGCAAGGGGATCAACTACTTCAGGATCTCAGAGCGAGTGACGTCACCGATTGAAACGCTATTAGAGTGCACCCCACTAACTAGCTAGCCATTTTACATCGGTTACACACAGGAAGGCCAAGAAATCATCAAGGATCTCAGCCACCTGAGTCACGGTCTGTTAACTCTGCTACCATCTAGCAGACTGAGACAGTACAGGTGCATCAAAGCCGGGAGATTCCGGCGCCGACAGAGATGGCCGCCTCGCTTCGCGTTCCTAGGAAACTATGCAGTTTTTTGTTTTTTTACGTGTTATTTCTTACATTAGTACCCCAGGTCATCTTAGGTTTCATTACATACAGTCGAGAAAAACTACTGAATATAAGATCAGCGTCAACTCACCATCAGTACGACCAAGAATATGTTTTTCGCGACGCGGATCCTGTGTTCTGCCTTACAAACAGGACAACGGAGTGGATCCCATGCAGCGACCCAAAAAATGACTCCGAAAAAGAGGGAAACGAGGCGGTCTTCTCGTCAGACTCCGGAGACGGGCACACCGTGCACCACTCCCTAGCATTCTTCTTGCCAATGTCCAGTCTCTTGACAACAAGGTTGATGAAATCCGAGCAAGGGTAGCATTCCAGAGGGACATCAGAGACTGTAACGTTCTTTGCTTCACGGAAACATGGCTCACTGGAGAGACGCTATCCGAGGCGGTGCAGCCAGCGGGTTTCTCCACGCATCGCGCCGACAGAAACAAACATCTTTCTGGTAAGAAGAGGGGCGGGGCGTACGCCTTATGGCCAACGTGACATGGTGTGATGAAAGAAACATACAGGAACTCAAATCCTTCTGTTCACCTGATTTAGAATTCCTCACAATCAAATGTAGACCGCATTATCTACCAAGAGAATTCTCTTCGATTATAATCACAGCCGTATATATCCCCCAAGCAGACACATCGATGGCTCTGAACAAACTTTATTTAACTCTTTGCAAACTGGAAACCATTTATCCGGAGGCTGCATTCATTGTAGCTGGGGATTTTAACAAGGCTAATCTGAAAACAAGACTCCCTAAATTTTATCAGCATATCGATTGCGCAACCAGGGGTGGAAAGACCTTGGATCATTGTTACTCTAACTTCCGCGACGCATATAAGGCCCTGCCCCGCCCCCCTTTCGGAAAAGCTGACCACGACTCCATTTTGTTGATCCCTGCCTACAGACAGAAACTAAAACAAGAGGCTCCCACGCTGAGGTCTGTCCAACGCTGGTCCGACCAAGCTGACTCCACACTCCAAGACTGCTTCCATCACGTGGACTGGGATATGTTTCGTATTGCGTCAGATAACAACATTGACGAATACGCTGATTCGGTGTGCGAGTTCATTAGAACGTGTGTTCTAATTCCCTAACCAGAAACCGTGGATTGATGGCAGCATTCGCGTGAAACTGAAAGCGCGAACCACTGCTTTTAATCAGGGCAAGGTGTCTGGTAACATGACCGAATACAAACAGTGCAGCTATTCCCTCCGCAAGGCTATCAAACAAGCTAAGCGTCAGTACAGAGACAAAGTAGATTCTCAATTCAACGGCTCAGACACAAGAGGCATGTGGCAGGGTCTACAGTCAATCACGGACTACAGGAAGAAATCCAGCCCAGTCACGGACCAGGATGTCTTGCTCCCAGGCAGACTAAATAACTTTTTGCCCGCTTTGAGGACAATACAGTGCCACTGACACGGCCTGCAACGAAAACATGCGGTCTCTCCTTCACTGCAGCCGAGGTGTGTAAGACATTTAAACGTGTTAACCCTCGCAAGGCTGCAGGCCCAGACGGCATCCCCAGCCGCGCCCTCAGAGCATGCGCAGACCAGCTGGCCGGTGTGTTTACAGACATATTCAATCAATCCCTATACCAGTCTGCTGTTCCCACATGCTTCAAGAGGGCCACCATCGTTCCTGTTCCCAAGAAAGCTAAGGTAACTGAGCTAAACGACTACCGCCCGTAGCACTCACTTCCGTCATCATGAAGTGCTTTGAGAGACTAGTCAAGGACCATATCACCTCCACCCTACCTGACACCCTAGACCCACTCCAATTTGCTTACCGCCCAAATAGGTCCACAGACGATGCAATCTCAACCACACTGCACACTGCCCTAACCCATCTGGACAAGAGGAATACCTATGTGAGAATGCTGTTCATCGACTACAGCTCGGCATTCAACACCATAGTACCCTCCAAGCTCGTCATCAAGCTCGAGACCCTGGGTCTCGACCCCGCCCTGTGCAACTGGGTACTGGACTTCCTGACGGGCCGCCCCCAGGTGGTGAGGGTAGGCAACAACATCTTCTCCCCGCTGATCCTCAACACTGGGGCCCCACAAGGGTGGGTTCTGAGCCCTCTCCTGTACTCCCTGTTCACCCACGACTGCGTGGCCACGCACGCCTCCAACTCAATCATCAAGTTTGCGGACGACACAACAGTGGTAGGCTTGATTACCAACAACGACGAGACGGCCTACAGGGAGGAGGTGAGGGCCCTCGGTGTGTGGTGTCAGGAAAATAACCTCACACTCAACGTCAACAAAACTAAGGAGATGATTGTGGACTTCAGGAAACAGCAGAGGGAACACCCCCCTATCCACATCGATGGAACAGTAGTGGAGAGGGTAGCAAGTTTTAAGTTCCTCGGCATACACATCACAGACAAACTGAATTGGTCCACTCACACAGACAGCATCGTGAAGAAGGCGCAGCAGCGCCTCTTCAACCTCAGGAGGCTGAAGAAATTCGGTTTGTCACCAAAAGCACTCACAAACTTCTACAGATGCACAATCGAGAGCATCCTGGCGGGCTGTATCACCGCCTGGTACGGCAACTGCTCCGCCCTCAACCGTAAGGCTCTCCAGAGGGTAGTGAGGTCTGCACAACGCATCACCGGGGGCAAACTACCTGCCCTCCAGGACACCTACACCACCCGATGTTACAGGAAGGCCATAAAGATCATCAAGGACATCAACCACCCGAGCCACTGCCTGTTCACCCCGCTATCATCCAGAAGGCGAGGTCAGTACAGGTGCATCAAAACTGGGACCGAGAGACTGAAAAACAGCTTCTATCTCAAGGCCATCAGACTGTTAAACAGCCACCACTAACATTGAGTGGCTGCTGCCAACACACTGACACTGACTCAACTCCAGCCACTTTAATAATGGGAATTGATGGGAAATGATGTAAATATATCACTAGCCACTTTAAACAATGCTACCTTATATAATGTTACTTAAAAAAGAAAAAATCCAGAAAATCACATTGTAGGATTTTTAATGAATTTATTTGCAAATTTTGGTGGAAAATAAGTATTTGGTCAATAACAAAAGTTTATCTCAATACTTTGTTATATACCCTTTGTTGGCAATGACAGAGGTCAAACGTTTTGGCTATAATGACCATAGTTTGGCCATAATGACCATCGTTATGTTTGGAGAGGAAAAGGGGAGGCTTGCAAGCCAAAGAACACCATCCCAACTGTGAAGATGTTGTTTTTTTTGTGCAAAATTTCTAAATGACATCAGTTTAACTGATTTGTAAGGAAATAGAAAGCTGTGAAAATGACCCAACATGTTTCTGTTAACATTTCAGTTCGGCTTGGATGCATATTTTATGTGGTTGAAATACCGTCCGCTTTTATGATGCTGATAAAAATGGAACCTCTACAGACTGTGCATTTGCGTTCTCTCAAAATGCTGGAAGAAATCATATTTCTTCACTCCTGTTCCCTAGTCAAAATGTACATTTGGTGTATAATTTTACAGCAAGAAATGTTTTTAATCCTGCAGGAGTTAATATTAAGACTATGAGAGAGGTTATAGACATAGTCAGTGTCCAGATTTCAGTGTCCATTTAACCCTAAACTCAGACATGATCCTTTTTGAGACAGTGGATCAAGGTTGACTTTTTCTGCCCATTCCCAAAAAGCGATTGGTATGTAAGATATTTGGCGTGCATAATGTTAGGCCCAAACCTTAACACTTTGGTAACACCTTGCATTTTGGTACGCCAGAAGTACAGTGCATTCGGAAAGTATTCAGTCCCCTTGACTTTGACATTTTGTTACGTTACAGCCTTATTCTAAAATGTATTACATATTTTTTTTCCCTCAATCTACACACAATACCCCATAATGACAAAGTGTAAAACAGGTTATTAGAAATGTTTGCAAATATATTACAAATACAAAAACTGATATCACATTTACATAAATATTCAGTGAGAATCAAAATTGAGCTCAGGTGCATCCTGTTTCCATTGATCATACTCGAGATGTTTCTACAACTTGATTGGAGTCTACCTGTGGTAAATTCAATTGATTGGATATGATTTTTATTTTTTAATCTTATTTCAACTTTATTTAACCAGGTAGGCCAGTTGTGAACAAGTTCTCATTTACAACTGCGACCTGGCCAAGATAAAGCAAAGCAGTGCGACAAAAACAACAGAGTTACACATAAGCAAACATACAGTTAATAACACAATAGAAAATAAAAATATAAACATAAATGTACAGTGTGTGCAAATGTAGGGAGGTAGGCAATAAATAGGCTATAGAGGAGAAATAATTACAATTGAACATTAATACTGGAGTAATAGAGGTGCAGATGATGATGTGCAAGTGGAGATACTGGGGTGCAAGAGAGTAAGTAATAATATGGGGATGAGGTCGTTGGGTGTGCTATTTACAGATTGGCTGTGTACAGGTACAGTGATCTGTGAGCTGCTCTGACAGCTGATGCTTAAAGTTAGAGAGGGAGATATGAGTCTCCAGCTTCAGTGATTTTTGCAATTCGTTCCAGTCATTGGCAGCAGAGAACTGGAAGGAAAGGCGGCCAAAGGAAGTATTTGCTTTGGGGATGCCCAGTGCAATATACCTGCTGGAGAACGTGCTACTGGTCAGTGTTGCTCTGGTGACCAGTGACCTGAGAGAAGGCGGGGCTTTACCTAGCAAAGACTTATACATGACCTGGAGCCAGTGGGTTTGGCAAAGGATATGTAGTGAGGCCAGCCAATGAGAGCATACAGGTCGCAGTGGTGGGTAGTATATGGGGCTTTGGTGACAAAACAGGTGGTACTGTGATAGACTACATCCAGTTTGCTGAGTAGAGTGTTGGGTGCTATTTTGTAAATGACATCGCCAAAGTCAAGGATCGGTATGATAGTCAATTTTACGAGGGTATGTTTGGCAGCATGAGTGAAGGATACTTTGTTGCGAAATGGGAAGCCGGTTCTAGATTTAATTTTGGACTGGAGTTGCTTAATAATGTGAGTCTGGAAGGAGAGTTTACAGTCTAACCAGCACCTAGGTATTTGTAGTTGTCAAAACCGTCCAGAGTAGTGATGCTAGTCGGGCGGGAGGGTGCGGGCAGCAATTGGTTGAAGAGCATGCAATTCGTTTTACAAGCATTTAAAAGCAGTTGGAGGCCACGGAAGGAGTGTTGTATGGCATTGAAGCTCATTTGGAGGTTTGTTAGCACAGTGTCCAAAGAAGGGCCAGATGTATACAGAATGGTGTCGTCTGTGTAGAGGTGGGTCAGAGAATCACCCGCAGCAAGAGTGACATCATTGAAATATATACATACACACACAGAGAGAGAGAGAGAAAAGATTCGGCCCAAGAGGCCTTCCGATTTGACACACTTAACTCTATCTGAGAAGTAGTTGGTGAACCAGGCGAGGCAGTCATTTGAGAAGCTAAGGCTATTGAGTCTGCCGATAGGAATACAGTGATTGACAGTGTAAAAAGCCTTGGCCAGGTTGATGAAGACGGCTGCACAGTACTGTCTTTTATCGATGGCGGTTATGATATCGTTTAGGACCTTGAGCGTGGCTGAGGTGCACCCACGACCAGCTCGGAAATCAGATTGCATAGTGGATAAGGTACGGTAGGATTCAAAATGGTCGGTGATCTGTTTGTTAACTTGGCTTTCGAAGATTTTAGAAAGGCAGGGCAGGATGGATATAGCAGTTTGGGTCTAGAGTGTCACCTCCTTTGAAGAGAGGGATGACCGCGGCAGCTTTCCATTCTTTGGGGATCTCGGACAATACGAAAGAGTGGTTGAACAGGCTAGTAATAGGGGTTGCAACAATTGCGGTGGATAATTTTAGAAAGAGAGAGTCCAGATTGTCCAGCCCAGCTGATTTCTGGGGATCCAGATTTTGCAGCTCTTTCGGGAACATCAGCTATTTGGGTGAAGGAAAAGCGGGGGGGGGCTAGGGCAAGTTGCTGTGAAGTTGAAATGATCGATTATCGTAAATTTACCGGTGGTGACAGTGTTTCCTATCCTCAGTGCAGTGGGCAGCTGGGAGGAGGTGCTCTTATTCACCATGGACTTCAGTGTCCCAAAACCTTTTGGAATTCGTGCTACAGGGAGCAAATTTCTGTTTGAAATAGCTAGCCTTAGCTTTCCTAACTGACTGAGTATATTTGGAAAGGCACACACCTGTCTATATAAGGTCCCACAGTTGACAGTGCATGTCAGAGCAAAAACCAAGCCATGAGGTCGACGGGATTGTCCGTAGCGCTCCGAGACAGGATCGTGTCTGGACAGATTTGGGGAAGGGTGCCAAAAAAATTCTGCAGCATTGAAGGTCCCCAAGAACACAGTGGCCTCCATCATGCTTAAATGGAAGAAGTTTGGAATCGCCAAGACTCTTCCTAGAGATCAGGGAGGTGACAATGATCCCGATGGTCACTCTGACAGAGCTTTAGAGTTCCACTGTGGAGATGGGAGAACCTTCTCTGCAGCACTCCACCCATCAGGTTTTTATGGTAGAGTGGCCAGACGGAAGCCACTCCTCAGTAAAAGGCACATGACAGCCCGCTTGGAGTTTGCCAAAAGGCACCTAAAGGACTCGGACCATGAGAAACAAGATTCTCTGGTCTGATGAAACCAAGATTAAACTCTTTGGCCTGAATGCCAAGCGTTACGTCTGGAGAAAACCTGGCGCCATCCCTACGGTGAAGCGTGGTGGTGGCAACATGCTATGGAGGTTTTTCAGTGGCAGGGACTGGGAGACTAGTCAGGATCGAAGGAAAGATGAACGCAGCCAAGTATAGAGAGATCCCTGATGAAAACCTGCTCCGGAGCGCTCAGGACCTCAGACTAGGTTGAAGGTTCACCTTACAACAGGCCAACGACCCTAAGCACACAGCCAAGACAACGCAGGAGTGGCTTCGGGACAAGTCTCTGAATGTCCTTGAGTGGCCCAGCCAGAGCCCGGACTTGAACCCGATCGAACATCTCTGGAGTCCTGAATATAGCTGTTCAATGACACTCCCCATCCAACCTGACAGAGCTTGAGAGGATATGCAGAGAAGAATGGGAGAAACTCCCCAAATACAGGTGTGCCAAGCTTGTAGCGTCATACCCAAGAAGACTTGAGGCTGGAATCGCTGCCAAAAGTGCTGAGTAAAGGGTCTGAATATGTGATATCATCAAAAAAAAACTATTTTTGCCTTGTCATATTGGGGTGTTGTGTGTAGGTTGTTGGGGGGAAAAACAATTTAACCTGTTTTAGAATAAGGCTGTAACGTAACAAAATGTGAAAAGAGTCAAGGGGTCTGAGAACTTTCCGAATGCACTGTGCATTCATTTCCAATGGAACGATGTGTTTGCCTTGCAGCGCGTTCTATGCGGTGCATTCATTGGATTGATTGTGTATGCTCTGTAGACGGCTTGACAGAAATAGTAGCAAAGGGTGAATGTTGAACTTGTGTTACACACATCCAGATGAACGCATAAACCTCATTCACATTACCCATAAGCACTCTGTTACGTTGCGACGGATTACATGCTTTTCAATGGAGAATAAAGTTAAAGAAACAAGTTGAGGTAGAAGTAACTAAACAAAACATGTTTTATTATCACCTGAAACTATATATTTATCCTGTTTTTAATGAAAAAGTCATTTTGCAATCTCCCAAAAATGACTGTAATCTCTGACAGGAGACAGGCTCTCCTCCATCTTGTGTTACAAACACAACACTTGTCAGTTCAGTAGTGGGGCGAGACTCCAGTGAAGACGGCAAAAGGAAATGTCTCCTAGTGTTCATATCACGCAATAGGATTTCACGTGGAATTTTATAAAAAGGTCTTATCATTTTTTATGGAAAGCTGATTTTAAAAAATGGCAGTTTAAACATTGACAAAATTGTCTATTTGTCACGTCCCTACATTTTTCCACAACTACCTACACAGAAATTCTCTGTTCGGACACACAAAACATTTTCTTGAGGCAAGCCGAAGTCGTTAGCCCAAGTCTCCGCCCACTCGTCGGTGATTGGTTAACAGTAGGGATTCTTCAATGAAGTGCCTGTTGTCATTCAACGAGAGATGAGTTGTTCTCGTGTACATATTTTCACTTGAGAAATACTGCACCAAACATCCAAGTCAGATGCAAAAACGTCAATTCATGACATTTCTTGAGTTATCCTAGATTAATTCAGTCTACAGTGTCTCAAAATTGACCAACACAGTACTATTGTTGCTTTTTTTTCTTGTTTTTCAAGCGAAGGTCTTTTAAGAGAGTATGTGAGCACTCGTTCGGCTAGCTGAGCTCTGTTACTGAAGCATGCTTACTCACTTATGCCAAAATAATGAAGTAAAAACCTCAATGTAATCCATAGAAATTATACATTTACACATTTTATTTTTCTATATTGTTTTATTTTTTTTCAATCTGACTGCAACCCACCCGCCCTTCATCCACACAATATTTCATGACCCAAAACCCACCCGCACATCACAAATGCACAGACACACAGCCAATGCTGCAGTCCCACGTATATAGAGACATTGAACACGGGACTGTTTCATTTATACTGTATTCTTCACTTACCTCATTCTGATATCTACTACTGTACATTGCTTTTAGTTATTGTTATACACTGGATTCTCAACATAGCTCACTAATATCTACTGCTGTACATATCATTCTAGGTATGTCTTGTTGGTGTATATACGCATAGATTGTTTCAGTAATCCAATTGTAATGTTATTTGGGTTGTTAACTGTATTCGCTCTGACATTCGTGATTTATTGTCTAGTTTTTGAATGTTTGTGTACTTGTTTGGCATTTTGCCTCAGTGTTAGGAGCTAGTAACACACGCATTTCGCTGTAACGGCTATAACATCTGCTAAACTGTCATTTGATTTACCTTGGTGACAGGCGACCCGAGTTTCGAGACTCACCCCCTTCATTCATAGTATCTAAATAACATCTTTGCATTTCAGGTACAGATGAGCACGGACTCAAAATCCAACAGGCTGCCAATGCTGCCGGACAGGATCCTCTAAGTTTCTGCACTGAAGTATCTGAGAGATTCAAATACCTCTTCAAGAGCTGTCACATCTCATACACTGACTACATCCGTACCACTGAGGAGAGACACCGCTGTGCAGTGGAGCACTTCTGGACCGTGCTTCAGAGTAAAGGCTTCATCTATAAGGGGAATTATGAAGGCTGGTACTCCACGCAGGACGAGAGCTTCCTCATGCCATCGCAGGTGGGAGATGCCAAGGATTCATCAGGGAAGGAGATCAAGATCTCTCTGGAGAGCGGCCACAAGGTAGGCTAAAGGATGACTTCATAAATAGTTGTTGCTCGCATCATAACAAGGTTTACTACTACATCTCATTGATTCATGTCATTTACTGAGTGTTGTTCCTTGGTATGGCCATGTAACGCTTCTCTTTCTAGCATAAGAAATGTAATAACGATTAGGAAGGTGAGATAAAATGTAGAAGGTGTCTGTATTCAAAACGTGATGTTTCTGAAGTAACACCTACACAATCTGAAAGAGAACAGGAAAAATCATATCCATTGACTCAGATAAATTCAGGTCCAGTGACTCAAGCAGGTTTGAATTATAAAAATAAAAAAAACTATATTTAGTACTCTAGTGCTCTTTTATACATTGTTTTTCTCATCAAATAAAATCTGGTTTGTCTTTTGCAGGTGGAGTGGATGAAGGAGGAGAACTACATGTTCCGTCTGTCTGAGTTCCGGTCCCGGCTGCAGGAGTGGCTGGAGGGGAACCCCAGAGCAGTGCAGCCAGAACGGTTCCACCGCGCCGTTCTCCAGTGGCTCCAGGAGGACCTCCCAGACCTCTCTGTCTCCCGCCAGAGAAGCCGCCTCCAGTGGGGCATTCCAGTTCCTGGTGACCTCGACCAGACAATCTACGTGTGGTTAGACGCCCTGGTCAACTACCTCACAGTGGCTGGTTACCCGGACTCACACTCTCAATGGTGGAGGGCTGCCCATCATGTCGTGGGAAAGGACATTCTCAAATTCCATGCCATCTATTGGCCAGCATTCCTACTGGCTGCTGACTTGCCCCTCCCACAGACCATACATGTGCACTCTCATTGGACAGTGGGAGGGAAGAAAATGTCTAAAAGCTTGGGGAATGTGGTGGACCCCCTGGAGAGGTCTCAAAGGTTCACCATAGACGGTATGAGGTACTTCCTCCTGCGCCAGGGGGTCCCAGACACAGACTGCGACTATGACGATGATAAAGTGGTCAAACTGCTCAATGCCGAGCTGACAGACTCGCTGGGTGGCCTTCTAAACCGCTGCACTGCCCCCTCTCTCAACCCAGCTCAGGTCTACCCCCACTTCTGCTCTGACTCCTTCCCCAGTCAAGGGGCTGTAGCACATAAGGGGAGGGCTGTGGATGAAGATTATCACATGCTGGATGCTGTACGTGCACTACCAGCTGTGGTGGAGCAGCACTACGATAGTGTGCAGGTGTACAAAGCTCTGGAGGCCATTAACCGGTGCGTGAGGCAGACCAACGGCTTTGTCCAGCGGCACACACCATGGAAGTTGGGCAGCGGGGATGGGAGAGACCAGCTGTGGCTGGACACCATCCTCCATGTGTCCCTAGAGTGTCTGAGGATGTATGGGACACTCCTACAGCCTATAGTGCCAGAGATAGCAGACAAACTTCTGTCCAGGCTGGGGGTGAAGCCAGTGGAGAAGAGCTGGGCTGCTCTGGACTTCCTGGTTAAATATCAGGGAAAGGACTGCCCCTTTGAGGGCAGAGCACTGGGTCCTGACACTGGAGTCCTGTTTAATCGTCTGGAGAGGCCAAATGCAGAGAAGGGAAAGCCCAAGAAGGCTAAGAAAGCCACTAAAGTGAAATCATAAACATGGAAATTCTATGTTTTCTGTCCATGTAAAATGAGTTGAAATATGTCATTAGTGTAATGCATTATTTTTCCTGTCTGTTTGAGCTGTCCTAACTGCTGCTTTTGTTTACAATTGATCATTATTAAATTCAAATAGTGTTAAACATTTTTGGGTTGTTGAGAGAAATGAAATGGTTCTACCTACAACCACCAATCAACAAAAAGTGGGAGGTGTAGTCAACACTGTGACAACACTGTTCAATAAACCTTTTCATTTGAAGTAGTTTTATCAAATCAAGTTACCATTTGTAGGTACAGAACTAACACTACTTTAAAAAGTACAAAAAGTTGGAAGTGTTCCATATTATTATTTTCTCTCCCACCTCCCATATAAAGACCATACAAGTTCAGTACAGTATCTCCTCTAACACATTTCCTTTTACTGTTATCTCCTCTTTAGAATGACCATCAGCTGAGAGGTTAAAGTTCAATCTGAGTGACAGGAGAGATGACCAATGGGCCAGAGTTTTCACCACCATGATAACCTGGGTAGAGAAATGGATAGAGTTTTTCAGTGAAGGTGCAGCCAGAGAAAGAGAAGATATGAGACTTGGCCTCAACATCATAGGAGACCTGTCCCTCCTCATAATCCACAAACACACCAACCTTCTGGGGCTTCTCTTTTTAGGGAGAGAGTGGGGCTAGTACAGGCCTGACACTCATTCCAATACATCAGTCCCACAGTCCAGTATACATTCTCAGGGCACAGTGCTATCCTAATTTTTCTATTGATGGACTCTCTCGCTACTCCTAAAAACCACCTACTCTTCCTCCACCTGTACCTCATAGTAGAATCTCCCTGAGGAAAAGCCCTCCTTTCCCAGGACACATCAATTGGTATAAAAACCTCTCTGGGTTGTTAGGGAGGTTATGTATTGTCTTTGTTTCCTGTCCTCAGACAAAAGGAGATGTGTATCAGGGTCCAGAGTCACAGCTGCATCCTCTTCAGGAAACCTCTCCATCTCTTTATTGAATTTCTCAAGTTCAGAAAATGCTTTCCTTGCCATCTCCTCCAGCTGAGACAAAGCTCTCATCAGGTTCCACTCCCACAGTTCACTGTGAACACTGTGATCTCAGACCAGTCCTTGATGAGTGTCAGTGGCCACAGTGATGGGGAGCGGTGAAGGTGGTCCTCACTATGCGAGAGCTGCTTCAGCTCAGTACTTCTCCTCTGTAGCTCAGTGATTTCCTGCTCCAGCTCTTTGATGAGCCCTTCAGCCTGCCTCTGCTGCTTTCTGATTCTCCTCGATCACCTCAATGTAGTCAGCCTGGCTTCTCGCAATGAAGTGTGCCAGAGCAGTGAAGACCTGCACACTGTCTCATATCTCTCTCTGAGTCTCTCTGAATGAGCTCTACTGAGTGTTTGATATCTTGAACCTTCTGCAATCGCTCCTTGATCATCTACTGCACTGCCTCTGTCTTCCCCAGCTGAGCCTTCCTCTCTCCAAACTCTTCCTCTAGAGGGACGGTGTGGTGAGTTTTGTGGTCTGTCTCAGTGTAGAACTGACACTCACATGTCTGGTCAGTCCTACAGAAGAGCTCCAGTAGTCTGTTGTGCTTCTTATTTTGTGTTAGTAAATATTTTCTTAAAGTAAAAAAAATAAAAAGTAACTCTTTCTTGAACTGCATTGTTGGTTAAGGGCTTGTAAGTAAGCATTTCATGGTAAGGTTGTATTTGGTACCTGTTGTATTCAGCACATGTTAAAAATGTAATTTGATTTGATTCAAAATAAAAAATATAGGACAATACACCCATCACGACAAGAGATATCACAACACTACATAAAGAGAGACCCAAGACAACAACACCACATTACAACAACATGGCAGCAGCACAAAACATGGTAAGAATTACACACAAGGATGAAAAGGTAGTGGAATGGTAGTGGCTATGTAATGGACAGAAAACTGGTAATGAATACACTGTATATTCCAAAGCACAATGATAATAAAGGACTGTATAACGGCCCAATAACATCAACGGGGCTGTAGTGGAGCGGGTCGAAAGTTTCAAACTATCATGGTCCAAACACACCAAGACAGTCGTGAAGAGGGCACAATGACCCCCCTTCAGGAGACTGAAAAGATTTGGCATGGGTCCCCAGATCCTCAAAAAGTTCTACAGCTGCACCATCGAGAGCATGGCATGGCAACTGCTTGGCATCTGCCCATAAGGCGCTACAGAGGGGTGGTGTGTACGGCCCAGTACATCACTAGGGCCAAGCTTCCTGCCATCCAGGAACTATATAATAGGCGGTGTCAGAGGAAAGCCCATAAAATTGTCAGACTCCAGTCACCCTAGTCATCGACTGTTTTCTCTGCTACCGCACAGCAAGTGGAATCTGAGCACCAAATCTAGGACCCCAAAGCTATAAGACTGCTGAACAATTCATCAAAATGGCTACAGGACAATTTACATTGATGCCCCCTCCCCCGGGCCCTTATCGCCAAGCCTGTTTCTCCTTTCTGGGAAAGTTCCCATTGCTTGGAAGGCAGCCATGGTTCGTCCTTTATTTAAAGGGGGAGATCAAGCTGATCCTAACTGTTATAGGCCTATTTCTATTTTGCCCTGTTTATCAAAAGTGTTGAAAAATGTTTAAATAATCAAATGACTGGCATTCTTGATGTCTACAGTATTATCTTGGGTATGCAATCTGGTTTCTGTTCAGGTTATGGATGTGTCACTCAATGATGTCCGCATTGCCCTTGATTCTAAGCAATATTGTGCTGCTAGTTTTACTGACTTGGCCAAAGCTTTTGATACGGTAGACCATTCCATTCCTATGGGCCGGCGAAGGAGTATTGGTGTCTTTGAGGGGTCTTTGGGCTGGTTTGCTAACTACCTCTCTCAAAGAGTGCAGTGTAAAAAGTCAGAAAATCTGCTGTCTCAGCCACTGCCTGTCACCAATGGAGTACCCCAAGGCTTGATCCTAGGCCCCATGCTCTTCTCAATTTACAACAACACAGCTCAGGCAGTAGGAAGCCCTCTCATGCAGATACAGTCTTACACTCGGCTGGCCCCTCACTGGATTTTGTGTTAAATGCTCTACAACAAAGCTGTGTCCAACAAGCTTTCTCCTACCCTTTACCTTGTTTTTAACACCTCCAAAACAAAGGTCATGTGGTGTGGTAAGAAGAATGCCCCTCTTCCCACAGGTGTTATTACTATCGCTGAGGGTTTAGAGCTTGAGGTAGTCACCTCATACAAGTACTTAGGAGTATGGCTAGACAGTGCACTGTCTTTCTCTCAGCACAAATCAAAGCTGCAGGCTAAAGTTACATCTAAACTTGGTGTCTTCTATCGTAATCGCTCCTCTTTCACCCCAGCTGCCTAACTAATCCTGATTCAGATGACCATCCTACCCATGCTAGATTACGGAGACATAATTTATCGATCGGCAGGTAAGGGTGCTCTCGAGTGGCTAGATGTTCTTTACCATTCGGCCATCAGATTTTCCACCAATGCTCCTTATAGGACACATCACTGCACTCTATACTCCTCTGTAAACTGGTCATCTCTGTATACCTGTCGCAAGACCCACTGGTTGATGCTTATTTATAAAACCCTCTTAGGCCTCACTCCCCCGTATCTGAGATATATACTGCAGCCCTCATCCTCCACATCAAATCAAATCAAATTTTATTTGTCACATACACATGGTTAGCAGATGTTAATGCGAGTGTAGCGACATCCTTGTGCTTCTAGTTCCGACAATGCAGTAATAACCAACAAGTAATCTAACTAACAATTCCAAAACTACTGTCTTATACACAGTGTAAGGGGATAAAGAATATGTACATAAGGATATATGAATGAGTGATGGTACAGAGCAGCATAGGCAAGATACAGTAGATGGTATCGAGAATAATTTTGCACGCCCAATTTTTCAGTTTTTGATTTGTTAAAAAAGTTTGAAATATCCAATAAATGTCGTTCCACTTCATGATTGTGTCCCACTTGTTGTTGATTCTTCACAAAAAAATACAGTTTTATATCTTTATGTTTGAAGCCTGAAATGTGGCAAAAGGTCGCAAAGTTCAAGGGGGCCGAATACTTTCGCAAGGCACTGTATATTTTTACTGTTTACTGTTTAAAATAGATCTTTGACACAATCTTGGCCCAAATGACAGAGTTGAAATTATTTTCAATTATTATTACTTATTTATGTTTTGTATCATCATATATGATTTATATATGTAATCACCTCACATACGAAATTGTTCTACTTACATATTGCTGTCCTTATCACCAATATCCACATTCAATGCATCATTTTGAACCAGTTTGCTGTAATAGACTCTCATGTCGTGGGGCTTATCCCTGCTCTTGTGGATTCCACAACAAATCTGTAAAACTTCATAGACATGCTGTGGTGACCTGTCATTCAGGGCAAAGCTCCACCTGTTTTGAGCCCTACATTTAGCCTGTTTTGCATGTTATTTTGGCATTAATATGTGTCCCATCTCAGTTTGCAAACAATGTAAAAATATATATCATTGAGCATACAAACATGGTCGCTTTTGTTTTCTTGAGTAAAGGCAGCTCCAAAATGCAGGTGCTTCAGCCTAGCTCAGTGCTTTCTGTGGTGGTGGAGCAAGCCTACAGAAAATACGGAGCTCTGCGCCGTGATTGGCTCAGTGTTGTCACTCATGGGGACACTACGTCACCTCCAAGTCTAAGGCTAGAGCTCTTAAATTCTATCCCCTTGGGTGCTGCCATAGTTACATTAGAAGTGCCCATCCAAGAAGGCTCAAGGTCATTGGACACAGATAAAATGACATAAAATCACATATCTACAGTAGCTTTGATTGGACTGATCATGTCAACATCATACTTTCAAAATTTTAGCTGGCAGTCATCATGTATCAAGTCGACAATCTGTCAAATAATTTTTAATCCTTGTCAAATGAATAGAAATAATGAAGAGAAATTATAGATAAAACATATCGGCTAACAGCAGGCATCGCAAAGCAATCATTAGCCTGCTATTCAGTGGAGTGGCTGTGTGGTCCCAAGTCTAAGATTAAGGGTCTCTTTTCCAAGTTTAAAATTGTAAACATTCAACACTGGCCATGCCGTCAATTAAGCATGATTTGTGTCACTCAAAACAACTCGTCAAACTGTATGCGAAGACGGCTTGACAGAAATGGTAGCAGAAGGTGAATGTTGAACTTTTGTTTCATACTTATCCAGATGACGCTGCATACTATTTTGTGCAAAAACACTGTCGGTGTGTTCGATGCATTACCAGGTACTGACAGCCGGGCCAGCTGAGCCTGGGACTCACGAAGGACAGGGCCGTCGCTCTCGAAAGAAGTTTGTTCATAATACTAACAAACTAACCGCTACCAAAATAAAATGCAACAAAGAGAGCCTTAGCATCAGTTATTTACAATGATTTACATGAAAATTATATTAATAACAACAATAAAAACCCACAACCAATAGTAGTAATACTTTTCCTTATTACTGTACACTACAGTATACTATCATCTAACAGTTAACCCTTTTGGGGGGGATTGAAACAGGCCTTCTTGGGCATGGTTTGTTACACTTTCCCCTCTTTTCGGGAAAGTTTGTCCCCACGCATACTCTCCAATGGCCAAGATGGAAACGTCAATGATCTAAATTCTTCTAAATAAAGGATTTTTAAACAGGAGCTGTGTCTGGCCATGGAAATCCTACTCACAAAATAAAGGTGCATAACTGAGTTTACCCCTCCACTGCGTACATCACTGGTCATGACATTTCAGTTTCCATCGTCTCTGGTAATTAGTGAAATGCGCCGCATGGTCAATCTGTTGTCTGTATTGGCCGTGCAGCATTTATGGTGATGTGGCTTCTGCAGAAGTCAGGACATTCATACTTCTTGTGCTTAGCGGAGCAGTGCAGAGATGGTGTGAAGTTAGGACCTCCCGCCCTCACCTACCTGCAAATAATCATGTCAATGCGGAGCCCTCCGCGTTGTTGCAAAATGTGAAGCTCACCGCGATGCAGTAAAGAGCTAAATGTGGCCTCTGCGTGCCTCCTGAGACTCTTAGAAAAGTACTGCACCATTACATGATGCGTCTCAAAAGACACCCTAATAGTCATAAGCATAACTTTTTGGTTAGCGCAAGTAACCCTGTGACAAGTCTGCTGCTCGTAGTTTTTTGTTGTTGCTCTGTCCAATGAAAGCATCAAGCCCCTGTTAAGTCATAAAGATGTTGAAGCGGGGGCATGGTTTTAGATCAAAAGTCCTCTTAAGAAGCTCGCATGAAGAAAAAAAGACTAACCTCCATATTTTTTTATTAGTGGACTGCCTGGTTTTAGCGACATATCTAACAGGGTTCCCATTTCTAAAATATTCCATGACTTTCCATATACCTTACAGAATGTACATGACAATGGACAAAAGCTCACTGGGCAATACAATGTGGAAAAAGAACAGAATACATTTTTCTGATCATTTCATTTCCAAGGAGTGATCAATATGCAAAATTCCCTGACTATCCCCCTGGAATGCACATCAGAAAATTCCATGACTTTCCAAAAACAAATCACTGACCTGTGCGAACCCGACTACACAAAAAATGAAAACAATACTATCTACAATCTATAAGTGGATAATAATGATGACTCATAGTATTTCAATATCATTAATAATATCCTGATTATTCACAACCTGATTAGTAAAACGCTGTGTCAGGATGAAAAGAACGCACCAAACACAAGTACAAGACATAAAAACTGACATGATATTTAATGAGAAATACACTAAACTGAAAAATTGTACAAATTGAAATAAAATAAAAAATTGCATTATTCTTATAATTTCTTGTACTTATTTTTTACATAGACTCTTCCATTCCATTATTCTCCATGATCATATTTCACAGCACAATCCCTCCTTGGATGTTCAGAAATTACATGACTGAAGTTGAGATGGTTTTCGAATGGCATGTTGGGCCTCTGTGGTTGAGTTGTGGGTTCTTCCGCCTGGTCGTCTTTCTTGGCCAATAGCAGCCTTTCCCTCCTAAGAGCCTACACCTCTAAATATGGGGTCTGCGGGGCATTGGACACATCTATCTGCCAATCTACGGGCTGGCTGGGGACACGCCCACACACAGGGTCTCCCTATCCTTCCACACACACACTAATATACAACAAGCACTATCAGTAATATGAGTTGGTGTTCTGTCCGGGTTGTGTATCTGGGGAAAAGAAAAGAACACACCTGTTATCAACACACCTAAAATGACTGGAAATGGTGAAAATAGAATGTCACATTTAGTGACTTATTTTCTTGTTTGGTGCCTGATGAATGTGACCCTGGGGTTAGTACAAGGCTATAGCAGATCTCACTAAAGTACATTGACACAATGAGTCTGTTTCTTACTTGAGAGTTGTTGTTGGAGCTGCCTGACCAGTGCTGCGGTCTGCTGCTGCTGTTGAGTCTGCTGCATCTGAGTCTGCTGCATCCCCTGTCGTGGGAACTGACACACACACACATATTTTGGTGGTTGAACGTACAGACTATAACTTCACATCATACCTAATTTGAGAGGAATGAACTAATAAAAAAAATACTGTGACCTTGACTTGGGACTCATTGTCTCTTTCCAGTAGCACACATTTAGAAAAAAAGATGAGGCAAGAGAGGTCAGAATCCGAAAATGTATTCAGAATCCGAAAATGTAACCAATGTTTGAGACCGCTGACAAGATTGTCCGTCCAAAAACACAACATTTAGGCCTTTGCGCATATGCAACTCGTCCCAAAAATAATTGACTTGAGTTTAACTTTTAATGGAAAAAACAGACAATTTATAAGATACAAATTCCTATTAATGAATTTCTGTCTGGCTACGTCAGTCTTGTACTAGTGAATCTCATATCAGTACTCTGTGAGAGGGCCCCAACTGGCAATAAGGCAGGAGTTTCCTCTAGCCAGCTTTAATATGTTAGTTTCCTGCTAATTACTTATACCCTTATTATCCTTATCGATATAGGAATAAAATATATTTTCGATATATCGTGCTGACCCAAACCTCTATCCAATAACGTGGCTGGTGCCAACCTAGAGGGGCATAGTTCACTAGCCATGCCTTGACTAAACCAGGCTGGACATAAGCATGGTGCGCTAACCTTAAACTGAACCAACCTCAGTGAAAAAATAGACTAGCAAATAACTGTTCAGGTCAGCGTGATATTTGGAAATAGATCAAGGCGAGGTAGGGTTTGATTTTGGACTTGTGGGGTGTTCCAGAAAGCAGAGCCCTATACTACATACGTGGTTTGATGAGTTAGCGAGGTAACTTCGGACAACTCTGTGTTAGGGATAACCGGTACCATGAAAGTGGCAGGTTCCCTTTATCTAATATTAGGTTTTGGTTGAAGATCTGATAACATTCAGTATCAACAATACGCAGAAATAGTAAAAATCAGAAAGGGGGCAAATACTTTTTCTTGGTACTATATATATATAGTAAATATACACAGTACCAGTCAAAAGTTTGGACACACCGACTCATTCAAGGGTTTCTTTAATTTACTATTAATAGCTATGAAAAACTATTAAAAACTATGAAATAACACATATGGAATCATGTAGTAAGCAAAAGTGTTAAATCAAAATATATGTTATATGTGAGGTTCTTCAAAGTAGCCACCCTTCGCCTTGATGACAGCTTTGCACTCTCTTGGCATTCGCTCAACCAGCTTCATGAGGTAGTCATCTGGAATGCATTTCAATTAACAGGTGTGCCTTGTTCAATGTTCATTTGTGGAATTTCTTTCCTTCTTAATCCGTTTGAGCCAATCAGTTGTGTTGTGACATGGTGGGGGGGGGAATACAGAAGACAGCCCTATTTGTCAAAAGGCCAGGTCCATATTATGGCAAGAACAGCTAAAGTAAGCAAAGAGAAATGACAGTTCATCATTACTTTAAGACAAGAAGGTCAGTCAAGAACTTTGAAAGTTCATTCAAGTCGCAAAAACCATCAAGCGCTATGATGAAACTGGCTCTCATGAGGACCGCCACAGGAAAGGAAGACCCAGAGTTACATCTGCTGCAGAGGATAAGTTCATTAGAGTTACAAGCGTCAGAAATAGCAGCCCAAATAAATGCTTCACAGAGTTCAAGTAACAGACATCTCAACAGCAACTGTTCAGAGGAGATTGTGTGAATCAGGCCTTCATGGTCGAATTGCTGCAAAGAAACCACCACTAAAGAACACCAATATGAAGAAGAGACCTGCGTGGGCTGAGAAACACGAGCAATGGACTTTAGACCGGTGGAAATCTCTCCTTTGGTCTGATGAGTCCAAATTGGAGATTTTTGGTTCCAACCGCTGTGTCTTTGTGAGACGCAGAGTAGGTGAACAGATGATCTCCGCATGTGTGGTTCCCACCGTGAAGCATGGAGGTGGTGGTGTGATGGTGCTTTGCTGGTGATACTGTCAGTGATTTATTTACAATTCAAGGCACACTTAACCAGCATGGCTATCACACCAACCCATTTGGTTTGCGCTTAGTGGTACTATCATTTGTTTTTCAACAGGACAATGACCCAACACACCTCCAGGCTGAGTAAGGGCTATTTGACCAAGGAGAGTGATGAGTGTTGCATCAGATGACCTGGCCTCTACAATCACCCGACCTCAACCCAATTGAGATGGTTTGGGATGAGTTGGACCACAGAGCGAAGGAAAAACAGCCAACAAGTGCTCAGCTTATGTGGGAACTCCTTCAAGACTGTTAGAAAAGCATTCCAGGTGAAGCTGGTTGAGAGAATGCCAAGAGTGTGCACAGCTGTCATCAAGGCAAACAGGGGCTACTTTGAAGAACCTAAAACATAAAATATATTTTGATTTGTTTAACACTTTTGTGGTTACTACATGATTCCATATATGTTCTTTCATAGTTTTGAAGTATTCACTATTATTCTACAATTCATGAGTAGGTGTGTCCAAACTTTTGACTGGTACTGCACAAACATAGTATACACACACACAAATTTGTACATATCATTTTCTGGTTCATTTTGAAAGATAAACTTGAATACACGTTGTTGGTTGTCAAGTCAATTATACCATGCTAATTTCAAGTCTATATTTCTCAAAAAGATTAAGTTAAATGTGAATATTTAGGACAGTTAGTTGGCTAAGTTGATCCGTCTTTTTGGAACCACCCCCGGGTAATTTGACAGCGTAACCCTCTAAGTGGAACGTACCATGGGTTGCTGCATGCCCAGGGCCTGGTTCTGAGCCTGGGTACCGGGGGGCTGGGCCGACGCTACCTGCTGTTGTTGTTGTTGCTGCTGCTGTTGTTGAACTTGTTGGGGCTGGACCTGTTGCTGCTGTTGAACCTGCTGTTGAACCTGTTGCTGAACCTGTTGCTGCTGCTGAACCTGTTGCTGCTGCTGAACCTGCTGCTGCTGCTGAACCTGCTGCTGCTGCTGAACCTGCTGCTGCTGCTGCTGAACCTGCTGCTGCTGCTGCTGAACCTGCTGCTGCTGCTGAACCTGCTGCTGCTGCTGAGCCTGCTGCTGCTGCTGAGCCTGCTGCTGCTGTTGTTGTTGCTGAGCCTGCTGCTGCTGTTGTTGTTGCTGAGCCTGCTGCTGTTGTTGTTGTTGCTGAGCCTGCTGCTGGGCCTATAGGGCCACGGATAAACACAGGAAAAGAGCAGGGTTAGACCATAGTACAACTATACAGGAATTCCAACACTGACTATGATGCTAGAGCAGCAGTGGGCTAATAACGGCCCATGGGATGTTATTAGGGTTGATTATTTTGGGTTGCAAAAAAACACTCCAGGCCTCTCGAACATCTAGAACTAGATAGAAAGTATGTAGAAATGGGACCTATATTCTTTCAAACAACAGCCCTTTTTCTGGCCTGTAAATAGACTGAAGAACAAATCGGTCCCCCCCAAAAAATCTGTGTGGCCCTCAGTTGAATTTCAAAATCCCATGTGGCCCTAGAGCCAAACAAATTTGTCCACACCTGTGTTAGATCATCAGGTAAAGCATTGAATTAATGTTCAAGTGGTTATGTAGATATATAGCACATTGAGTGGCAATAGCAGTACATGTGTTGTTGCAATAGTATTGACCCACTGTTCCATGTTGGTCTGTAGTGTTAGAGATTGTTAGTAGTATTTAGACAATTAGACAAAGCATACTCTGAGTGCCTGCTGTCTGAGGTACTGCTGCTGTTGCTGCTGGGCTTGTTGCTGCTGGGCCTGCTGTTGCTGCTGCTGCTCGGCCAGCATCTGGTTTGGTCTCATGCCCGGGTGGACCCCCATGTGGCTCAAGGGCTGCATGACGGGAGCTGGCTGGATGGACTGGTGGGGAAACCTGGAGATGGTGGAAGAGAGACAGATTCAGTGGACCGGTACATCATCAATGTTTCATAAATACACCACTATATCTTGAATAAGGTCACTATTGTCCAATAGTGCTACAGCATGGAACAAAGACGTGTTCTGTGACTGCACTGTCCAATGTTCCCATCTACCTCATTAAAGTAAATCAAGAGTCCAGTTTAAAGGTGGGACTGACTGATAACGCTGTATCCAGATACTAGGCAGTGATGCTAAATGTGACATATTTTAGGCCTTGATATGTGCAAGAAAAAGGAGTGAAAAATGGAACCCCATGAACACAATATGAGCTAAATGTAACCTAAATATCCTTAATAAATGGACAGTAGACAACCCTGTGCTATTGGAGTGTATTGTCCACACCCCCACCCCTCTGCAACTCCTCCCTCCTGCCCACCTTGGTGTGTTCTGCATGGTGTGTGAGTAGCCCGGTGCCTGCTGGTGAACATAGCCGCTGGGCCTCTGCCTCAGAGAGTCCACCACGGCCGGGTTGGCCCCCGGGTGGCTGCCCTGGAAGCCCTGGTTCCCATACGATGGCGGGACTATACCACCCGCCTGAGAGGGGTGTGGCTGCATCCCAATGTGGGAGCCGTACGTGGTATATCCCTGGGAGATGTTCTGCACATGGAGAGAGGGAAACCAGAATGTTCATGAAAATAGGACCAATATGCAGGGAGGAGATGGGTAGAATACTGATGATCAGGAATAGAGGACACTGGTTTATACATGCGGTCAATTTCAGAGGTGGAGGAAATAAGAAAACAGGTTATACGGATTCATCGGGAAAGAAAATCACATGAAATGTTGCTGAGAGTGTCTCATCTGAAAGACTTGCCTGGCTTGGCTGCATGGAGCTGTATTGTTGGTTAGGCGTCATCTGCCTCATCTGTGGTCCTATCATACTCTGGTTCTGAGAATTACAAGAGACAACAGTCATCCTCCGACGTTCTCTAAAAGCAATGTGCTGCTTTTTACACCTGAAGGCCAACATTTTTTTCTCCACAGGGAGTGAATTCCAACTCAAACTTATCAACATGTCCTGCGTACAGCGAAAGCCAGGTTCAAGGTCCTATTCTGTGAGCATGTTAATAACACTTCTAGAAAACCCCTCAGGCACACTGTGGTAGATCCAGTCCAGAATAACCTCTGTACTCACTACTGTCCCCTTCCAGTGGAGTCTAGTTACTGCACACTCACCAGTCTGACCTGTAGCTGCTGGCGCAGAATCTGACCCTGCGGAATGTTGGGTTGGGGCTTGTAGCCCATCGGGTACTGCTTGTCCATGCCCATCATGCCTGGCATGCCACCTTGCATGCCGGGCATCATGCCTGGGTAGCTGGGCCGTGTGGGCATCATCTTGCCCATTTGAGGGTTCCGGGCTGGTCGGTACGGGGTGTCCAAACCAGGGCCTCCTGAAGGGGAAAAAGATGAGCGTTATAATATCAAAATTCCAAATAGCTTCAACAGTCCCGGGGGAACTACAAGGTTGCAGAGTTTTGCACCACCCCAGCATTAAAATCTAGTCCTGGGCTGGAACAAAACATGTCACATTCAAAGGTCATGAGAGGAATACAGGTTTCCAGAGTGTTTTGTTTCTTGATAGTAATGTAAAAACACACTAGTAATAAATACAACAGGGCATGTATTCATCAGTATCAGAGTAGGAGTGCTGACCAAAGATCAGGTACGCACCCCCGCTGTCCTTGTCATCTTATTCGTCATGATCTATAAGGCAAACCTGATCGTGGATCAGAACCCTGATTTTAGACAATGATAATGTTGGCACTGACCTGGAGGCAGAGGCTGGTTCTGGGCATACATGCCCATGGGCTGTTGGTTGTAGCCTATCCTGCTGTAGGGGTGGGCCTGCTGGCCCATGAGGGGGTCTGGGGGTATACACGTCCCATACGGCAGTCCACCCTGGGTACGGGTCACATAGTCCTGGAGAGAGGAGAAGACATGCATCTTCTATGAGACACGCTACTTGTATAGAACGGTAATACGTGGGCCTCGCGAGTGGCGCAGCGGTCTAAGACACAGCATCGCAGTGCTAGAGGCATCACTACAGATCTGGGTTCGATACCGGGCTGTGTTGCTGCCAGCCACGAACCGGGAGACTCATGAGGCGGCGCACAATTGCCCCAGCGTCGTCCGGGTTAGGGGAGGGTTTGGCCGGCCGGGATGTCCTTGTCCCATCATGCTCTAGTGACTCCTGTGGCGGGCCGGGCAGATGCACACTGACACAGTCGCCAGTTGTACGGTGTTTCCTCTGACACATTGATGCGGCTGGCTTCCTGGTTAAGCGAGCAGTATGTCAAGAAGCAGTGCGGCTTGTCAGGTTGTGTTTCGGAGGACGCATGGGTCTCGACCTTCGCCTCTCCTGAGTCCGTAAGGGAGTTGCAACGATGGGAAAAGACTGTAACTACCAAATAGATATCATGAAATTGGCGAGAAGGAGGAGTAAAACGAAAAAAAGGGGGGGGGGAAAGACTGGTCATATGTGCAATAACATCATCCAGCTTTTGGACCGTTAGAACAAGGCCTTCAAATCCCTCATCAAGATGCCACGCATGAGTGCTTAAAGCTATGAGTAACTTTATATTTCTAGATCTTGCCTTCTGATAGGCTAGGTAGAATACATGACCTGTCCCAGTGTTGGACAGGACCTGTGCCAATGTCTCACTAACCTCAGTCTTGTTGGTGGACGGTGTCTTCTTCTTCTTGGTCTTCTTCTTGGTTGAATCGGACGACACCGCAGGGACGCTCTTCTCCGGCTTCACTGGCTCCGCCATCTTCTTCTCGGGTTCCTGGGGCGCGGGCGTGGGCGGCTCCTCATCCTCAGGGGGCAGGGGGAGGGGCTCCAGATAGTAACTGCGCGGCTTGGGCTTCAGGTGGGTGTGGTAGAGGAGGAAGCGCTGCTGTTCCTCGAACTTGGTCACCTTACGGTCCACGCGCACCGTACCAAACCAGCCCCAGGAGAGAGGGGCCGAGTGCTTGAGGCCCTCGAACACATCCCACGGAGAGATCTTCTGCTTGGTCGACACTTGGAGACCCTGACGGTAAAGGAGGAAGATGGTTTTACATTGATAAAAATTACAATTATTGGTGTTGCCACAAATATCTCCTGACAACTACGATATTGAGATGCAGGAAAACTAAGCAGACATGGGTTAAAATACTATATGTTTTCAGAAACTTTGAGCATTTGAAGGTGCCTGGACTGCATCTAGACAGAGTGTATGGTTTACAGTTTTGGGACTATTCCATTGGTTCCACTTCACCAGGAAATCTCAATCAAGTATTTGAACTAAAACCCAGGTCTGCTATTTAGAGAAGTTACTGAAGACATTCCTAGTGAACAGCTGAAAGACAAGATTTTATGAAGAACCGTGTGGGCCAAAAGTCAATCTCTATACTGGTGACAGAGAAACAGTAATATTAGCCAACAATTGAGTTGACAATGCCTTCAAAGGATCAGAGCTCATAGTACTGTACCTCCTTCTCAAAGCCAGCGATCTTGTTTCCCTTGGTGTCAATAAGCGAGCCCTGTGGTTCACACGTGATGACATCACGGGTCTGCTTGGGCAGAGGGAGCAGCTGCCGCACCTTCTCCAGACTCTCTGACTGCCGGTCACCCAGCTCTTTCTGCAAATACACAACATTTGAGTTGTTGATACCTTTGAGCAGAGAACGAGACAAAAAGTATTTCATTGAAATGTTTCATAGCATTTTTTTGAAAGTAGTTTGATTCAAATGAATTCTAGGTGAGTGGGGACCTCTTGTGGCGAGCACAGTGCGTAACACCCTTCTATTGACTTCAATACATAAAATACAAATGGTGGAATACTCTGCTACATAGGACATACATTATTATATATTCCACATAACCACAAGTATGTGGACACCTGCTCATCAAGAATATCATTCCAAAATCATGGGCATTAATATGGAGTTGGTCTCTACTTTGATGCTATAACAGCCTCCACTCTTCTGAGATGGCTTTCCACTAGATGTTGGAACATTGCTGCAGGGACTTGCTTCCATTCAGCCACAAGAGCATTAGTGAGGTTGGGCACTGATGTTGGGCGATTAGGCCTGGCTCGCAGTTGGCGTTCCAATTCATCCCAAAGGTGTTCGATGGGGTTGAGGTCAGGGCTCTGTGTAAGCCAGTCAAGTTCTTCCACACCGTTCTCAACAAACCATTTCTGTCTGGACCTCGCTTTGTGCATGGGGGCATTGTCATACTGAAACAGGAAAGGGCCTTCTCCAAACTGTTGCCTCAAAAGTTGGAAGCACAGAATCATCTAGAATGTCATTGTATGCTGTAGCAATAAGATGTCCCTTCACTGCAACTAAGGGGCCGAACCCAAACCATGAAAAGCAGCCCCAGACCATTAATCCTCCTCCACCAAACTTTACAGTTGGCACTATGCATTGGGCAGGTAGTGTTCTCCTGGCATCCGCCACACACAGATTCGTCCGTCGTACTGCCAGATGGCATTGCTCATGGTGATCTTAGGGTTGTGTGCGGCTGCTCGGCCATGAAAACCCATTTCATGAAGCTCCCGACGAACAATTATTGTGTTGATGTTGCTTCAAGGCAGTTTGGAACTCAATAGTGAGTGTTGCAACCGAGGACAGACCATTTTTACGCATTTCAGCACTGGGCAGTCCCGTTCTGTGAGCTTGTGTGGCCTACCACTTTGCGGCTGAGCCGTTGTTGCTTCTAGATGTTTCCACTTCACAATAACAGCACTTACCGTTGACCGGGGCAGCTCTAGCAGAGCAGAAATTTGATCAACTTACTTGTTGGTAAGGTGCCATCCTTTGATGGTGGCATGTTGAAAGTCAGAGCACTTCAGTAAGGCCATTCTACATCAATGTTTATCTATGGAGATTGCATGGCTGTGTGCTCGATTTTATACAGCAAGGGTGTGGCTGAAATAGCCGAATCAACTAATTTGAAGGTGTGTCCACATACTCTTGTATATATAGTGTACATCCAGTGTGATGTGTGTGATCTTACCCGGAGCTTCTTGACCAGGTTCATATAAGCCCTCTTGTTCTCCTCCATGCTGCCCTGAGAGATGCTAGACATGTCAGCAGCCAGCGTGCCATTAATTAGCACACTCAGCATGTCTAGTACCGTGGTGAAGAGCTCACTGAGAGAGAGAGAGAGAGAGAGAGAACGAGAGAGAGAGAGAGAGAACGAGAGAGAGACAACGAGAGAGAGAACGAGAGAACGAGAGAGAACGAGAGAGAGAACGAGAGAGAGAGAACGAGAGAGAGAGAACAAGAGAGAGAACGAGAGAGAGAGAACGAGAGAGAGAGAACGAGAGAACGAGAGAGAGAACGAGAGAGAGAGAGAGAACGAGAGAGAGAGAGAGAGAGAGAGAGAGAGAGAGAGAGAGAGAGAGAACGAGAGAGAGAGAGAACGAGAGAGAGAGAGAGAGAGAACGAGAGAGAGAACGAGAGAGAACGAGAGAGAGAAAGAGAGAGAACGAGAGAGAACGAGAGAGAGAACGAGAGAGAGAACGAGAGAGAGAGAACGAGAGAGAGAACGAGAGAGAGAGAACGAGAGAGAGAACGAGAGAGAGAGAACGAGAGAGAGAGAGAGAACGAGAGAGAGAACGAGAGAGAGAGAGAGAACGAGAGAGAGAGAGAGAGAGAGAACGAGAGAGAGAGAGAGAGAGAGAACGAGAGAGAGAGAGAGAGAGAGAGAACGAGAGAGAGAGAGAGAGAACGAGAGAGAGAGAGAGAACGAGAGAGAGAGAGAGAACGAGAGAGAGAACGAGAGAGAGAGAGAACGAGAGAGAGAACGAGAGAGAGAGAGAACGAGAGAGAGAGAGAACGAGAGAACGAGAGAGAGAGAGAACGAGAGAGAGAGAGAGAGAGAACGAGAGAGAGAGAGAAAGAGAGAGAGAGAGAACGAGAGAGAGAACGAGAGAGAGAACGAGAGAGAGAACGAGAGAGAGAGAGAGCGAGAGAGAGAGAGAGAACGAGAGAGAGAGAGAGAGAACGAGAGAGAGCGAGAGAACGAGAGAGAGAGAGAGAGAACGAGAGAGAGCGAGAGAACGAGAGAGAGCGAGAGAACGAGAGAGAGAGAGAACGAGAGAGCGAGAGAACGAGAGAGCGAGAGAACGAGAGAGCGAGAGAACGAGAGAGAGAGAGAACGAGAGAGAGAGAGAGAACGAGAGAGAGAGAGAACGAGAGAGAGAGAGAACGAGAGAGAGAGAGAACGAGAGAGAGAGAGAAAGAGAGAGAGAGAGAGAGAGAACGAGAGAGAGAACAAGAGAGAGAACAAGAGAGAGAGAACAAGAGAGAGAGAACAAGAGAGAGAGAGAACAAGAGAGAGAGAGAACGAGAGAGAAAGAGAGAGAAAGAAAGAGAAAGAACATGGGGGAGGGAGGTGGAAGAGAGAGGGAAGGGGGGAAATTATACAGTGATGCATTACACTGTGACATTACAACAACAACAAATGAACACATGAAGTTTAAAATGTGTGAGCAGTTGTGTTGTGACTTACTTGTTGGACTGCATGTCCACTGTACCGCTGCTAATGATGTCGAGGAGTAGCACGGCCCACTCCGTGGTCTGCTGTGTACTGCGTTGTACCGTGTCAAACATCCCACCCACCTGGACAGCAAAGATAACACATCCAATTTCTTTTTAGTATGCATGAAAACTCAAAGGGCGAGAGTTAAAAAAAACAACATTATAATAATTTGATCTCTACGTAGTTTAAATGGATAAAACAACAGTGTTCTGTAGCAGTAAGTAAATGGGTTTCATCCGTTTACAGACGTACTTTCTGTTAAGTTCATGTTTTAAGTATCCCTATATTTCTGTTATTACGATGCTATCACTCTGTTATTAGTAAGCCTGTGCCGGAGTCTCACTGTTGATGGACCTGGCCTGAGTGCAATGGCAACCATGTACTGTGGAAATAAGGTTTAGTAAACGTTGTTAAACTGGAACCTAGTCATCATGTCATTTTAAGTTAACACTTTCCAATCCTTCCTAGTGAGGAATTTCTGTCCCCTTAGATACCATCTGGTCCAAACTGATACAAGTGACCACTTCCAGGCATGACAGGGATAACATGACTATGATGACGATGGTGACGAAGAGCCCTCACCAGATTAAGCCGCAGCTTCAGCGCCTCATGCATCATCTGCTTGGCCTTGCAGTCGTCCTGGTACTGGTCCTCCCGCCAGTTCGTTACAATCTGGAAGATGGAAACGCAGCCAATAGCCGCAGTCAGCATGAGACGGCACATTTAGCCAACATTAAGCACACTGAGGGGGGAATCCTAACATGAGATGTACATTTTTACACAAAAGTGTGTTCATTGATGTCAATGGAATCTTCAGTTATGCACACAGATCTAGGAGGTGAGGTGGGAGAAGACTGGGGAGTTGTCTGACGACTCCAGCTGAATTCTTCCGCTGCTCTATGTTAGCTACATACTTCTGTCATTTTGACGTCACGTCAACAATGTCAGTCTGACTGTTGTACAAAACAAAGTCATCAGTGATTGGATTATCTCTAAGTAATCAGAGTACTAAAACCAATGGGATTTTCAAACCGCTGCTTTACCCACATGTGTTCTGGCTCTGGCCCAACCCATCAATTTCTGGGACCAATCGAAAAAATTTGAATGTGTTTGCGTTCTAGAAATCGTCAGGGAGGTAACTCCGATCGAGACTCAGGAAACGAACTTCTGTGGGTGTGGCGTAGGATTTGGAGTTTGGGTAGACAGGAAAATGGAGGAGAGGCTGTGTTGAGTGTTACCTGCTGCACCTGGCTGTAGAGGGAAGTGAGGAGGCCCTCCCTCTGCTCATCCTGGCCTTTTAGACAGGTCAGCACCAGAGACAGGAAGGGCTGCTGGCTCAGCAGAGACATGCTGGAAACAGACAAAAGTGTAAGGGCAATACATCCACCATCAATTTGGGAATATTGAAGCTGGGGCAAAAATGTTATCATAATTGCATCATAATAACTCCTGCATCCAATTTTTTGTTGTTGTATCTAACGCAGATTACCACGCTTTCTGGAGGAAAGTACAACCATGTTGACAAAATGAGCATTATCGACATGACCCAAAATAGTCGGGGTGAGTCGTCTGACCTTTTCTGTTTCTGCCGGTCTCTCTCCTTGCGTGAGGAGGACCCCAGATGCTGGCCCTTCTCTAGCTCCTCCCCTGCCGCCTTCAGGACGTGGCCCTGGACCGAGGTGGGCAGCTTGGCAATCAGTGGCGCCACCAGCCACACACCAGACCGCTCAGACGAACTGGGGGGAACACAAAGAAAAATAATAAGCTGTTACGCTGAGGTTAGATTTCACCAACAATGAGAAAGCATGTTTGATGATTCTTTAGCTTAGGGGTAGGAAACTAGATTCAGCCATGGGATGATTTGTGTCACAGCGGATGGTTGGTGGGCCAGAACATACAGTGGGGCAAAAAAGTATTTAGTCAGCCACCAATTGTGCAAGTTCTCCCACTTAAAAAGATGAGGCCTGTAATTTTCATCATAGGTACACTTCAACTATGACAGACAAAATGAGAGATTTTTTTTTACAGAAAATCACTTTGTAGGATTTTTAATTAATTTATTTGCCAATTATGGTGGAAAATAAGTATTTGGTCACCTACAAACAAGCAAGATTTCTGGCTCTCACAGACCTGTAACTTCTTCTTTAAGAGGCTCCTCTGTCCTCCACTCGTTACCTGTATTAATGGCACCTGTTTCAACTTGTTATCAGTATAAAAGACACCTGTCCACAACCTCAAACAGTCACACTCCAAACACCACAATGGCCAAGACCAAAGAGCTGTCAAAGGACACCAGAAACAAAATTGTAGACCTGCTCCAGGCTGGGAAGACTGAATCTGCAATAGGTAAGCAGCTTGGTTTGAAGAAATCAACTGTGGGAGCAATTATTAGGAAATGGAAGACATACAAGACCACTGATAATCTCCCTCGATCTGGGGCTCCACGCAAGATCTCACCCCGTGGGGTCAAAATGATCACAAGAACGGTGAGCCAAAATCCCAGAACCACACGGGGGACCTAGTGAATGACCTACAGAGAGCTGGGACCAAAGTAACAAAGCCTACCATCAGTAACACACTACGCTGCCAGGGACTCAAATCCTGCAGTGCCAGACGTGTCCCCCTGCTTAAGCCAGTACATGTCCAGGCCCGTCTGAAGTTTGCTAGAGAGCATTTGGATGATCCAGAAGAAGATTGGGAGAATGTCATATGGTCAGATGAAACCAAAATAGAACTTTTTGGTAAAAACTCAACTCGTCGTGTTTGGAGGACAAAGAATGCTGAGTTGCATCCAAAGAACACCATACCTACTGTGAAGCATGGGGGTGGAAACATCATGCTTTGGGGCTGTTTTTCTGCAAAGGGACCAGGACGACTGATCCGTGTAAAGGAAAGAATGAATGGGACCATGTATCGTGAGATTTTGAGTGAAGTCCTCCTTCCATCAGCAAGGGCATTGAAGATGAAACGTGGCTGGGTCTTTCAGCATGACAATGATGCCTCTACTTTGTGTGTAAAGTAGAGGCAAAGAAACCCATGCGCAGAACGTGATTCAGATCTTCAGCTCTGGTGAAAAGGGATTCATGGGGGCGTGAGGGGGAGGTTACCTACAGTTCCGCAGTTTCTGACTATTTTTTAAAATGGGAGGGAGAATGTATAAAGGTCACACATACACACCTCAACACTGGTTTCTTGCTTGGGTTGTTGCTGTTGGAGGCAGAACCTCCGGCGCCGGCTGACCCGTTCCCTGAGAGGTTGGTGGAGTTCATCTCCGCTGACTTCTGGAACACCTCGATAGTGGCCTTGGCGATGTTCTCCAATAAGGAGTACAGCTCCTGCAGGGAGACAAGGAAGACGAGTTCGTCCACTTAACCTCAATCACAGGGAATTGATCCCTGAACAAGATGGCTGCCATTATCACCACATTCTACAGTTATGAAGGGTTATGACATACTCCACTATCTCAATGTACTTCATTGAATCAAAGGTACACTTGAACTTTACAGATGGATTGTATTCTAAATCAATATTTTATTGAGAAAAAAACAAAAATGCTTAATTGTGCCTAGATGGCAGTGTTGAGAGTGTTTTCAGGGCCTTACAGGACACTGGAGTCTGGTAACTTACGTTGTTAGTACTCTGCTTGATCATAAGCTGCAGCTCCAGGGATGACTGTCTCATGGTCCACTGGTCCATGTTCTAGACGCAGGAGGATAGGACACCACTTTTAGACATGTATATAACACAATCATCTCTAAGCAGTTAAATAGTCAGAGACCTTTAGCTCCACTCTCCCTGTAGTGCTGCTTTAGTCAGCAGATGGCAGTAATGCCATTCACAAAACTCAGAACACTCATGTACCCTAATGTGGTCTGCTGAGCTAAGGCAGGGGTTCAGAGACAGTTCACCCACTGATTCATTCTAGCACCCACAACCCCCCCATTTCTAATGAATGCGCCGTGTGAGTCTCTCTGCTGTGCTCTCAGCCATCCCCAAGGATCATCTAGGGCTGACACTGATTCACTTACAACTTGCCTTGATGGCTTCAAAAAACCATTTCAAAGCAATTTCCGGAAAAAGCTTTTAGGTCATACATCTGCTGCCCTTGATGGAAAAGTGAAAAGTCTACTCTGCCCATGAGAAGTGCTGTCTGTTGCCAGGGCAACATTCAGCGCAGACAGAAATGTAATGTTTCCTTATTCTACATTACAGAAAGGCATGTTTGTTCCACAAAGTTTTTATCTGAACGTTCCACAACATTGTGACCTGCTGAACGCAGCCCTGTGGTCAGTGCATAGGGCTTGTGTGGGCTGACCTGGAGGATGTGTTTGATGCGCTGCCTCTGGGGGTTGTCCCCCTCCTCACTGTCCAGCTGGCGGTGGGGGTAGCAGATGAGCTGCAGCAACCGCTGGGCCTGGATGTTAACCAGCACCGGGTCCTGCAAGGCACTGCTGTCCTCCGACAGGGACCTGAGACAGCGCTCGCCCACCCACTCCTGACAGAGGATAGCAGGAGAGATGAGTGAAGAGAGAGAGATCACCAAGGGGTATATACTGAACAGGGTTTGGGTTAATTCAGTTTTCAATTCAGTCAATGCAGAAAGAGAATCTAAATTAAAATCATAATTAGAAAATTCCTTATTGTATCATATGAAGAAAAATATATTCACTACATCAATTTAAAAATACTGTTTTTCCACTGTACACAATCTGTCTACAACATCTAGGCACACACTCCTTTAATTTATGGTAAGAGCAAATTGAGATTTACAATGACTGCACCTGTCGACATTCAGCAACTACCACTAGACAATGTGCTTCTCTGTGGAAAACAGAAGTACTGGACTCAAGTTTGTAATTGTTGGTGTTGTGGAGGAAAATAACAGACTAACGGGTGGGGGGGTCAACCTTGCCTCTCATGAGAGCACAAGTGACCCGTTTTCAAAAGTTATCTATCGTATAAGATTAAATGCATAGAAATAGAGTGCCATTACCAGAGAAGGGGTCAATTCCATTTCAATTCAGGAAGTGAACAGAACTTCCAGTAGATTTCAATTTGAAAAATTTGAATTTCAGTTTACTCCTCGGTTGACTGAAATGAAACTGTAATGAAATGGACTCCACACATGGACATTACTGCATTCGGAAATATGCAGCTTCTGGTGTGAGGGGAAAAATGTAACCCTGGTGTGAACGATAATCTTCTTTCTCATGTTCTCACCTGTTGGCAGATGCTCTTCAGCACATACTTGGCGTACACGTCCAGGCTGGCCGTTTCTATGGAGACGGTGCGGCCGCCCGACTTCTTGGAACCGATGTCGTCGTCGGCGATGTCATCGAGGGCGGCAGGGTGAGAGAATCCCGATCCCTTCAGTTCTGCATCGCCTAGAGAGAGATGGAGATAAAATGTTACAAAATATATAACTTAAGGGTTATGTGGCAGGGTAGCCTAGGGGTTAGAGCGTTGGACTAGTAACCGAAAGGTTGCAAGGTTGCCCGAGCTGACAAGGTACAAATCTGTTGTTCTGCCCATGAACAGGCAGTTAAACCCACTGTTCCGAGGCAGTCATTGAAAATAAGAATTTGTTCTTAACTGACTTGCCTAGTTAAATAAAGGTCAAATAAAAAAATTAAAAATAAATTACTGCTGACCAGTTGTAATAGATAGACATTTAATAACTATAATTACATCAATCTAATCACATTCAATTGTCAAAGTGGACTCATATGCAACTTTAAGGACAAAATAATAGCATAATACTGAGAGTTGTACCCAGCATAAAGACGGCCTTTAGGACAGCAAAAACAGCTCCAACCACTATGCTGTTCTGTGAGGCAGCCAGAAGGTGACGGTCACACGACGACCGGATCCCAACAGAAGATTTATCTGCAAAATATAAAATTGTATCTTTAAAACAACCATTAAATCAAATAATGTATTAATTAATTAATATTTGCTCCGATGTGAGTTCAAATGGGAGTGGGGAGCCGGGGATTGCTGTGTGTGTACCTGACTTGGCTCCATCCTGGGGGCAGGGGTTGCGCTGGGGGGTCTTGAAGAGGTGCAGCAGGATCCTGCAGGTCAGACGGGCTCCGGGCTCAGAGTCCTGCTCACTGCAGGCTGGGGGGAAGAGACAAACAGAGAGCAGTAGAAAGGTAGGTTAGAGGGGCACACACACACCCTCAACAAGGAATCTGAAGGGGATTAAAACTGCTTTAGCAAAGTCACATTTTTCAAATTTAAACAAAATTCTAATACATAATGAATGGGCCAGTATGACCAAAAAAATATAGACTACACTAACAGCCTTGAGCTTCAAGTTGTCAAGATGACATGGCAAATGAATAACACAGCCAACTATAGAGAACAGAAGCGCCTGAAGAACTTGGAAGGTGTCCTAAATTGACTTTCAAGGAGTACCAAATACTAAGTGCCATTTTCAGAGTCTGGCTGCGAAGGAGTGTCGCCAAACAAGAATTCGAACTGCTGGCTGAGGAGGAGAAGGGAAGGGTGGAGGGGGTTGTCTGGCCGTACGTGTGGTAACTAACGCCCACAGGGAACTTTGAAAACAGGCTGAATGGGGCCTTGTCCCCTGAGCAAGGGGCAGCCTTGACTGGCCACAGCGCATGTGCGTGCACACAAACTGCAGAGTGGGCTCAAACACACTGTGGCATTTACCTCCCTCTCAGACAGACAGAAGTAAGCAATGCATTATGGGGCAGGGAGTTCCTTCAGAACATGGAGAGTCATTCAAGCAGGGCAGGCCTCGGTGTACCATTCAATCATTTCTAACAGGACCTGTTGGCTGGGTAGCTAGGCTACATTAAATATAGATCCTGTAGAGAAACTTGAGAATCTGTTAGTTAAAGTCTGGGTGGTATTCATTGGGGCATGAGCTTGAAAACGTTTTCCAACAAAAAGTGAAAATTTACATTTTAGGTCTGGGCGATATGACAATATATATCGTGTGATGATAGACCTTTTTCTATCGTTTCATATTGTGCTCTATAGTTTATTTTGTTGTGTCGCAAATCATACTCTTTACGGCAATATTTTTTGTCAATTGGATGATGCTTTGCGTTCTTCCACACAAATATGGAAGACAGTCTGTGACACACAGCTCATACCTAAAAGAGAGGCAACTTCGGTCGCATGGACGTGGTTTGGTATGAAGTCTGACACGGACCAGAAAACTGTGCACTGCAAAATATGCCGGAGGCCGGTCCCGAAAGCAGGCTGAAACACCACTAACCTATTTTACCACCTACACAAGAATCCTGTAAAACAGTACGGAGAGAGTCTACGGATGAGACCCCAAAAAGTACAGTCGAGTGCTCAAAACAAACCCTCGACTCAGACATTGCAAGAGGCTTTTGCCCGCGGCACACCATATGGCAAAGAATCACGAAGATGGAAGGAGATAACAGCTGCAGTTACAACTTACATCTGCAAAGACACGGACACAATTTGCACGGTCGAGAAACGGGTGTTTCGTGAGTTGGTGCCAACACTCGACCCAAGGTACCAAATACAAATTGATGTGACACGTATTAATGCCAAAATAATATGCAAAACATGCATAATAAGCAAGCCCCCCAAAATACATATATTTTACGCCTACATTTATTTTATTTGCAACTGTAGTTGAAGTGTTTTCTATTTATACATTCATATTTTTACATGCTTAATTTAAAATCTGCACAGGTTCTAAATAAAATAAAAAAATCTAATATGAGTAAGTACCTCTATTTGTTTGAGTATAATTCAAAATGTAATAAGAAATAGGCCTTTACATGGTCATTTCATATAAACATTCATTTAATTTACAGAAAATGTGCTATATTGTGATATGTATCATTATCAGGATGAGATTTTGGCCATATCACCCAGCCCTAGTACATTTCTTATTGGACAAGTCCAGGTAGTCCCTCAATGTTTCAGTTCGTTTTCTTCCATTTGATGCCTAAGAACAGGACCCTGGCTACGGGTCTGGGGCTGACAGAGGAGCTCTTACCAGCGTTGAGGAGGGAGGGGATGGCTACGCAGCGGACCAGGTCTTCCAGAAGAAGACACTGGCGGGCAATGAGGATGGCTACGAAGGTGGCCAGAGAGTCGTGGAAGGAGAGATCGCTGACCTGAGACGGAAGAGAGAAGGAAACAGAGAGGAAATGTTCACATTTGATGTGAACTGCTAATTATTGGAATGTAACTGTCAGTGTTTCCCTCTAACCTGTGCCTCTCAGAGCCTGAGTGAGCAACGCACATTAATTGGTGCAGAGAGAGAGGCGCAAGGCTTGCAAGGTGTGTGTATGCTGCGGGGGTGAACACTCACGTCCACGTTGCACAGGAGGTCGTTGAAGCCACAGTTGCCGTTGTTGGAGGAGCAGCAGAGGGCTTTGAGGACGCCCAGCCACTCAGCACTCAGAGAGCGACAGTAGGCAGTCAGCTCCGCACATAGGATCCCAATGTCATTCACCCTGCAGAGATAGACATTAAACTCGTAACACCTTACTATTGAATTCAGGTAAGATACCTGGTAAGTTGACAGTTACTAAGTCAAGAATCCTGTATTGTTTCAATGCATCTGGACGTTTCAATAATTGATTGTTGATAATGGTTTTATAGAAAAACAATGCTTGCCTCTCGGGGTCCCTGTGGTCCACGCACACGTCCATGAGCACGTTGCAGACGAAGCTGTAGCGGTTGGCGGGGCTGTCATTGAGGATCTTACCCACCATGCTGTGGTTGAAATTGTGGGCCGACGGATTGGCGATGGCCTCCATCATGAACACAGGGTCCCACAGCATGTTGGAGTCAGACGGATCGATGTTACAGTATATGGAGTTCTTCACCTTGGAGCAGAACTCACTGGACAAAAGAGGGAGAGAGAAAGGCCACCGTTTGGTTCTCCTATCATTATATGGCTACCATGTGGGTAAAAATATTTTAGTTTCAAAACAATATTAGCATGCAACATGACTTGGCCCCCTAAAACATCACAGGGAAACTACAGTATACAATAAAACTGCATTAAACAGTTGCTAGTCCATGTTTATGTTTTACCTGAAGATCTCTCCAAACTTGCTCTTTAGGTGACAGCAGGAGGTATAGAGGTCGTACAGGTAGGCCAGGATGCAGCGCTCGGCTGAGGAGCAGTCGGCTGGGTTCACCCCCGACTTCACCACAATGCGTAACCTGGTCAATGAATAGTATTCAAACACAATGCAAAACAACAAAGGACAGAAATCTTTCTGTACTAAATGAGTTATAGAAGACAGGTTGAATCGAGTGCAGGATACAAGGGCACCAATGGAATAGTCCCAAAAGTGCACACTTCAAAGTATTTGAGGGGCATATTTGATTTAGCTACAATTTTTTATGACCCAGGTCTGTAAAAAAAACAGAGGCGGGTTTATTGGCAGTGAATAGATTAGGTACCCGACTGTTTCTGCATCCAATAACGCAATGTTATTGAATAGCACCCCCAGGCTATAGAGGTGAATGGTTAAGGCTTGGATAACATTAGTATCCAGGCTATACAGGTGAATGGTTAAGGCTGGGATAACATTAGCATCCAGGCTATAGAGGTGAATGGTTAAGGCTTGGATAAGGCTCGGATAACATTAGCACCCAGGCTATAGAGGTGAATGGTTAAGGCTTGGATAACATTAACACCCAGGCTATAGAGGTGGTTAAGGGCGTGGCCAAATTGGACCGTAGATTTTATCCATATCCGTGATTTCCAATGCTTTCTCAATGAGAGTCGCACGTTGTCGGTCAACAAACAAAAAGTTCAGATAAGTTGAACTTTTGACAGGCCGACGGTACATTAGCCAATTAGAAAAGAAGAGCACGCACACAGACCAAAAATCACCCTTTCTAATTTGGTTTCCGTTCTCCACGGAGCAGTCTGGCTAAAGCCTAATGGTTAAGCCTGTAAGACTTACCCGTCAAAGACCTGTGCCGTCTGCTCTGGGTTGAGGATGAGGCAGGAGTGGTACCTCCTCAGCACGGCCACGATGCACAGACACAGACCTGTGGTATAGCTACCCACCAGGCTGGATGACTTGAGCAGTAGCTCTGCCTCCACCAGGCTCAGCTCATTCAGCAGCTAGATACACACAAATGCACAGGGAAGAGAGAGAAGGCTAGTTATAGAAAGATGATTCATACAAATTATACTAAAGCATAAAGGGGAGAACAGCAGTAAACAACCACTAACAGAAACTGATGAGAGAGAAGCAGACTCAAGGCATAAGAGTAGACCTTAAAGGAAATATTACTGTATAACTATGAGAAGTGGAATTAAATGCTGTGATTATATGCCTTGACATTTGAGACAACGCTATACCTGAATGGCAAAGTCGATGAGGCCACTAATGTTAAGGGAGTACTCCATGAGGTCAAAGATGAACTGGATGTGCTGGACCAGGGGCAGGTGATAGGACATCCCTAAGGCAAAGCTGGTGATCTGTTCCAGAACATTCCTGGACACCTAGTCAGAGAGAAGGCCAACAGGATTATTACCTCTATACAGTAGTGATGTGCAGTTCGCTAACAATTAGTTATTTTGGAACAACTCTTTTTACTGACTGGAGTCATTTTTTTCCCCCTGAGTAACTACTTTGTTTGACCTGCTGGTCGCAATGAGTCCTACAGCAGGATTAATACATGTTCCTCCGGCTCAGCGGCTCCAGAGACGTGCTCCAACCACCAACTGTCGGTCATATGCGTGCAGGACAATAGGTCATGAGCATAGAGAAGAAAAAAACATGTTTAGACAGTAGCGGTGGGTGGGTAAAATCACTGGGAAGGACAAGGCCAAATGATCGCAGGCATCCCTCGTCTTCAATGCTACGGGCGGTAACAATGTCAACTCATTTGGACCAGACAGCATCAGATAGATGGCCAACACGTAGAGAGACAGAGGGGTGCTGTTTCGCTCACTCAGATGCTTCCTCCTGTGAGATACATTCAGCCTCTTGCGAATTGAAGGAAAATTATGAAACAGATAGACGAAAGATACATTTTTTTTTATTTTAATTGGTACATTTTTTGTGGGAAGCCTGACTTCCCTGCGCATACATGAATACACACCACAGTGTTTAGAACTGATAATTGATCGCATTGGAGCAAGAATGACTGCAATTAATTGATTATTGAACGTTATGATGGACACAGCTTTGAAGAACCAAAAGCCTCAGCCTCTGCTCAACAAACTCGAATCGTTTGGGGGGCTTCAATTAGCGAACGACTGTGTTTATTACCTTACCCTAGCCAAACGCTACACCACACATATGTTTTTTCTCAGCAATGTGATGTACAGTATGGAGCGAACAACAGAGCAGCGGAAGAATTTAATGTGAGTTGTCAGGATACTTATTACCCTGACAGTAGTCAATGCATTCCGCCAAGAGTATTTCACAATCTAGTCTGGTTGCGGCCAGAACTAGACCTTGTTTCAAAGCTATCAATAAATAATTGTATTTGTATGCCTAGCAATCAACCAATATACATAGTTTAAAGCACACATTTACAAGTCTGTCACAAATGACAGCTCCAATAATCCCCCTATGGTGAACGCCATGCTCGTAGAATCATGATCAGGCTTGGAAATGTACTTTTTGGCCCAACAGCTACTGTGGCAAGTAGATTAAAAAAAATCTACCAGCTACTCAGATTTATTTACCAGCCCAGCTTATTTATTATTATTAGTTCGGGGATCTACGCTGATATTTTTGGGGGGAGTCATCCATGCTCAATCAAGCACAATTATAAGGTGAGACAAAAAAAATTGTCAGATGGCCCTTTAACAAGGGACAGGCCATTACCATAGTAATTTGGGCACTTGCTTGTCGGTGATAAAAAGAAAATCTCAGACTGCAGCAGACAGGTAAAGTAAACTCAAACTAACATTGAAAAACCTAGCGTGTGAACAGAACGATATAACTAGTCAAGAAACACAAGGACAAAGTCACACTTCAGTAGCCTTTCTTGACAATTGGACCAACATTTACATGTGGGCTTTGGATTTTTCAAAACCTTTTCCAAATGCTCTGTGTGACCACCCGCCAACTTGCCTGGTAAAATATCAATTCTACCAATGACAAAATCGACCCGCATTTGGCAGATGTTAATTTCCAACCCTGATCATGACTCTTTCGAGTTTTCAGCTCCATCGTTCGCGGTAGGGGGTCCTGTGTGCTTCGCGTTACTGACTCAAATTAATGAAATTAGTCAAAAGATTGGTTATTTTGACTGAACGAGTCAAAAAGGCTTGTCAGTAAAGAGCCGAACTTCATCACTACTACACAGGCCTACAGTAAAAACATAACCAAATATCCATAACATTGTATACTCTAGTAAAGTAATTGAAAAATCAGTTTGCTGTTAAAGACATTGTTTTATGAGAATCATTTAACTGTACCCCCAGAAGAATTGAATGGCAGACATATCATAAGTATCGATTTTATACCGAATAACTTGAAGATTCCAATAGCAGGTTTTGGAGCACACTTAAAACGATGAGACTGGACAGCTATGGGGGGGGGGGTCTCACCTGAGAGGTGACCTGGTGCTGATCAAAATGGGAGAGGTGCTGGAATTTGGAGAAGATGTCCTCTGCTGTGGGGAAGGCTTCAGGCTTAGTCCTCTTCCTCTTCTGTCCTTCCTCTCCTCCTGACAGAGAAGAGACAAATCAAAGTCCAATTAAAAAATATATACAACACATCATGTAAAGGGATGGTCCCATGTTTCATGAGCTGAAATAGATTCAAAACTTGTTTCATACGCACAGAAAGCTCATTGCTCTTGAATTTTGTGCTTAAATTTGTTTATATTCCTGTTGGTGAGCATTTGTCCTTCGTGCTGGGGACTATAAAAGGCCACTAAAATGTATTCAGATTCCCTCTATTTTTTCACATTGTTACATTACAGCCTTATTATAAAATGTATTAAATAGTTTCATCATTCTACACACAATACCACATAATGACAAAGAGAAAACTGTTTTTTAGAAATGTATTAAAAATTAAAAAACAGATACATTATATAGACTGCTCAAAAAAATAAAGGGAACACTTAAACAACACAATGTAACTCCAAGTCAATCACACTTCTGTGAAATCAAACTGTCCACTTAGGGAGCAACACTGATGTGGTGACCACAGACCACTTCTCAGTTCCTATGCTTCCTGGCTGATGTTTTGGTCACTTTTGAATGCTGGCGGTGCGTTCACTCTAGTGGTAGCATGAGACGGAGTCTACAACCCACACAAGTAGCTCAGGTAGTGCAGCTCATCCAGGATGGCACATCAATGCGAGCTGTGGCAAGAAGGTTTGCTGTGTCTGTCAGTGTAGTGTCCAGAGCATGGAGGCGCTACCAGGAGACAGGCCAGTACATCAGGAGACGTGGAGGAGGCTGTAGGAGGGCAACAACCCAGCAGCAGGACCGCTACCTCCGCCTTTGTGCAAGGAGGAGCAGGAGGAGCACTGTCAGAGCTCTGCAAAACGACCTCCAGCAGGCCACAAATGTTCATGTGTCTGTTCAAATGGTCAGAAACAGACTCCATGAGGGTGGTATGAGGGCCTGACGTCCACAGGTGGGGGTTGTGCTTACAGCCCAACACCGTGCAGGACGTTTGGCATTTGCCAGAGAACACAAAGATTGGCAAATTCGCCTCTGGCGCCCAGTGCTCTTCACAGATGAAAGCAGGTTCACACTGAGCACATGTGACAGACGTGACAGAGTCTGGAGACGCCGTGGAGAACGTTCTGCTGCCTGCAACATCCTCCAGCATGACCGGTTTGGCGGTGGGTCAGTCATGGTGTGGGGTGGCATTTCTTTGGGGGGCCGCACAGCCCACCATGTGCTCGCCAGAGGTAGCCTGACTGCCATTAGGTACCGAGATGAGATCCTCAGACCCCTTGTGAGACCATATGCTGGTGCGGTTGGCCCTGGGTTCCTCCTAATGCAAGACAATGCTAGACCTCATGTGGCTGGAGTGTTTCAGCAGTTCCTGCAAGAGGAAGGCATCAATGCTATGGACTGGCTCGCCCGTTCCCCAGACCTGAATCCAATTGAGCACATCTGGGACATCATGTTTCGCTCCATCCACCAACGCCACGTTGCACCACAGACTGTCCAGGAGTTGGCGGATGCTTTAGTCCAGGTCTGGGAAGAGATCCCTCAGGAGACCATCCGCCACCTCATCAGGAGCATGCCCGTTGTAGGGAGGTCATACAGGCACGTGGAGGCCACACACACTACTGAGCCTCATTTTGACTTGTTTTAAGGACATTACATCAAAGTTGGATCAGCCTGTATTGTGGTATTCCACTTTAATTTTGAGTGTGACTCCAAATCCAGACCTCCGTGGGTTGATCAATATAATTTCCATTGATCATTTTTGTGTGATTTTGTTGTCAGCACATTCAACTATGTAAAGAAAAAAGTATTTAATTAAGAATATTTCATTAATTCAGATCTAGGATGTGTTATTTTAGTGTTCCCTTTATTTTTTTGAGCAGTGTATTTAGACACTTTGCTATGAGACTCGAAATTTAGCTCAGGTGAATCCTGTTTCCATTGATCATCCTTGATTGGAGTCCACCTGTGGTAAATTCAATTGATTGGACATGATTTGGAAAGGCACACACTTGTAAAAGGTCCCCATGTAGACATTCCAAGTCAGAGCAAAAACCAAGCCATGAGGTTGAAGGAATTGTCCGTAGAGCGCAGAGACAGAATTGTGTCGAGGCACAGATCTTGGGTAGGGTACAAAAACATTTGTGGGATTAAGGGTCCCTAAGCACACAGTGGCCTCCATCATTCTTAATTGGAAGAAGTTTGGAACCACCAAGAATCTTCCTAGAGCTGGCCGACCTGCCAAACTGAGCAATCGGGGAAGAAGGGCCTTGGTCAGGGAGGTAACTAAGAACCTGATGGTCACTCTGACAGAGCTCCAGAGTTCCTCTGGAGATGGAAGGACAACTTTTTCTGCAGCACTCCAGAAATCAAGCCTTTACGGTAGAGCGGTCAGACGGAAGCCACTCCTCAGTAAAAGGCACATGATAGATTGCTTGGAGTTAGCCAAAAGGCACCTAAAGGACTCTCAGACCATGAGAAACAAGATTATCTGGTCGGATGAAACCAAGATTGAACTCTTTGGTCTGAATGCCGAGCGTCACGTCTAGAGGAAAACCGGCACCATCACTACGGTGAAGCATGGTGGTGGCAGCATCATGCTGTGGGGATGTTTTTCAGCAGCAGGGACTGGGAGACTAGTCAGCCTTGAGGGAAAGATGAACAGAGCAAAGTACAGAGAGATCCTTGATGAAAACCTGCTCCAGAGTGCTCGGGACCTGACTGGGGCGAAGGTTCACCTTCAAAAAGGACAACGACCCTAAGCACACAGCCAAGACAATGCAGGAGTAGCTTCGCAACAAGTTTCAATGTCCTTGAGTGGCCCAGCCAGAACCCAGACTTGAACCCGATCAAACATCTCTGGAGACCTGAAAATAGCTGTGCAGCGACGCTCCCCATCCAACCTGACAGAGCTTGAGGGGATCTGCAGAGAAGGGAGAAACTCCCCAAATACAGGTGTGCCAAGCTTGTAGCGTCATACTCAAGAAGACCCGAGGCTGTAATTGCTTCAAAAAGACCCGAGGCTGTAAGGTGCTTCAAAAAAGTACTGAGTAAAGGGTCTGAATACTTATGCAAATGTGTTACGTTTTACATTTTTTTTAAATTTCTAAACCTGTTTTTGCTTTGTCATCATGGGGTATCGTGTGCAGATTGAGGGAAAATATTCTACAATGGATTAAATGTTTAAGGCAGTAACGAATCAAAATGTGAAAAAAGTGAAAGGGTCTGAATACTTTCCGAATGCGTCCCTATAAATAGTGCACAACTTTTGATCAGGGCCCCTAGGACTCTGGTCAAAAATAGTGCCCTTATATATAGGGACTAGGTTGGCATTTGGGTTGCACCCATTATAATCACATTCTCAAGACCCTTCACTTTCAAAGTTCACATTATAATGACAGTGTTCAAATGGCTTAACATCTAAAAAGGAACAGAGAAGGTTATGCAAAGCACAAGGGAAATGGGCTTGTAACCAGAAGGCCATCTGCTCAACTCCTAAGCAGGAATATGGCTGAACATAAATGACTTGAATGACATAAGAAAAAAAGCCCTTTAGGCTGCATAATTATAACTTCTCAAATCCCCCCTGTTAATGTCACATGCTAAGAGAGATAAGATGAGTGGCAGCAAATTACAGCTACTAGCATAGAAATTGGACTGGGTGGAAATGAATATTGAATATAGGATGCTAGCCCTGGAGTCAATCGTCAAAATCCTGTGTTCAATAATGAAGAACAGAGAGGAAAGAGTGTTGGAGAAAAGAAAGGTTTCTGAGGAAAGTTTTCAACTTGGGAAATGTTATTGAAGGGATCAGATGGAGGCAGATGTAAGAGCAGACTCTCTCAAATGGTACCCTATTCCCTACATAGTGCACTACTTTAAGTAGGGTGCCGTTTGTGATGCACTAAAAACAGGCACAGTGTCCATCAAAAACAAAGTTAACAAAATAACGTATCACTGCAATCTGCTCAAACAGTATCTGTAATGTGATAGACAGGGGGCACATCTGCTGAGAGCTGTGGGAATATACAACCTCACTCAATAAATCTATGGTTGCGCGTCACCACGACTGGTGCTCAAATTCATGTCAAAGCCCGGAGTTTCCAGAACGAGCAGTCTTTCTCTCTACGTGAACAATTCTAAAAGCAACGGCAGAAAGAAACTGACAGGCCATATTGCTCCGGGGAAAACAGAAGGCCCATAGATGAGGTCATTAAAAACAAGAGTCAAATAAGAACTGGAACTAGTACTGTTCTTACCGGTCTCTGCTGTGCTTTTGCGGTTGAGCACCTTCAAGATGTCTTTGGTGATTTTCTTGATGGCGTGCCTCGCTTCATCTCGCTGCTTGCCCACGCCGTAGAGCACCACCAGTCGCTGGTTACACTCATGACTGGCACTCTCCTCCTAGGGACGATGACAAGTCAGTCAATGTGTGCACTGTGCATTATGTAGTGGAGGTAGTTCACATTGCCTGAGATCTGAGGACTTAGGCCGGCACTAATAGCTAATGCCTAGACTTTAGCTCAGAAGGCTAACTGTCAAGGAGTGAGTCAATACATGCATAGTGGAGATAGTTCACAGAGCCACCCAGTTGTTATGAGTCACCTGAGGTCTGTCTTTTGTTTAGAGGGCTAACTGTGTCAAGTGAGTCAATTTGTGCATAGGCTATGTAGTTGAGGTTGGGTGCAAAGCAACGCCAGGAAGCGGAAAATGTGTGTTTTAGCTTGAAGAGCTAAAATTGCCTTGAGTTAGACCAACAACCAGTCCCAATGTAGCTACGGTAGTTCACTAAGCTTTGCTGTGGTGATAAGTAAACTTGTCTGAAGCTATAAAGCACCCAGAGCCTGGGCTTTAGCTCAGAAGGCTATCATGGTCTACAGTTGCACTGATGACCCAGATTGAATTCCATCTGTGTGTTAGAGCTGAGCCAAAGCCTCTCTCAGGGCTGCTTACCTGGGGGATGGGGAAGTGGGTAGCGTATTGAATGTGGCGGGGTTGCTCGTACACCAATGGGAAGGCAGGATCCAGGGCCTTGTCTTTGCAGGCGCCCTTCCCTTCCTGTTCTGGGGCAGGCTTCTCGGGAGAGGGGCTGCCCTTTGACTCACAGTGAGTGGGGGGAGAAAACATCTACAAAAAAAGAGACAACTCAAGTTAATAGGGCTGCACACAGCATGGAAAGGTTATCCAGAGGTCAATGGGACAGTCTGATGGAGCACAGGTAAGAATACTATATAGTTGTGCCAGGGACAATATTCACTTGTACACATTAGCTGCCCACTTCTACTGGCATGATGCATATACACCTACCTCATCAAAATTAGCGCTCGAGTTGTGATCGATCTCCATTAACTCGGAAAGACCAGTGTCCTGTATAAAGAAAAGAAAATACACGTTTCATTCCAAAATCAATTCAAAAGCAGTGAGTAACTACCGATGATACATTGTGGACACTAGCACAGCTGCCACCACATAACATGCCTCGTTCTTGACGCTGCTGCCTGCATCCTGCTCCTTGCGCTCTGATTCGTCTGAAGGCTCATCACTAGGGGAACGGGGGCGGGGCAGGTGAGAGTCAGAGGCCAGGTCACCGCGGGAGATGAGCGTGCACATGTAGATGTTGTGAGAGAAGACGTCGTGGCGGATGAGTTCGCAGAAGAGCAGCACCAGGTTAGAGAACTCCACACGCTCGCTCTCGTTGCCTGCCTCCGCTGAGAAGGGACATATGGGGATAGTTTGTCACTATACACTCCAGCATTAGCAGCAGTAAGAGACCAGTCATAACCTTTATAATATCATCTTTAACAGACACTTTGATCCAAAGCGACTAACAGTAGTGCACACATACATTTTCATATTGGGTGGCTAAAGCGGGAATTGAACGTGACGTTGCAAGCGCCCTACTCTGATAACTGAGCCACACAGGACCCTGTGTGCCATGCTAACCCAACACTAAGGTTGCAAAATTTGGGTAACATTCCAAAAACTCCCAGGTTTTCCAGAAATACCTGTGGGGAATTCCATAATTTTCTGCTTATTCCATCCAGAGTCCAGGAATCTTCTAACCTGGATTTCTTTCACCCTACTCAACACCAATACCCTTTTCCCACTATGTTGCTGACCTGATCCATACTGTGCTGTTATGGATTTTTTAATTTTCACCATTGTCCTTTTCAGCACTATGGTGGATGCGTAACCAGGCCAGCGCAGTACAGTACAGCTCAAGTCCCAAACCCATAGTAGTGCATAACAACTCAACCGCTGGGCAGACTAAATCCAAAAGAGTGCTGGAATCAGGAGATGCAGAGAACCTAGCAGGCTCATATATGGGACCCTATATTCCCTATATAGTGCACTACTTTTGTCCAGGACCCATTGAGCTGTGGTCAAGTGCCCTTATGGGCCCTAATCAAAAGTATAACATTATATATGGTGTTTAATCAAAAATGGGTAACATTTTTACTCTTGTAGGATGGCTAAAATTAGAGTGAATAAATCAATTGAGGTCAGAGAAGAAGAAAAAAGTTATTAAAAAAAACTATCTGGAAAATAGTATTGCGTCAGCTGGGCTGGATGCTGTGGAAGAATTAAGGCTAACGGACAGGCTCACAGTGGAACTCATCTTACTTCTCAAACCCAGAGGACATAAAACAGTATAGAGGAAATATATACATTTTCATATTCTAGTATACACTTTTCATATGAATGATTCAAAGATTTCTCAGAAAAACATTTGTGAAACACCAACGGAGCCACTGAGCGTACCGCTAGCTTTTAATTTTCAAAGCCTTTTACATTTAATTCAGTTTGTGTCATGTTAATTTGGCTTTTTGCGACCAGCGGAAACAACTTTGCAGACGAACACCACAACATGTAGAATCCTCAAAAGTCTCTGCGAGAAAGCGCACCACTCTGTCAAGAGAGCTCAGTGCTTATCAGATGTATTAAGTTAGGAAATCTGGGCAGAGTGGGTAGACACCTTACAGTATAGGGAATAGGGTGTGATTTGGGAAGCAGCCACAGACAACCCAAATAAGGGAATATAATTGACTACTAGTGAAGTGAAGGGCAGACTCACTGAGCATGGGGGCCTGGGTGTCCAGGAACTGCAGGAGCACGTCTTGAAACACAGGCAGGGTGGCCGCCGAGAGAGATCCTGATGAAACTGAGCCTTTCTCATCCACCACCTCCGACTCACCGCACCTCTGTGAACACAGACAAGCACACACACAGCCTGAGAACCACTGCCATTGAGCAAATATCCCTTACATCTGTGATAAGCATGGTATAACATTTGAACAATAGTTTCTTCAGTTTTGTATACACAAGTTTGCAGGGAATACAATTTAATTATATGGATTGAGACAGCATTGCACACAACAATAGCCCTGAGGAAATACAAAAACCTACACCTCACATCTTCTAAAACAATTCAGAATCTTGTTATTAAAGGCTGTGGCCATCTACATCCTTTATTTACACAGGTGAAATCTCGGGATTAAGATCTCTTTTGCAAGAGAGACCTGTTCTCACGAGACAAGAAAGAAGGTAAGAAGTATCCTTGAGAATACTCAGGAAAAGCTGTGGCCGAGTGACAAGGCGTCACTGTGGGGCAGTCACGGTGCTGTAGTCATGAATCGGAAATGTGTATGTGCACGAGTGCGTGGGCCACTGTCTCACCTCGGCTTCGATCTCTGCCTGTCTCTTCTCCAGCAGCTTGGCCACCACCATGGCCCTGTGACGGCCAGACCTCTTGCAGCACACCGCCCACTCACACAGCAGGGTCACCACGGCATCGTCATCAGGGGACATCTAAATAGAGAGAAACATGTCAGGGAGAAGACCATACAGCACAGAAGCCTGGGGCCATCTAAGTAGTGTTTCTATAAGAATACAGTTCATTGTCTCCAGAAGAAGAAATTCTATGTGTTCTACAGTAATGGTTAGGGCCAGATGGTGTTAATTGGCCTCTTGCTCACACTTGACATTTTGCCTTTTCATATGTGATTGAAAACCATTCCAGGTCCAATGCAGCTATTTTTATCTCAATATCAAAATCATTTCTGGGCAACAATTAAGTACCTAACTGATTGTTTCTAATTCAAATGGTCAAAAAGAAACAAAAATAACTTCTTAGCAAAGGGACATTTATCAAACATGAATTTCCTTCAGGAAAGTATAAAAACATTTACTCTTTACACATTTGGTTACATTACAGCCTTATTCTAAAATTGATTAAATACCCCCCCATATCTACACACAATACCACATAATGACAAAGCGAAAATGGCGCTAGAAATTTTTGACAACAATAATTTAAAAATGTAAAAGTATTTACATAAGTATTCAGCCATTTTGCTATGAAACTCGAAATGGAGCACGTCAGAGAAAAAACCAAGCCATGCGTTCGAAGGATTTGTCCGTAGAGCTCTGAAAAGGGATTGTGTCAAGGCACAGATCTGGGGAAGGCTACCAAAAAAATTCTGCAGCATTGAGGGTCCGCAAGAACACAGTGGCCTCCATTTTTAAATGGAAGTTTGTAACCACCAAGAATCTTCCTGGAACTGGCCACCTGTCCAAACTGAGCAATCGGGGGAGAAGGGCCTTGGTCAGGGAGGTGACCAAGAACCCGATGGTCACTCTCACAGAGCTCCAGAGTTCCTCTATGGAGATGGGAGAACATTCCAGAAGGACAACCATCTCTACTAGCGCTCTACTAAATCAGGCCTTTATGGTAGAGTGGCCAGACGGAAGCCACTCCTCAGTAAAAGGCACATGACAGCCTGCTTGGAGTTTGCCAAAAGGCACCTAAAGGACTCTGAGAAACAAGAATTTTTGGTCTGATGAAACCAAGATTGAACTCTTTGGTTGAATGCCAAGCGTCACATCTGAAGGAAATGGAGCAAAGTACAGAGAGATCCTTGATGAAAACCTGCTTCAGAGCGCTCAGGACCTTACTAGGGCGATGGTTCACATTCCAACAGGACAATGACCCTAAGCACACAGCCAAGGCAATGCAAGAGTGGCTTCAGGACAAATCTCTGAATGTTCTTGAGTGGCCCAGTCAGAGCCCAGACTTGAACCCAATCGAACGTCTCTGGAGACCTGAAAGTAGCTGTGCAGTTACACTCCCCATCCAACTTGACATGGGCTTCAGAGAATCTGCAGAGAAGAATGGGAGAAACTCCCCAAACAGGTGTGCCAAGCTAAAAGCATCATACCCAAGAAGACTCGAGGTTGTAATCACTGTCAACGGTGCTTCCACAAAGTACTGAGTAAAGGGTCTGAACACTTATGTAAATGTGCTAAGTATTTTTTTTTTTATACATTTGCAAACATTTCTAAAAACCTGTTTTAGATTTGTCATTATGGGGTATTATGTGTAGATTGATGAGGGAGGAAACTATTTAATACATTTTAGAATAAGGCTGTAACGTAAGAAAATATGGAAAAAGTCAAGGGGTCTGAATACTTTCCAAATGCAGTGTGTGATATATAAAAAACTGGAAAAATCACATTTTAACTGCACTGGGCCTTTGAAGTCTTCAGACTTGACATATGCAAGAGTGGTCATCTAAGAGAAAACATCTTTACCTCGTGGCCGTCTTTGCTCTGGCCCGAGCCGAAGATGCGGTTGTAAAGGGAATCCAGGGAGTTGCTGAAGTCTGACTTCTCAAAACTGTGGTTGTCTAGAACCTCCAGGGTGTGTAGGACCCTTCCAATGGTGAAGCCTGGCGAAAGCAAGTAAAACACAAAATGTTACTAATTTCCTTTTTCCTTATACATCCAGGGCCAGTTTCCCAGACAAAGATGAAGCCTAGTGCTGGGCTGTAAAGCATGCTCAGTGGAGAATCTCTGTTGAATTAGATTATTAGTCCAGGACTAGTTTTAATCTTTGTCTGGGAAACCAGCCCATATAGTCATTGTCTGGATGAAATGTCATGTCATTTTACAGGTGTTATTGATCTAATCATGAAGGAGCAGTTTCCTTACCAGCAGTTGTCTCCTGACATTTATCAAAGGACCAGCGGAACTCCACAGCCTGCCCTCTGTCCTTGACCTGCTCCTCTATTTCTCTGACCTTTGCACGGACCTGAGGTAAAAGCACAGATAAGACTGAGATAAGCAGACGGGACGACTAAGAAGACAAAGTCAATAGGCATGCAATGATGTCAACCTGTCAGCGCGTGGAGGGCATTCAATCAATCAACTGACAAATGCATTAGTCATAATCCAACCCCCCAAATGCATTAGTCATAATCCAACCCCCCAAATGCATTAGCCATAATCCAACCCCCAAATGCATTAGCCATAATCCAACCCCCAAATGCATTAGCCATAATCCAACCCCCAAATGCATTAGCCATAATCCAACCCCCAAATGCATTAGCCATAATCCAACCCCCAAATGCATTAGCCATAATCCAACCCACCAAACGCATTAGCCATAATCCAACCCCCAAACGCATTAGCCATAATCCAACCCCCAAACGCATTAGCCATAATCCAACCCCCAAACGCATTAGTCATAATCCAACCCCCAAACGCATTAGTCATAATCCAACCCCCAAACGCATTAGTCATAATCCAAAACCCAAATGCATTAGTCATAATCCAAAACCCAAATGCATTAGTCATAATCCAAAACCCAAATGCATTAGTCATAATCCAAAACCCAAATGCATTAGTCATAATCCAAAACCCAAATGCATTAGTCATAATCCGAAACCCCAAATATATTAGTCTTAACCCAAACTCTAAGCAATATAAAGCCAATGCCAAAGGTACAGTGGCATGGAAGTCAGATTCTTCCAAGGCGGGAAGAAACCTTGACAGGAACCAGACTCTGGGCCTTACCTGCTGTGTAAAGGTGCTGTTGCCCCCTGGCATGGGCAGGTTGGACGGGGATATGGGGAGTAAGTCCAGTGGGGAACCAGTCTTGTTCCGGCTGTCTGTCAGAGAGTAGTGCCACACCAGGGCACTGGGACAGCACAGCACGATACTCTGATGAAACAAAGACCAGCAAAATAAGAATTCAGGGATGTGATTGACAATATGGGAAATCAGGAAAAATTTAATCTACAATAGAATTATCAGGAACAATACCAAACTTGATAATGTAACCAGAGCTAGTTTACCAACATAGCCATGTACTTACTATACTAGCCCCATGGCTTAACAATAACATTAATAGTAGTGTAATAGTATTTACTATTCTAGCCTCATGACTCAACAGTCATATTAATAGCAGTGTAATAGTACTGCAGTAGCAGACAATCCATTCAATTCAGTGGAAAGGCTATTCCGTGTGTTTGTACCTGTAGCATGCAGCTGAGCCCAAACACCAAGGGCCTGTGTTGAGGGCAGATGTAGAAGTCTGTGAAGGGGGTCTGGGGTTGGTTGCCCCCCGTGGGCTGGGAGGTGGGTGTGGGGGGCAGGGTGTTCCCCGGCTGTGCCAGGATGCTGTGTGCCGGGTGCCCCCCGGAGCCGGGTCCCAGGCTCCCGTCGCTTAGCAGCAGGTTGAGGCGTCGCGTGCAGAAGTAGGCCAGTCTCCGAGACAGGTAGGCCGACAGCACGAACTCCCCTGAGTACTGAGAGAGGGGACACAACTCACAATGTCAGGTCTAACTCCCCTGAGTACTGAGGGAGGGGACATGACTCACAATGTCAGTTCTAATCCCCCTGAGTACTGAGGGAGGGGACATGACTCATAATGTCAGTTCTAATCCCCCTGAGTACTGAGGGAGGGGACATGACTCATAATGTCAGTTCTAATCCCCCTGAGTACTGAGGGAGGGGACATGACTCATAATGTCAGTTCTAATCCCCCTGAGTACTGAGGGAGGGGACATGACTCATAATGTCAGTTCTAACCCCCTGAGTACTGAGGGAGGGGACATGACTCATAATGTCAGTTCTAACCCCCTGAGTAGTGAGGGAGTGGACACGACTCACAATGTCAGTTCTAACTCTCCTGAGTAGTGAGGGAGGGGACACGACTCACAATGTCAGTTCTAACCCCCTGAGTAGTGAGGGAGGGGACATGACTCACAATGTCAGTTCTAACCCCCTGAGTACTGAGGGAGGGGACACGACTCACAATGTCAGTTCTAACTCTCCTGAGTAGTGAGGGAGGGGACACAACTCACAATGTCAGTTCTAACCCCCCTGAGTAGTGAGGGAGGGGACATGACTCACAATGTCAGTTCTAACTCTTCAGAGCTGTTAAATAATCACAGCAATGGAATATAGGGGAAAAACTGGGGAGGGTAGCTAGGTCAGCCTCAATGATATACAGTTGGGGGCATTCAAAACTTAACATTTACTGCAGCTCAGGTAAAAACATTTTCTTTAAAGTAGATTAAACTGCACTTCCAAGGGCATGTCAGAATTTATTTTCATTAGATAGGTTATTGTTAGACGATTGCTACTTTACTTGGTGCTTGCCATCACCCTGCAAGATAATTTGTTGCATTAACAATGTACCATTGTTGCAAAAAAAGGAATTTGAAAAATAAGTTTTTAATGTCCCCAATGGTATAATTAGAGGATGTAAGAACCTGGACTGTCCCTGATTAGTGAAGATAAACTACATCTCTGAGTGTCTCCTCAAGTTACTTCTTCCACATGAAATACATGGTTTGCTACTGGATGGAGAATGAAATTCATCACTGCATTAGGAGAAAGATAGCCTAGCGGTTAGAGCATTAGGCCAGTAACTGAAAGGTTGCTAGTTCGCATCCCAAAGCCGACAAGGTGAAAAATCTGCCAATGTGCCCTTGAACAAGGAACCTAACCCTAATTGCTCCGAGGGTGTTTCGGGGAGAGTGGGATGAGCAAAAACCACATTTCCAATTCACACATGCATATTAATACACGTGTGAAATAGGACAAATAGAAGCACCCACCAAATTATTATTAAGATGGGAGCTAAAGGGATCGTATATCGGCATTACCTGTAGCAGGAGGGGCAGCAGCAGCTTCAGAAGCTCATCCTCTCCAGGTCGGACTTTCTCGAAGCATTCCAACACCCACGTCAGGAACTCGTGTCTATCTAGCATGCCATCCTGGACACAAGCAAACAACCTTTTGTAATTGCTTGTTCTTCTACTGCATGAAGTATTTATGGTAAGTTAAAGTGATGCTCCAGAACTTTGTATAATTTCAGCCATTAGTTTTGAAAGTGGCGATCACGAGCGAAAGCAGGACCCCGTTTTTTGTGTACTACGTGATCCACTTCCTATGATAAGTTACACCATGCATTGTTGTTGCAATTCGTATGATATGTTTACAAACGTAATTGGTACAATTTATGTTATGAGTTTGTTGTGCTTAAGATTCCAGACTGCATCTTTAACGCTATGCAATTACTTCACTTCACTATTAGTCAGTGTAAACAATGATGCGGGCGAGCAAGAGACGATCACCCCAAAAATTCCTAAACTGTTTTGTCGTGCTTGTGATTCTATATGGCCTTATTCATAAAATGCATACATTGTCTTATCAGTTACCTCATAGTTTAGTTAACAGAAACGGCTCACCCTCTAAATAGAAGCTAACTTGCTAGCTGTTTGCCGCTATTTTTCTTATGCCGTGACAGAGTGAAATAGGGTTATACTACCATGACAGATAGCGGTGTAATGACAAAAAGCAAACATTGAAGTCACAAAATTCTAACCAAGTAACAACTCCAATATATATATACACAGTGGGGCAAAAAAGTATTGAGTCAGCCACGAATTGTGCAAGTTCTCCCACTTAAAAATATGAGGGGCCTGTAATTTGCATCATAGGTACACTTCAACTATGACAGACAAAATGATGAAAAAAAATCCAGAAAATCAAATTGTAGGATTTTTAATGAATTTATTTGCAAATTATGGTGGAAAATAAGTATTTGGTCAATAAAAGTTTCTCAATACTTTTGTTATATACCCTTTGTTGGCAATGACAGAGGTTAAACGTTTTCTGTAAGTCTTCACAAGGTTTCCACACACTGTTGCTGGTATTTTGGCCCATTCCTCCATGCAGATTTTCTATGGGGTTGAGATCTGGAGACTGGCTAGGCCACTCCAGGACCTTGAAATGCATCTTACGAAGTCACTCCTTCATTGCCCGGGCGGTGTGTTTGGGATCATTGTCATGTTGTCATGCTGAAAGACCCAGCCACGTTTCATCTTCAATGCCCTTGCTGATGGAAGGAAGTTTTGACTCAAAATCTCACGATACATGGCCCCATTCATTCTTTCCTTTACACGGATCAGTCGTCCTGGTCCCTTTGCAGAAAAACAGCCCCAAAGCATGATGTTTCCACCCCCATGCTTCACAGTAGGTATGGTGTTCTTTGGATGCAACTCAGCATTCTTTGTCCTCCAAACACGACGAGTTGAGTTTTTACCAAAAAGTTCTATTTTGGTTTCATCTGACCATATGACATTCTCCCAATCTTCTTCTGGATCATCCAAATGCTCTCTAGCAAACATCAGACGGGCCTGGACATGTACTGGCTTAAGCAGGGAGACACGTCTGGCACTGCAGGATTTGAGTCCCTGGCGGCGTAGTGTGTTACCGATGATATATATACTGCTCAAAAAAATAAAAGGGAACACTTAAACAACACAATGTAACTCCAAGTCAATCACACTTCTGTGAAATCAAACTGTCCACTTAGGAAGCAACACTGATTGACAATACATTTCACATGCTGTTGTGCAAATGGAATAGACAACAGGTGGAAATTATAGGCAATTAGCAAGACAGCCCCAATAAAGGAGTGGTTCTGCAGGTGGTGACCACAGACCACTTCTCAGTTCCTATGCTTCCTGGCTGATGTTTTGGTCACTTTTGAATGCTGGCGGTGCTTTCACTCTAGTGGTAGCATGAGACGGAGACTACAACCTACACAAGTGGCTCAGGTAGTGCAGCTCATCCAGGATGGGACATCAATGCGAGCTGTGGCAAGAAGTTTTGCTGTGTCTGTCAGCTTAGTGTCCAGAGCATGGAGGCGCTACCAGGAGACAGGCCAGTACATCAGGAGACGTGGAGGAGGCCGTAGGAGGGCAACAACCCAGCAGCAGGACCGCTACCTCCGCCTTTGTGCAAGGAGGAGCAGGAGGAGCACTGCCAGAGCCCTGCAAAATGACCTCCAGCAGGCCACAAATGTGCATGTGTCTGCTCAAACGGTCAGAAACAGACTCCATGGGGGTGGTATGAGGGCCCGACGTCCACAGGGGGAGGTTGTGCTTACAGCCCAACACCGTGCAGGACGTTTGGCATTTGCCAGAGAACACCAAGATTGGCAAATTCGCCACTGGCGCACTGTTCTCTTCACAGATGAAAGCAGCTTCACATTGAGCACATGTGACAGACGTGACAGAGTCTGGAGACGCCGTGGAGAACGTTCTGCTGCCTGCAACATCCTCCAGCATGACCGGTTTGGCGGTGGGTCAGTCATGATGTGGGGTGGCATTTCTTTGGGGCCGCACGGCCCTCCATGTGCTCGCCAGAGGTAGCCTGACTGCCATTAGGTCTGAGATGAGATCCTCAGACCCCTTGTGAGACCATATGCTGGTGCGGTTGGCCCTGGGTTCCTCCTAATGCAAGACAATGCTAGACCTCATGTGGCTGGAGTGTGTCAGTAGTTCCTGCAAGAGGAAGGCATTTATGCTATGGACTGGCTCGCCCGTTCCCCAGACCTGAATCCAATTGAGCACATCTGGGACATCATGTCTCGCTCCATCCACCAACACCACGTTGCACCACAGACTGTCCAGGAGTTGGCGGATGCTTTAGTCCAGGTCTGGGAGGAGATCCCTCAGGAGACCATCCGCCACCTCATCAGGAGCATGCCCAGGCGTTGTAGGGAGGTCATACAGGCACGTGGAGGCCACACACACTACTGAGCCTCATTTTGACTTGTTTTAAGGACATTACATCAAAGTTGGATCAGCCTGTAGTGTGGTTTTCCACTTTAATTTTGAGTGTGACTCCAAATCCAGACCTCCATGGGTTGATAAATTGATTTCCATTGATAATTTTTGTGTGATTTTGTTGTCAGCACATTCAACTATGTAAAGAAAAAAGTATTTAATAAGAATATTTCATTCAGATCTAGGATGTGTTATTTAGTGTTCCCTTTATTTTTTTGAGCAGTGTCCCTTTATATATATATTTTTTGAGCAGTGTGTATATATATATATATATATATCATCTCACAGCAAGAACTGGCAAATCTGGTGAGGAGATGCACTGCAGTACTTAATGCAGTACTTAATGCAGCTGGTGGTCACACCAGATTCTGACTGTTACTTTTGATTTTGACCCCCTTTGTTATCCACATGTCTGTGGAACTTGTTCAGTACATGTCTCAGTTGTTGAATCTTGTTGTGTTCATACAAATGTTACACATGCTGGGTTTGCTGAAAATAAACACAGTTGACAGTGAGAGGACGCAAATTTATTAAAAAAAAAAAAGAAATATTCAGACCCTTTGCTATGAGACTCAAAATTGAGCTCAGGTGCATCCGGTTTCCATTGATCATCCTTGAGAAGTTTCTAAAACTTGATTAGAGTTCACCTGTGGTAAATTCAATTGATTGGACATGATTTGGAAAGGCACACACCTGTGTATATAAGGTCCCACAGTTGACAGTGCATGTCAGAGCAAAAACCAAGCCATGAGGTCGAAGGAATTGTCCGTAGAGCTCCGAGACAGGATTGTGTCGAGGCACAGATCTGGGGAAGGGTACCAAAAATGTCTGCAGCATTTAAGGTCCCCCAAGAACACAGTGGCCTCCATCATACTTAAATGGAAGACGTTTAGAACCACCAAGACTCATTCTAGAGCTGGCCGCCCAGCCAAACTGAGCAATCGGGGGAGAAGGGCCTTGATCAGGGAGGTGACCAAGAAAAACCTGCTCCAGAGTGCTCAGGACCTCAGACTGGGGCGAAGGTTCACCTTCCAACAGGACTATGACACTAAGCACACAGCCAAGACAACACAGGAGTGGCTTCAGGACACGTCTCTGACTGTCCTTGAGTGGCCCAGCCAGAGGCCGGACTTGAACCCGATCGAACATCTCTGGAGAGAACTGAAAAGGCACCCAAGTCATAGACTGTTCTTTCTGCTACCGCACGGCAAACGGTACTCCTTAACTTAAGGCTCCTTAACAGCTTCTACCCCGAAGCTATAAGACTGCCGAACAATTAATCAGATGGCCACCCGGACTATTTACTTCGACACCTCCTTTGTTTTTACACTGCTGCTACTCGCTGTTTATTATCTATGCAGTCACTTTACCCCAACCTACATGTACAAACTACCTCGACTAACCTGTACCCCTGCACATTGTCTCGGTACCGGTACCCCCGTATATAGTCTCGTTATTGTTATGTCATTTTATTATGTTACTTTTTATTTTTTACTTTAGTTTATTTAGTAAATATTTTCTTAACTATTTCTTGAACTGCATTGCTAGTTAAGGGCTTGCAAGTAAGCATTTCACGGTAAGGTCGACCACACCTGTTGTAGTCGGAGCATGTGACAAATATAGCTGTGCAGTAACTCCCCCCATCCAACCTGATAGAACTTGGGAGCATCTGCAGCGAAGAATGGGAGGAACTCCCCAAAGTCAAGGGGTCTGAATACTCTCCGAAGGCACTGTATATCAAAAATAATATAACATTTAGCAGGCACTTTTATCCAAAGCGACTTGCATACATTTGGTGCATGGGTTGCCCCGGGAATCAAACCCACAATCCTGGTGTTTCAAGGGTCATGCTCTACCAACTGAAGCAAATTTATTTTGCTTATCAAACGCATCAGACATGGCAGATACATAGGTCACCGGTGGAGACAGACGTGGAACCTGAGATAGGCAGGCAAACAGACAAAAAACAACAGATAAAACAAAGGACCAACCAACCTGGAACATGAACATGGCCAGCTTCTCGTTGTACTCCCACTGCTTCATGGCCGTGTCCACCTCGGCCGGATTGGCCGGGAGGGGGGAGCCACAGCCCTGGCTGGGAGACTGGCGGTAGAACTCGGCCACCTTCTGCAACTGCTCCCACAGGTACTTAGTGATGATCTGAGTCCATTCTGCAGTGCAGACAGAAATAACATACAGTTAGAGTTCAATTCATCCCAGTGGCATATGCTCCTGTTAATGCAGCATGACTGAGCAAAATTCTAGAGATGTAGCAGCCTATCTTTTCTAAATGGCAGTGAAAACACTCAGGATATTGGAATGTTCCATTATTGAGGAGCTTTGGCCACAGGGGGCTAGCTGGAACATGCTCAATCATTAAAAAAAACGATGTTGTTCAAGGGAGAATGGTTAGGCTATATATTTTTTAAGGAGTGCTTGATTACCTATGCAGGGGTCAATCACGTGCCGCTTCTTGACTTTTGTTTCTGTGATGGCCGCGTGATACGCACAGGTCATCTTGATCATCCATGCCGAACGCATCACAGGTACTGTGTACTTGGCCAAGTAGCCAAAAACCTCCTCCTTTTTACTAAAGATTGGCACCTGGTACACAAACCCAAACAAACCCAGTAAAGGAAGATGCAGCAGAAAAAGAACATACATTTTTTTATAATTTACAAGTCAGTCTTATAAATCGCAACGTAGTTACTTTGAATAATATTAGAAAGATAGTGTATAAGTCTCCCAAGGCAGACATATTGTGGTTAAATTTGAGTTGGTCACAGGAAGAATAGGGCCACGTTCAGCAGGCAAACATTTTGGAACAATATATATATATAAATGGCATGAATAGAGCCAGCATGATTCCTTAGTCTACATGTCAGAGTCTTGTTTGTTTTACATACAGTAACATATTTCTATCACAATGTGATGCTCTGCTGAACGTGCCCCCAAGGGTGTTTTGGTACAAAGTCCTACCTTCTTGGCCAGCTGGGTGAGGGGTTTAGTCCCAGCCAAGTCTGTAAACCAGTTGTTGATAGAGCTCTGTGACCTGGCAGTAACGAGCCAGAAATTGTCCTTCTGGTTGACCTGAGGCTTCCGTTTGCCTGTGTCTGGAAATGTGTTGTAGCGCAACTTCTCTGCAATGATGCTGCTGAAGTTTGAACTAATCTGTTTGGGTAATAGGAAAGTATGCTATGAACAAGAGATCCTACAACATGCATCATTATTCACTACATGTGTCTGATACAGATGACAAAGAAACAGTGATGAGTAGAAGATCACCTTTGAGGGATTGAAGTTGACATTTTTAGCACTTCCATGTTCATCCCCAGACACAGCCGGTTGATTATTAAATCCTTGCTTCACATTCAACGCAGTCAATTCATCCTGGAACACAAATTATTTACATTAGTTCTCTATTGTGAAATTCAAACCATGCAGTTGATGAAGTCACCCAATGAGCACATGTACTGGACACTGGATACCACATTCGCCACCTTTGTTTACAAAACAAATGATTATCTCAGTGGGGGACTGCTTTGCCAACTAGGTAACTAGCTAGCTACATGATCAAATTGAGTTGAGGTTGTTGGGCAATTATTATTATTTTTTTTACTAAGTCTTAGGATCCCATTCCACATATGCCAGAAACGTTAAGTGACATGTCAAAGTAGCTAAATACATCATGACCATCAATGACGACATTTAACTAGCTAACCTACATTAGCTAGTTGCTAATAAGGCTAACGTTAGCTAGCTATCTACCAAGCTGCTCCAAATGTATCCTAGTTGTATTGCTAGTTAACGTTATTTGAAATGCAAACAACGGTTCGTGAAATATTTGTTCATTTGAAAGTTAACCAACATTATATTTGTCGAATCATTTAGCTAGCTAGCGTTAACTAAATTACGACTTAACGTTAGCCCCATAGAAAGCTATCAAGATAGCTAGCCAGCTAGCTAGTTGGTGTTTTCAGTGCGAGCAGGCAAACTGACAAGCCAAGTTGCTGTTCATTGTTATTACTAGAGACTGGTTTGGGCCTGATAGCCGTCTGGGGGGATTAACGTTAGCTAACGTTAGCAACCATAGCGTAGCTAAGGGCTCATTTCCAAATAGGCTCTTTGTGCCCATTTCTCTTTGCAACGTTGGTTTGACAAACGATTTAAGTTTATCTGACCTCTTTTTGCTTTGGGTCTTGGGGATAAACGTCCGGAGGTCCGAGTCGTGGCCGCTTCAGGGGCCGGTGTTCGTAACTTAAGATCCCGAAAGCAGCCATCATCCAGCGGCATCACAGCCAAGGCTTTCCCCTTTCCGTTCGAGTCTTGGAAGCCGGAAGAACGCCGATGCAGACCAATGCAGACAAGAAAACTCAAATATATCCCATAATACCCCACTGCATGTCATTTCATATTCTAGCTACAAAATAATACATTTATTTATTATTTTCCCCCATTTTTACTCATGCTATATGTTTATTTATAAACCGGTTAGTTTAGATCCTGGATGCTGATTGGCTGAAACATTATGTTTAATGCATAGTGTGGGATTTACACTGTCTGATATTGCAACAAAGTGTTTGTCCGCTAAACAGTCTCTCTCATTGTACAAATTGTCTCTGTCTGGCTGAAGATATAAATGGATTTGCTGAACAGAAAGTTGATTGAATATTATGTAGCCTAGCCCAGGGGTTCTCGATGTGGGGGTCCGCGGTACTGTAGGGGGTATTTATTAATACTAACAAAAACAGATTCAACGAATTTTGGACAAGGGATGCGTGGAATACATTTAGAGGGAGTAATACAATACAACGTAGTATAATTAATCTACAATTTATTTTTTTAACCGTGGGCAACATGGGCTTGGGAGGTTCACAAGGATATTGATATCCACAGTACTCCACCAACTATACATTTTTCAACTCAATACTTGTATTCCCAAAAATGTATGTGTTTTAACATGAATGCACTGTAATGTAAGATTTAAAACAAAATGTGTATAATTGTATGATATTAGCTTTAAAGCGGCAACAACAAAAAATATATATGCCTGTGACAAAATGTGTAGAATTGCAAGAAATTAGATTGAAAACGGCTCAATTTCCTCTCTGAAGCCAAGAGGCAGGGCTTTTTAAATGTTCCTCATTATGGCCCGATGTCAGTTAAAAATAGCATACAAGGAGTTTATCTCACTTCAGTTGTGTTCTGATTATGAGGGGGTTCCTGATGAAGATGCTATAACAAAAGGGGTCCCTGGCCCCAAAACGTTTGAGAACACCTGGCCTAGCTTATGGAGATAACAATTTGTTCAGAAGCTGTCTCATCATATTTTCATCTCAGACACCATGGACACACTTCAATTTTCATACCACCCCCAAAAAGATCCACAGACGACATAATCTCTATTGCACTCCTCACTGCCCTTTCTCACCTGGACAAAATGTACAATTATAAAACCCATCGACACTGAACAAAAATATAAATGCAAAAAGTAAAGTGTTGCTCCCATGTTTCATGAGCTGAAATAAAATATCCCAACATTTTTCCATATTCACAAAACGCTTATTTTTCTCAAATGTTGTGCACAAATTTGCTTACATCCCTGTTTGTGAGCATTTCTCATTTGCAAAGACAATGCATCCACCTGACAGGTGTGGCATATCAAGAAGCTGATTTAACAGCATGTGCACCTTGTAGTGGGGACAATAAAAGACCTCTCAAAAAACATGCAGTTTTGTCACACAACGCAATGCCACAGATGTCTCAAGTTTTGTGAACAGAGTGCCCCATGGTGACTGTGGAGTTATGGTATGGGCAGGCATAAACTACAATTGCATTTTGTCTAAGGTAATTTGAATGCACAAAAATACCATGACGAGATCCTGAGGCCCAATATGAGGCCCATTTTTTTTAAAGGTATCTGCAACCAACATATCTATTCCCAGTCATGTAAAATCAATAGATTAGGACCTAATAAATGTATTTCAATTGATTGATTTCCTCATATGAATTGTAAAACTCAGTCAAATCAATTAAATTGTTGCATTTACATTTTTGTTCAGTGTAAATGAATGTCTATTCTTGTCTTAAGAGAATAGTGCACACATCAGTCAAGGGATGGACTGACCATATAGCATTTCTGGCAAACGCCAGATGGGCTGGTCCAAGTGGCCCTGTCTAAATTGTGTGTGCGGGGTGTGTGTATTGTCCTTATTGTAACACACATTTTAAGCCATTATTTGACTTATTACACTGAATCCTTATTTAGTTATAGCCATACAAAATCCACGTAGTTCCTCATTAGAATAAATGTTGGCCATCATGAAAGTATGGTGCTTGTCTAGTCTACTTCATCTCAAGTCAAATCATTGGTCACATACACAAACTCAGCAATAAAATAAATTTCCTCTCAATGTCAACTGTGTTTATTTTAAGCAAACTAATGTGTAAATATTTGTATGAACATAACAAGATTCAACAACTGAGACATAACCTGAACAAGTTCCACAGACATGTGAATAACAGAAATGGAATAATGTGTCCCTGAAGGGGGGGGGGGGTCAAAATCAAAAGTAACAGTATCTGCATTAAGTACTGCAGTGCATCTCCTCCTCGTGGACTGCACCAGACTTGCCAGTTCTTGCTGTGAGATGTTACCCCACTCTTCCACCAAGGCACCTGCAAGTTCCCGGATATTTCTGGGGGGGAATGGCCCTAGCCCTCACCCTCCGATTCAATAGGTCCCAGACGTGCTCAATGGGATTGAGATCCGGTCTCTTCGCTGGCCATGGCAGAAAACTGACATTCCTGTCTTACAGGAAATCAGACACAGAACGAGCGGTATGGCTGGTGGCATTGGTCATGCTGAAGGGTCATGTCAGGATGAGCCTGCAGGAAGGGTACCACATGAGGGAGGAGGATGCCTTCCATGTAACGCACAGAGTTGAGACAGCCTGCAATGACAACAAGCTCAGTCCGATGATGCTGTGACAACTGCCACAGACCATGACGAACCCTCCACCTCGATCCCGCTCCAGAGTACAGGCCTCGGTGTAACGCTCATTCCTTCGACGATAAACGCGAATCCGACCATCACCCCGGTGAGACGAAACCGTGACTTGTCAGTGAAGAGCACTTTTTGCCAGTCCTGTCTGGTCCAGCGACGATGAGTTTGTGCCCATGCGAGACGTTGTTGCCGGTGATGTCTGGTGAGGACCTGCGTACAAGCCCTCAGTCCAGCCTCTCTCAGCCTATTGCGGACAGTCTGAGCGCTGATAGTCTGAGGGATTGCGGACAGTCTGAGGGTTTGTGCGTCCCTGGTGTAACTCGGGCAGTTGTTGTTGCCATCCTGTACCTGTCTCGCAGGTGTGATGTTTGGATATACCGATCCTGTGCAGGTGTTGTTACACATGGTCTGCCACTGCTAGGATGATCAGCTGTCCGTCTTGTCTCCCTGTAGCGCTGTTTTAGGCATCTCACAGTACGGACATTGCAATTTTATTGCCCTGGCCACATCTGCAGTCCTCATGCCTCCTTGCAGCATGCCTAAGGCACGTTCACGCAGACGAGCAGGGACCCTGGGCATCTTTCTTTTGGTGTTTTTCAGAGTCAGTAGAAAGGCCTCTTCAGTGTCCTAAGTTTTCATAACTGTGACCTTAATTGCCTACCGTCTGTAAGCTGTTAGTGTCTTAACGACGTTACACAGGTGCATCTTCATTAATTGTTTATGGGTCATTGAATAAGAATGGGAAACGGGGTTTAAACACTTTACAATTAAGATCTGTGAAGTTCTTTGGATTTTTACGAATTATCTTTGAAAGACAGGTTCCTGTAAAAGGTCTGTTTCTTTTTTTTCAGAGTTTATTTAGATGTTATTGCGGGTGTAGCGAAATGCTTGTGTTCCTAGCACCAGCAGTGCAGTAGTATCTAACAATTCACAACAATACACACAAATCTAAAAGTAAAAGAATGGAATTAAGAAATATATACTGTAAATATTAGGATGCGCAATGTCAGAGTGGAATGACTAGAATACAGTATATACATATGAGTAATGTAAGATATGCAATTTCATATCTATATACTGTATTTTATACCATCTATTGCATCTTACCTATGCCACTCAGCCATCGCTCATCCATATATTTATATGTACATCTTCCTATTACATCCCTTTACATTTGTGTGTATAAGGTAGTTGTTGTGGAACTGTTAGATTACTTGTTAGAGATTAGTGCACTGTCTGAACTAGAAGCACAAGCATTTCGCTACGCTCGCATTAACATCTGCAAACCATGTGTATGTGACCAATAAAATTTGATTTGAAATGAGTAAAACATTATCTAAAAATTATTACATTGACCAGTGTTCCATTACTAAAGTGACCAGTGACTCCATGTCTATGTACATAATCCAATTTTATGTACATAATCCAAGGTGCAGGGTTGAGTAACCGGTTGGTAGCCGGCTAGTGACAGTGACTAAATTCAGGGCAGGGTACTGGGTGGAGGCCGGCTTGTGATGGCTATTTAACAGTCTGATAGCCTTGAAATAGAAGCTGTCTCTCGGTCCCAGCTTTGATGCACCTGTACTGACCATGCCTTCTGGATGAACGGGCCGTAGCTCGGGTGGTTGATGTCCTTGGTTATCTTTTTGGCCTTCCTGTGACATCGGGTGCTGTAGGCGTCCTGAATTGAAGTGGATTTAACAAGTGACATCAACAAGGGATCATAGCTTTCACCTGCATTAACCTAGTCAGTTGTCAGAAAGAGCAGGTGTCCTTAATGTTTTGTATATTCAGTGCATTCAGAAAGTATTCAGACCCCTTGACTTTTTCCACATTTTGTCATGTTACAACCTTATTCTAAAATGGATTAAGTTGATTTGCTTCGTCAATCTACACACACTACCCCATAATGACAAATCAAAAACAGGTTTAGAATAGTTTGCTACTTAAAAAATAAAATTACATTTACATAATTACTCAAATGTACTTATTAAGCCCTTTTTACATCAGCAGATATCACAAAGTTCTACACAGAAACCCAGCCTAAAACCCTGAACAGCAAGTATTCAGTACTTTGTTGAAGCACCTTTGGCAGCAATTACACCCACAAGTCTTCTTGGGTATGACGCTATAAGCTTGGCACACCTGTATTTGGGGAGTTTCTCCCATTCTTCTCTGCAGATCCTCTCAAGCTCTGTCAGGTTGGATGGGGAGCGTTGCTGCACAGCTATTTTCACATTCAGAGACTTGTCTCGAAGCTACTCCTGCGTTGTCTTGGCTGTGTACTTAGGGTCATTGTCCTGTTGGAAGGTGACCCTTCACCCAAGGTCCTGAGCGCTCTGGAGCAGGTTTTCATCAAGGATCTCGCTGTACTTTGCTTTGTTAATCTTTTCCTCGATCCTGACTAGTCTCCCAGTCCCGGCAGCTGAAAAACATCCCCGCAACATAATGCTGCCACCACCATGCTTCACTGTAGGGATGGTGCCAGGTTTCCTCCAGATGTGACGCTTGGCATTCAGGCCAAAGAGTTACCATAAAGGCCTGAATGGTGGGGTGCTGCAGAGATGATTGTCCTTCTGGAAGGTTCTCACATCTCCACAAAGGAACTCTGGAGCTCTGTCAGAGTGACCATCGGTTCTTGGTCACCTCCCTGACCAAGGCCCTTCTCCCCCGATTGCTCAGTTTGGCCGGACGGCCAGCTCTAGGAAGAGTCTTGGTGGTTCCAAACTTCTTCCATTTAAGATCTGTGCCTCGACACAATCCTGTCTCAGAGCTCTACAGACAATTCCTTCGACCTCATTGCTTGGTTTTTTCTCTGGCATGCAATGTCAACTGCGGGACCTTATGTAGACAGGTGTGTGCCTTTCCAAATCATGTCCAATCAATTGAATTTACCACAGGTGCTCCAATCAAGTTGTAAAAACAAAGGATAATCAATGGAAACAGGATGCACCGGAGCTCAATTTCGAGTCTCATAGCAAAGGGTCTGAATACTTATGTAAATAAGGTATTGCAGTTTGTTATTTTTAATACATTTGCATTAATGCCTAAACCGGTTTCCCTTTGTTATTATGGGGTAGTGTGTGTAGATTGATAACTTTTTTTTAAATTAATCAATTTTAGAATAAGGCTGTAATGTAACAAAATGTGGAAAAAGGGGTCTGAATACAAAAATGTCTCAATGGGTCTCCTTGTGTGATTTTGTGATGATGATTATCTACGTACCATGTCATAATGGAGCACTTCCCTATACCGTACGTCCATTCTGGCTCAATATATATACCCCAACATTCATACATAAATGACCTTTCACCCTCCACGTGGGCCCATAGAGATGCCACTATGATTCAAATGGCCTTCTTTCATGTTGTATTATGAAGTTAATAACACATAAGTTGTTTTGAGAAGATTGTTGTTTTGTAATACATTTCATAAATCCAGTTGTCCTTATTAACCGCATAGGGGTCATAATATTCATGCAGTGATTACCACAATTTATCAATGTCCGATAGTGGTTATCATATCAAAATATAGCTCACAGACATTACCCTTGCCACCCCATAGTGGACCAATATGTGAAATTTGGCCCTCTGGCCCATGGACTATTGATCTAATTCATTATCAGAGCACCATGCATGCCAGGAAGGCTCCATATGCGATAACAATGAATGCAAGGACAATATTTCAAGTATGAAAACATTTTTATTGGTAAAGCATTTCTAAGACAAAAAAAATCTTAACATATAAGAATAAAAAAATATAGCAAAATTACAATCTCAAGTCTTTCACAAGGCCATCTTTACGGTTTATCTAACAACCTATTGCTTATTGCACACAATGTCTGCTCAGTGTATTCATTTTTTTTTTAAGGCATCTAGATGTTTACAATCCAAAACGTCGTCCAAAAACACTGATTTGCAGACATTGTCTGTGGTTGTTTAGAACAAAAAAAAATACTCAATACTCAGTACCTTTCATTATTTGTTCCATAACTCTGTTTTGCTGTCCTTCAAACTCATGAATATAACTGTGCTTTATTACTACACAACAGAATGATTACACGTTGATAAAAACAACATTCCTGCCATATACCCTGCAACAATACAAGAGACTATGCAGATACAGTTCCCACATACCAGCATATGATTCACCCAGAACAGAAAATAATGCAACACAAATGCAATTCCAAAAAGCATAGGCTACAACATTACTACACAACGAATGACATAACTGTAGAGGCACATATACACCGCATCTGTTAGGATTCACTGAAATGATTACCATATAATAATCTGCCTTATTATAACTTGACGTATTACCAGTCAATATATTCCTGACCTTGCTCATGTGGAATGGCTACTTTGGTATATCAATGTGATTCTTTGGAAGTCTCAGTTGCCCAGTGATTTGACTGATGAATGTGCTGGCTGTATTGATTGCAAATATCATAATATAAAATCCATTCCACCCCAACTAGCATTGAGGCTTATACAAGTGATCGGTTCCTTTCGAATTATATCAGTGAAATATATAGATCATTTTACGGTCTCTTCCAAGTCTCACTGATAGCCCTGTAGAGAGAGGGTGAAAGGAAGCAACATTCAGTGTTATCAGACGCTTCAGTGTTTCATCATGGAATATAAAGTGCCATTGTAGAGTCATTGCTCTTGATTTGCACATTCTCCTTTTGCCTCTGAGAAATTATCTCTTTCCACACAGCAGTAAAGGTCAGCAGGTACGATACTCCCAACTCTCAATAGATCCACATCTTTGATGCGTCTTTTGGAACATTGTCATCATTGGTTTTTGAAATCAACAGACATCACTAGATTTAGCAGCGTTGGTAAGAACCTCTGTTAATGCCTTCTAAAATAACATCTGACTCGCTCCATGGCAGGATGGTAATCTTCAAAGTTTGTGCAAGTCATGTCCTCTGCTGTATTGCCTCGTTTTATAAGCGCTAATTTGTACCCATTCGCCTCGGTTCACTGCTCTGTGTCACTGAGCTTGCCGTTAGATGCCTCGATCATGGCACGGAATCTGGAGTTGTCATCTGCCAGCAGGGCAGCAGGGGTGTCGAACTCCAAAATCTGGAATGAAGAAAATAAACAAGTTCTGACCAACAAGTGTTTCGACCCACTAGAAAAATGTTTCCTTAGGTACACAGTAGTATATCAAATATTTTGTTTAGTATATGCCGTTAACCCTTTACACTCGTACCAATATACAGGTTGAAAATTGCAGATTTGGACACTGATAAGTGCCTAAATTGGAACACAGTGGCTGTACAGTAACATACTATACATGACGTCAGAGCTCAGGCTCTGTTCTTCACAGCGCTGTATGGGTTTTGACTGACAACCGTTCTGAACTTGGCAATTTTCACAATTTTTTTTGTCTGAGTGAGGGAAAAGCTGTAAATTAAGAGGACACAATGCATTTTGAAATATGAGACGCTGAGGATTACAATGAGAAATATAACTTTGATGTCAAACGCCTGTGAGCCCAAATGTGCACTTCACATTTCCATATCATAAAACTCATGTAATATACAGTCAGTGTTTATGATCACTATGTTTGATATACAGTTACAAGATGACATGGCGTTATACCCTGGGTTGTCTTGAACAGAATGAGCCTGTTTGTTGTATTGTGATGAACATTTGCCATGGACCACGCATCAATGCACTTAAGACTCCATTCTAAGCCCATCAAAATTATGTTCTGCTTCTCTGAATTGCCTTGTGAAGGCCTAGCAGTGTAATATTGTATTTTATAATTTAGCTAGCCATGTTGGCAATAGAACAAGCTTTCAAATTATGCCTACCTGTCCCAGATTGCGGTTAAAATGGATGCTTTTGGATTGCGTAAACAACAGTAATTGTGTAAAGGCAGGAGTTTTCAGGGCTGTGTTCCAAACAAAACAACTACAAGTGTACTTGCTCCAGTTCCTCAACAGCACAGCTAGGAGAGCTCAAAAAAGCACCTTATAGTTGAAATTACTTAGGAACTGGAAACACCAGTTAGACCTCTCACTCAAATCCATGTCATTTTTTTCTCTTATGTTGCACCTGTCCCACATTTTCCAGGAATATTCTCATCATGTTACTCAATGTATCCAGAGTATTTTCAGATTTTGTTATTGTCAAATGAGATGAAAAGTACAGTAAATGTAAAATGCACATAAAAGCAACAGTGTAATGTTTGGGTTCATTATTGTGTCAGGTGAACTGTTGTGTCCTACACCTTTAGTCCAATAATTTCCCCACAATCTCCTAACTATTCCTGTTTAATTGTTACCATGGTCATGCATATGTTTTCCATATTTCTTCCGTCAGAAACATTTCAATTTAATCCTATCCATATAGGCCAATTCCCACAAGTGTAAAGGGGTTAAATACATGCCTTCAGGAAGTATTCATACTCCTTGTCTTATTCCACGTTTTGCTGTTTTACAGACGGAATTCAAATTTATTATTTTCTCACTCAGCTACACACAATACCCCATAATGACAAAGTGAAAACATGTTTTTAGAAATGTTTGCTAATTTATTGAAAATTAAATACAGAAATATCTAATTGACATAAGTATTCACACACCCATGAGTCAATACCTTGTACAAGCACCCTTGGCAGCAATTTCAGCTGTAAGAGCATTCCACACCTGGATTGTGCAACATTAGCCCATTATTCTTTTCAAAACTCTTCAATCTCTGTCAAATTAGTTGTTGATCATTCCTAGGCAACCATTTTCAGGTCTTGCCATGATTTAAGTCAAAATTGTAACTTGGTGACTCACGAACATTCACTGTCCTCTTGGTAAACAACTCCAGTGTAGCCCTGTGTTTCAGATTATTGTACTGCTGAAAGGTGAATTCATCTGTCTGGTGTAGAGGTCTACCGATTAATCGGAATGGCCGATTAATTCGGGCCGATTTCAAGTTTTCATAACAATCGGAAATCGGTATTTTTGGGCGCCGATTTGCCGTTTTTTTAAAACACTTTTATTTAAACTTTAATTAACTAGGCAAGTCAGTTAAGAACACATTCTTATTTTCAATGACGGCCTAGGAACAGTGGGTTAACTGCCTTGTTCAGGGGCAGAACGACAGATTTTCACCTTGTCAGCTCGGGGGATCCAATATTGCAACCTTAACTTGTCCAACGCAATAACGACCTGCCTCTCTCTCGTTGCACTCCACAAGGAGTTACGCGAATGCAGCAAGCCAAGATAAGTTGCTAGCTAGCATTAAACTTCTTATAAAAAACAATCATAATCACTAGTTAACTACACATGGTTGATGATATTACTAGATATTATCTAGCGTGTCCTGCGTTGCATATAATCTGACGGAGCATACAAGTATCTGACTGAGCAGTGGTAGGCAGAAGCAGGCGCGTAAACATTCATTCAAACAGCATTTTATTGCGTTTTGCCAGCAACTCTTCATTGTGCGTCAAGCATTGCGCTGTTTATGACTTCAAGCCTATCAACTCCCGAGATGAGGCTTGTGTAACCGAAGTGAAATGGCTAGCTAGTTAGCGCGCGCTAATTGTCGATGTGTTCCTGGTTCGAGCCCAGGGAGGAGAGGGACGGAAGCTATACTGTTACACTGGCAATACTAACGTGCCTATAAGAACATCCAATAGTCAAAGGTTAATGAAATACAAATGGTATGGAGAGAAATAGTCCTATAATTCCTATAATAACTACAACCTAAAACTTCTTACCTGGGAATATTGAAGACTCATGTTAAAAGGAACCACCAGCTTTCATATGTTCTCATGTTCTGAGCAAGGAACTGAAACGTTAGCTTTCTTACATGGCACATATTTTACATGGAACATATTGCACTTTTACTTTCTTCTCCAACACTTTGTTTTTGCATTATTTAAACCAAATTGAACATGTTTCATTATTTACTTGAGGCTAAATTGATTTTATTGATGTATTATATTAAGTTAAAATAAGTGTTCATTCAGTATTGTTGTAATTGTCATTATTACAAATAAATAAATACAAAATAAAAAAAATCTGCCGATTAATTGGTATTGGCGTTTATGGTCCTCCAATAATCGGTATCGGCGTTGAAAAATCATAATCGGTCGACCTCTATTCTGATGAAACACTGAACCAGGTTTTCCTCTAGGATTTTGCCTACGCTTAGCTCCATTCCATTTCTTTTTTATCCTGAAACTCCCTAGTCCTTAACGATTACAAGAATACCCATAACATGATCCAGGCACCATTATAATTGAAAATATGAAGAATGGTACTCAGTAATGTGTTGTATTTGATTTGCCCCAAACATAACACTTTGTATTAAGGACAAAAAGTTAATTTCTTTGCCACATGGTTCTGCAGTATTACTTTAGTGCCTTGTTGCAAACAGGATGCATGTTTTAGAATATTTTTATTCCGTAAAGGCTTCCTTCTTTTCACTCTGTTAATTATGTTAGTATTGTGGAGTAACTACAATGTTGTTGATCCATCCAGTTCTCTCATATCACAGTCATCTAACTGTTTTAAAGTGACTATTTGCCTCATGGTGAAATCCCTGAGCAGTTTCCTTCTTCTCCGGCAACTGAGTTAAGAAGGACGCCTGTATCTTTGTAGTGACTGGGTGTATTGATACACCATCCAAAGTGTTATGAATAACGTCACCATGCTCAAAGGGATAATCAATGTCTGCTTTTTACATTTTTACCCATCTACCAATAGATGCCCTTCTTTGTGAGGCATTGAAAACCCTTCCTGGTCTTTGTGGCTGAATCTGTCTTTGAAATTCACTTCTCAACTAAGGGACCTTACAGATAGTTGTATGTGTAGTTAACCACTATTATTGCACACAGCGTGAGCCCTTGCAACTTATTATGCAACTTGTTAAGCACATTTCTACTCCTGAACTTATTTAGGTTGGCCATAACAAAGGGGTTGAATACTTATTGACTTAAGACATTTCAGCTTTTCATTTTTAATTAATTCCACTGACATTATGGAGTATTGTGTGTAGGCCAGTGAAAAAAAAAAATCTAAATCGAATCCATTTTAAATTCAGGCTGTAACACAACAAAATGTGGAAAAAGTCAAGAGGTGTGAATACTTTCTGAAGGAACTGTGTATATTTTTACACTATACTACAAACCCAGAATTAGAAGACGTCAAATGTGTTTCATTAGCCACTGGTATGATTCAATAGATACAAATGGTTACAAGTCCCTCTCAAATAAACACAGAGCTAAGAGCTGCAGAACATAGAAGAAATAGAATGATATGGCAGCATCTCAAATGGCACCCTATTCCCAAAAGGCCCTGGTCAAAAGCTGTGCACTACATAGGGAATAGGGTGCCATTAAGACGCATTCTATATGTCTATGGTGCAGAAGACCCACCTGTCCCTGGTCCAATACCATGACCCTGTTACAGCTCATCACAGTGTTGAGGCGATGGGCGATGATCAACGTGGTGCAGCTGCTGAATGACTCGCGGATGGTCTCCTGAATCAGCCGGTCTGTCTCTGTGTCGATGGCTGCAGTCGCCTCATCCAACAGCAAGATCTGGCAACCAAACACGTCACATTTAAGCAAACTTTGCAGAGGTTCAATCACAAAGGTTGGTAGAATAAGGAAGTAACAATATAGAAACAACATTGAATATGGATGTGTATATTACAATCTTAAGGAGTGCTATAACTATGTAGGACTAGTCCCTAAACGTCTTTTGTCGTCATCTTCAGTTGATTGAATTTCCAACTGCATTGTATAGAATCAGAGTGACATTACAACACAAGCCATGTGGTGGCAATGTTACGCCTTGGAGAAGCTGCTGCCTTCTGCCCACCTTATGTGACTACCTCAATATTAGGATGTGAGGCACAAAAGCTTTCCTCTGTGGTAACAGAAAAGAGAAAATCAATCTAACTGCCCTTGTCTATTGTCCTGTGTGTGTGTGTGTGTGCTATGGAGAGAAAGAGACGTGATGCAATGCTAGAGTGTGTGTGTGCACGTGCATGTGTGATGTGTCTGTGTTTGTGTGTGTTTACCTTGCTGTGTCTCAGCAGTGCTCTTGCCACACACAGTAGTTGTCTCTCTCCCACTGAGAAATTCTCTCCGTTCTCGGTCACCTCGGACTGGAGAGAGTGGGGCAGTTGGCTGATCTGAACATGATGAGACGAAATGGAGTCAAAACACAAGCCACATATTGTTTTCAACTGTTAAAAAATCTCTAGTGGGGAACTTTAATCTTACACAGGTCTAGGATTTGTTATCAATTACTGTCAGGGCTAGTAACACTATCAGAAGGTGTACAAGGCAATGGATACATAGTATGATGTCAACACATAAGGACTACTTGACATTTGTATACAGAAAGACATTATCAATATATTTGGGGTTAAACTGACATAGCAATGAATTGCTTACTCTATTTATGTTAACATTTACCATCTATCCCTACTTACAATCTCCTTTATATGGGACCTCTCAAGTGCATCCCAGATCTGGGGATCTGAGTATTGATTCCATGGGTCCAGATTGGACCTATTTGATAAGGAAAAATAAGAATAAAGAATCAATGTCCATAATTGTAAACAAGCCTAGATAACAGTACAACAAGAGTCCGGTGAAGTTGCCCGTGGGGTCAGTTTGACATATACCCCACTAATGGTTAAAGGGATACTTTGGGTAAGTAGGACATTTCCCGAAATTCCAGAGTCAGACAAACTCATGTCATGGATACCATTTGTAAGTCTCTGTGTGTAGTTTGAAGGAATTTGACAGTAGCATATTGTTAGCTTAGCGCAATTGCTGGAAGTCTATAAGTATCTACTACTCAGCTCCTCTCAAAAGCATGGAAATTAACCTAACTATTCAAAGGCTGGGTGGTTAGCACTTTGTACTCTAAGTATTCATTACAAGTATATATGAAATTATAATGTTTTTATTATAGTTATTTCTGGAACTATTTTCACCGGACTACGTATTTCATTCATCGACGGTGGGCACAAGCATTGGCTGTGTGCAAGTGTAAACACAGCAGGCCAGCTGAGACAGCGGCAGTTTGAACGAGGTTGCTAGATAGATATCAAGTAACCGAAGTGTGAGAAGATAAACCTCACAAAAGAAAAAGAGTACATCAGACTGCCAAAGCTTGTCCAGAGCAAATATTTTTACCTCGCAGCCGTGAGTGTAAAGTTTGTCACTCAACTTCCAGCAGTGTCAACAATGTTAAAGGCATAAAAAATGCTAACCTCCCATCTTATTGTAATGGTGAGAGGTTAGCATGTCTTGGGAGTATGATATTTGTGTGTCTAACTTTCTCAGTCATCATTATTCACGATTCATTCTGGACTATCCGTAATCATGGTAGCATCCACATTAATGTAGAAGTGTTTAGAAACATATCCTATTCTTATTTACAATAAAAGTGACTCCAAAATGACAACAGGTTATTTACCATTCATTTCCATTTGGCACAAAATAATCAGAAACACAACCAAAACAAAACAGCAAATGGAACCAACAAATGTAAAGGAATATGGGACCAAACACTAAACTATTGACTACTTTAATACAGATAAGTGAATTTGTCCCAATACTTTTGGTCCCCTAAAATGGGGGGGACAAAAAAAGTGCTGTAATTTCTAAAAACGGTCCACCCGACATGAATGAAAATACACTCAAATTAAAGCTGGCCGTGTATAATTTCAAATCCAAAGTGCTGCAGTACAGAGCCAAAACAACAAAAACATGGTCACCGTCCCAGTACTTTGAGCTCACTGTATACTTCTGGAAAGTTGAAGGCTTCCAAAGTTTTGAATAGAAAAAGGTCATTCAAGACGGTTGAAAGCCTTTTCAGCATCAACAGACATTATTGATAAATCTATATCTTGTTTTTTAGCGTATTGTATTGAACTGAAACATGTTATTGTATTTGTTTGTAAGGGTCTATTTTTTATAAACCTTGTTTGATTGAGTTGCCATGAAAATAACGTTAGCAAGCTAGATAACAACACTCTGACCAAGGATCTCCGAAAGTTAATGGTTTGCTCTAATTTTTTTTATAACTAGGGGACTATTATGAGAGGATGGAACTGACAAGCCATAAGATGAGACATTTCCTGAAGGAATACAGCGGTCCAATCAGTGGTCATTCTACGCACATCAGGACAAAGTGGAATGGGGGTAAGTGTGATGCGATCTTACATTATCTGATTGATTGAATAGTAGCTAGCTGCTCTCATGATAAAATGTGATAGGCCTGTCACTTTTCTTGTGGATGGGCTGTCCATTACATCTGCGATGCCCTGCGCTCAAAGCCAACGAAAACCAGAGTACAACAAAATTATGTGCTCTCCTTTTTTCATTATTCAACATTAAGTGGTGCCATTATTTTAGTCTTTATTCAAGTACTTTCCAACTAATTATACATTTTCCACATGCTTGAGAAACAAATAGATTGACTTGACTTTATAGTGTTAGCTATATAATGCATGACATCATGCCACTAAATCAGAACATCTATTATGGCCTTCTTCAGGTGTATATTTGTATATTGTATATCCTTTGTATATTTCAAATGATTTACCGCATGTCCTGTTCCCTTTATTGCTCACTCTGGTTTAGATAAAAGACATGCCTGCTGTGGACAGTCCACAAGGAACGGACTCCATGTTTGCTGGAGTAACATCACATTCAGTTCTTTCTGTATGTATGGAAACATCCTTGTGTTTACATTGTATTCACTGGTTTATCGGCTCCTCTTTCCTCATTTCAGACACTCCAAGATTCAACTTGTCCACCCAAAACAATCAAAATAGTGGATTGCCCAGCCAATATGTCAGCCTACCACACAAAGATTCTGGAATGACCTGATGGAGCGCGCCCTGAAGAGACGCATGGACAAATACTGGGAGTCCAAATCCCAAATAGCCCCATCCCAAAACCAACATAGCCCCATCCCAAATCCAACATAGCCCCATCCCAAATCCAACATAGCCCCATCCCAAATCCAACATAGCCCCATCCCAAATCCAACATAGCCCCATCCCAAATCCAACATAGCCCCATCCCAAATCCAACATAGCCCCATCCCAAATCCAACATAGCCCCATCCCAAATCCAACATAGCCCCATCCCAAAACCAACATAGCCCCATCCCAAAACCAACATAGCCCCATCCCAAATCCAACATAGCCCCATCCCAAATCCAACATAGCCCCATCCCAAATCCAACATAGCCCCATCCCAAATCCAACATAGCCCCATCCCAAATCCAACATAGCCCCATCCCAAATCCAACATAGCCCCATCCCAAATCCAACATAGCCCCATCCCAAATCCAACATAGCCCCATCCCAAATCCAACATAGCCCCATCCCAAATCCAACATAGCCCCATCCCAAAACCAACATAGCCCCATCCCAAAACCAACATAGCCCCATCCCAAAACCCAGCAAGGAGGATGTCATTTTTGGTTTATGATGATCCACATTAGCTTTTGCTAAAGCAGCAGCTATTCTTCTTGGGGTCCACACAAAAACATAAAACATGACAAGTAACAAAACAGTGATATACTGATAGACAAAGACAGTCACTCACGTCAAGATCATTGCGGGACATACATCAAGATTCAAGGACACTTGGGGGCTATTCTGACACCCCCAACTCATCTGGTATCTATGGAAATGGTCGTCCTTGAACAACTACCTACATAAATACAAACACTCTGGTCATTATCACACTGCATCTGTAGCATAATAAAATGATTCACTGTAGACACCACTGGACATAACAGCACCCTCATACCATTCACTGTAGACTACCACTGGATAAACAGCACCCCTATACCATTCACTGTAGACTACCACTGGATAAACAGCACCCCTATACCATTCACTGTAGACACCACTGGACATACCAGCACCCCCATACCATTCACTGTAGACTACCACTGGATAAACAGCACCCCTATACCATTCACTGTAGACTACCACTGGATAAATAGCACCCCTATACCATTCACTGTAGACTACCACTGGATAAACAGCACCCCCATACCATTCACTGTAGACTACTACATAACACCACCCCCATACTTACTTTGTACTGTCTATTTTATTGTATATTTGACCTTTAATTGATGTGCATTGTTTGAATGTCTATACTGTGTTGTAAAATACATAATGGTCTTTGCCTCTTCATCGATTGTCATGTCATTACATAGGTATACGCTGTTTTGTTGCTTCTACCAATTTACCTTAAGTATTCAAATGTTACTGACACATAGATCTGACTGCTATATTTCATAATAAAAATAAGATGTTGTAGCATACTGTAATGAATCACTTCTAGCAGATAGAACCAGTACCACCTATTTTGTTCCTAAGGGCATTTATTTCAATGATTTGACAGAATTGGTTAGGCAATGTCTGGCTGTGAAGCTGAATGCAAAACTCTTCTGTTCCCTCATCCCAGTCTCTCTCCCTTCAGTGCCCACTCAAACACCAGTCGATATGCAACCAGCCTGTATTGACTAAGAACAAATAAGTTATTATTCATGAGTCGTTAGATACAAATAATCTAATAATAAATTATTTGATTTGATCAGAGTGCAATTATGAAACAAAAGTTACCGATAGATTATCTTCTTTATATTTTGTTACTGTGTGGTGGGACAAGCAAGAATAATGTCACTTACTCGATAGACAGCTGTCCATTCGGTCCAGCAGGTAGGGGCTGTTTCTTACAGTTTCATTTTGGGATATGGAAGAATGTCTCCATAACTCCAGGATTGATAAGCGCAGAAAATTCCTCAGGGTTTGTTACAGTCTCTGTGTGCGTTACTTTCTTTGCCATAGATATCAAGACCCCCAGTCCGTAAATTAGGAAGTTGATAGTAATCTATATTTTATGAAATTAGATTCTATGTATACCTTTGTTAGACTATAAATGACCAACCACATAGCTTTGTATTAGTTAGGTCTATTTCCCTGCTTTTGAGAGGAGCTGGCTAGTAGATACACATAGACCTCCAGAAATTGTGCTAAGCTAACGATATGCTACCTTCAACTTCCTTCAAAATGCACGCAGAGACATAAAATGGTATCCATGAGTTTGTCTGACTCTTGGATATTTGGTAATTTCCTACTTACCCAAGGATCCCTTAAAGGTTAGGATTGGGGAGGGAAAGCTGATCTTACATCTGTACCCAGGGGAATCTTAGGTAAATCATTAATACATACCTGATAGTGCCAATGAAGAGAACAGGCTCCTGGGGAATGACTGACAGCTTGCTTCTCAGGTCTTCCAATCCGATCTGTGCAATGTTGATGTCGTCGATGGTGATGGAGCCCCCAGTCAGCTCCACCAGTCTGAAGAGAGCTACGCCCAGTGAGGACTTCCCTAGATAGATAGAAACGGGGGGTTGTGAGTGAACTACGATTAGTTCGGATAGATGATAACCACATCTACATGTGAAGATTACAGTTCACTGGTTAATGATTACTTTTATTTTATGAGAATATTTTTGAATGAGAATCATTAGAAAACAAACACCATTACCATCAATTCAACCCATTGTTACATTATTTCTTAGTAAATACCAGGTAAACACCAGCGGAAACAAAGATAATCAAATTAAACATTAACGATGTAAAACGATACATGGAAATAAGGAGGGAAGTACCTGAGCCAGTGCGACCCACAATGCCGATGGTCTCCTCTGGCAGGATGTTAAAGGAAAGTTTCTTGAGCACCAGCGGCAGGTCGTCCCGGTAACACATCTCCACATCCTGGAAAGAGATCCGTCCCTTATCTGGCCAGCAGGGGGCAGGAGAGGAGGGTCCAGTGATCTGCCGCGGCGCCTCACCTTCTAAGGTCTGAGACAGAAAAAATAGATCCAATATGGAGTGCTAATCTCTGTATCTCCAATCCCATGAAGTAAAGACCTCTACCTCTCAATATAACTGTAATTTATAGATCTCTAAAAGCTTGTTGGCACTTTGAGAGAAAAAAAGTTGTTCCTCTGATATGGGGGTGTTTATGTTTTGATGGGTGTTGTGTGAAACAGGTCCTGTCATGTGCTGTGATGTGTGACGGGCCACACACTGGGTTCCATCTGCTTCCTGCTGGGCCTCTCAGAGACGGGGTGTGTCCCAAACGGCACACGACTCCCTATACTGTGGACTACTTTTAACCAAACCCTATGGGCCCCTGATCAAAAGTAGTGCACTACATAGGGAATAGGGTTAACTTTGGGATGTACACTGTGTCTGTCTGGAGCCTACCATGACCAACAGCTTTGTGTTATTGTGGATTGGGTTATGTGTGTGTGCATGGGTGTGCGTCATGATTGTGTATGTGTGAGTATGTCAACCTTATCCAACAGCTTTTGTTATTGGGATATGGACCTGTGTAAGTGCGTGGGTGCACCCCACGCAGGAATGTGGATTTAGAGTGTGTGTCTGCATGTGAGTATGCTGTGCCTGTATGTGTGTGTGTTGCTTCATCTGTGCCTGTGTCCTGCTGCGTTAAGTATATAAGCCTGTGTTTGTTTGTGTCACACCATGTGTGTACTTTCGATTCGGCCACACATGGTTCAGCCAATCAGCAACCCTTCCCCCGACTGTTGGCAGCATCCCTGGTGTCATTAGGCCTACCTACCTTTATATAATGATTGATCCTCTCCACTGACGTGAAGCGAGCCTCAGTCTCTGACAGCAATCTCACGGTAAACTGAAACAGACCGGTCAGCTGGAGAAGAGAGAGAGTACGAGAGAGACAGACACAGAGAGAGAGACAGACAGACAGAGAGAGAGAGAGAAGTGATTAGTCAATGATTAACACCCTCACACCCTATTACAATCAACCCAGGCTCACGTCAACACTAGTGTTGGTCACTGTGTGCGCTGATACCATTTGGATGAATGAGCAGCACAAACCATAAACCTTTACGACCCCTATAGACAGACATACAGTTGAAGTCGGAAGTTTACATACACTTAGATTGGAGTCATTAAATCTTGTTTTTCAACCACAAGTGTGGTTCATCCTTGGGAGCAATTTCCAAAAGCCTGAAGGTACCAAGTTCATCTGTACAAACAATAGTACGCAAGTATAAACACCATGGGACCACGCAGCAGTCATACCGCTCAGGATGGAGACGCGTTCTGTCTCCTAGAGATTAACGTACTTTCCTGCGAAACGTGCAAATCAATCCCAGAACAACAAAGGACCTTGTGAAGATGCTGGAGGAAACGGGTACAAAAGTTACTATATCCACAGTAAAACGAGTCCTATATCAACATAACCTGAAAGGCCGCTCAGCAAGGAAGAAGCCACTGCTCCAAAACCGCCATTAAAAAAATCCAGACTACGCTTTGCAACTGCACATGGGGACAAAGATCGTACTTTTTGGAGAAATGTCCTCTGGTCTGATGAAACAAAAATAAAACTGTTTGGCCGTAATGACGATTGTTATGTTTGGAGGAAAAAGGGGGAGGCTTGCAAGCCAAAGAACACCATCCCAACCGTGAAGCACGGGGGAGGCAGCATCATGTTGTGGAGGTGCTGTGCTGCAGGAGGGACTGGTGCACTTCACAAAATTGATGGCATATTGAGGAAGGAAAATTATGTGGACATATTGAAGCTTCATCTCAAGACATCAGTCAGGAAGATAAAGCTTGGTCGCAAATGGGTCTTCCAAATGGACAATGACCCCAAGCATACTTACAAAGTTGTGGCAAAATGGCTTAAGGACAACAAAGTCAAAGTATTGGAGTGGCCATCACAATGCCCTGGCCTCAATCCTATAGAAAATTTGTGGGCAGAATTGAAAAAGCGTGTGCGAGCAAGGAGGACTACAAACCTGACTCAGTTACACCAGCTCTGTCAGGAGGAATGGGCCAATGGGCTTGTGGAAGGCCACCCAAAACATTTGACCCAAGTGAAACAATTTAAAGGCAATGCTACCAAATACTAATTGAGTGTATGTAAACTTCTGACCCACTGGGAATGTGATGAATTTAAAGCTGAAATAAATCACTCTCTCTACTATTATTCTGACATTTCACATTCTTAAAATAAAGTGGTGATCCTAACTGACCTAAGACAGGGATGACAGGGATGACAGCTTTGCACACAGAGTGTGCAAAGCTATCATCAAGGCAACGTGTGGCTACTTTGAAGAATCTCAAACATAAAGTATATTTTGATTTGTTTCACACTTTTTTGGTTACTACATGATTCCATATGTGTTATTTCATAGTGTTGATGCCTTCAATATTATTCTACATGGAGAAAAAAGTAGAAATAAAGATAAACCCTGGAATGAGTAGGTGTGTCCAAACTTTTGACTGGTACTGTATGGAACATCAAAAAAGCCTTCATAAAAACATTCCCATAAAGGGCAGGCGAAATAATACACAGATCGCAAGGACATACTCTAGCAGTGCGTGTCTGTTTACATGCGTGTGCATGAATGTGCTTTTGTGTGTGTGTACCTGCACAGCGTAGGATATAGCCAAGCCTGCGTAGGCTGGGGGGATCTGGTTGTGCATGAAAACGATGAGCAGGGCTACGGTGGTGATGAGAATGATGCTGATCAGGTCCAGCCGTACAGCCAGCCAGCGCATAGCACAGCTGAACAGGTAGTGGGAAGCCTGGTTGGTGTCCAGTAAAGCCTGGTACCTGAGATACACAGAGATAAACCAATAGGAATGGTTAGTGAAAGTCAACGGACCAATAACAGACTAAGTGGAAGGCTGCTCAGTGCCCACATTAGCTAAGCAGAAATCAAATGCTACTCAACTCAAAAGTCAAGGAAATGTTACTTAGGGGGGTTCTCTCATTATTAGTTGTGCAATTTGGGCGGCACCTAGTCTAGCGGTTAAGAGCGTTGGACCAGTAACCGAAAGGTTTCTGGTTCAAATCCCCGAGACAACTAGGTAAAAAAAAAGTTGATGTACCCTTGAGCAAGGCACTTAACTCGAATTTCCCCTGTATGTCGTTCTGGATAAGAGCGTCTGCTAAATGACAAAAAAATGTCATTTAAAAATGTAGACGTGTGGTGGGCGAAGCTAACTGGACATGAACTGTCAAAACCAATGTCTTATCAGTGTTTGAAAAAACGTCCTGTGACAGATAAAGTGTCTTCCTATGAGCGCTATACAGTATATTAGTGTACTGTTCTCACCTGTGTAAGAAGTCGTCCCCTCTGCCATAAGCGTGAATGGTGGACAGCCCCTGGAGACTACTGGTGATGTGCGAGGTGAAAGGTGATTGGCTGATGTTCTCCAGACGCTTCAGCTCGCGAATCAGAACCCTAGTCAGACAAAGAGGAAGTGGAACATCAAGTCGATTACTTAAACGTACCAGAGCACCACTTTAGGGATGCTAAAGAAGTCCACTCACTCACCATTTCTCTAACCTCTACTCTGTGACCCCCAGCCAAACCTCTACTGTTCAACTCACAATGATGCAGTGGATAGCTGCCGTCTTACGGGATAAACCAATGTACATGGTATTATGAGCAGAGCTCTCGAGAATAAACACTATTGGCTAAGTTGACTGATCTCTGTCCGTTTCATTTAAATAAGAACCTTACAAATTCTTAGAAACAGACAGAGAGTGTATTAATTGCATTGGTTAATGAACACATTGGAACAAAATTCCTTTAACACCCCCTCCCCGGTCAAACCTCTACTCTGTGACCCCCCCAGCCAAACCTCTACTCTGTGACCCCCCCAGCCAAACCTCTACTCTGTGACCCTCCAGCCAATCCTTAGGGAGGGTTAAACATTTTAATTTCCCATTGCAAAAATGTTTTCCATTGCGTGTTCTAAGGAACCTGATTCAACTTGTGAACTCCTTACCAAACCAGACACTAGATCAGGACAACAACAACATTGTGAAATATCTAGGGATGGTGGTCGAGGAGAGGGTTGACAAACACTACATTATAACTCCAATGACAGTGCAGTTATCTGACAGGTTAGTGGACTATGATACACCGCTCAAAAAAATAAAGGGAACACTTAAACAACACAATGTAACTCCAAGTCAATCACACTTCTGTGAAATCAAACTGTCCACTTAGGAAGAAACACTGATTGACAATACATTTCACATGCTGTTGTGCAAATGGAATAGACAACAGGTGGAAATTATAGGCAATTAGCAAAAAGACCTCTAGCAGGCCACAAATGTGCATGTGTCTGCTCAAACGGTCAGAAACAGACTCCATGAGGGTGGTATGAGGGCCCGACGTCCACAGGTGGGGGTTGTGCTTACAGCCCAACACCGTGCAGGACGTTTGGCATTTGCCAGAGAACACCAAGATTGGCAAATTCGCCACTGGCGCCCTGTGCTCTTCACAGATGAAAGCAGGTTCACACTGAGCACATGTGACAGACGTGACAGAGTCTGGAGAAGCCGTGGAGAACGTTCTGCTGCCTGCAACATCCTCCAGCATGACCGGTTTGACGGTGGGTCAGTCATGATGTGGGGTGGCATTTCTTTGGGGGGGCCGCACAGCCCTCCATGTGCTCGCCAGAGGTAGCCTGACTGCCATTAGGTACCAAGATGAGATCCTCAGACCCCGTGAGACCATATGCTGGTGCGGTTGGCCCTGGGTTCCTCCTAATGCAAGACAATGCTAGGCCTCATGTGGCTGGAGTGTGTCAGCAGTTCCTGCAAGAGGAAGGCATTGATGCTATGGACTTGTCCGCCCGTTCCCCAGACCTGAATCCAATTGAGCACATCTGGGACATCATGTCTCGCTCCATCCACCAACGCCACGTTGCACCACAGACTGTCCAAGAGTTGGCGGATGCTTCAGTCCAGGTCTGGGAGGAGATCCCTCAGGAGACCATCCGCCACCTCATCAGGAGCGCGCCCAGGCATTGTAAGGAGATCATACAGGCACGTGGAGGCCACACACACTACTGAGCCTCATTTTGACTTGTTTTAAGGACATTACATCAAAGATGGATCAGCCTGTAGTGTGATTTTCCACTTTAATTTTGAATGTGACTCCAAATCCAGATCTCCATGGGTTGATAAATTTGATTTCCATTGATCATTTGTGTGATTTTGTTGTCATGTAAAGAAAAAAATATTTAATAAGAATATTTCATTAATTCAGATCTAGGATGTGTTATTTTAGTGTTCCCTTTATTTTTTTGAGCAGTGTATGATGAGAGGACACAGGGGAGTCAGAGTGTAATTCTGCCCAGGACAGGACAACAATTTCCTGGCACAGCTCAGGCCATTCCTTGGCTCCGCTAGAATCATTTCTGAATGATGTGTGATTTATGAGCCACAGACCCACACTACCACAACACTCGACTGAGTCAGCAGGGAAGTGTGAGAGAGAGGGTTTTATTGACAAAGGTGGGGTGGAGTTCTACTTTTAGGTCCATAGATAGGCTGCACATGTGAATAACAAGTCTGCTCACGAATCATCCCCAGCGGGAGGGGAAGGAGAAGAGGGCAGGGGATTAAAGAACATGACACTCCTTATTCTGAGACTACCTACACAAACATGTTTATGCAGTTTGTACTTTCATCTCAAGATGCCAGCTGGCAAAGTACACCACATCAATAAATGGGACCCGTCCCAAAAAGCACTTTATTCCCTATATTGTGCGGGCCTTGGTCAAAAGTAGTGCCCTATATGGGGAATGGGGTGCCTTTTGAGCTTGCTTTTAATGAGGAAACTGGTTAGATGCGTCACGCTGAATAATAAATTACCCAAAGACCTAGGGAACCCTAATCTATCTCTACACTTATCTTTTTTAAATCAAAGCACGCATGAGCATACACGTATAAATCGATTGGTTGTAGCCTGACCTGGAGACGCGGTTGACAATGAGGAGGAAGGCTCCCAGGGGCAGGAGGGAGATCAGGAACCAGGGGAATACGATGCCCACCATGACCAGGCAGAAGAGCACCAGGGTCATGTTCTGGAGAAGCATCTCAGCCTGCATGGCCAGACGGACATCCACTGTGGATGGTTAGAGAGAGAGGGAGAGAAAAGGAGACCGAAAGAAAGAGGACACAAAGGGAGAGAGAAAACAAAAAACTGTCAGATCACACTGTGTTGTCTGGGTGGTATGGGCACCTCAAGGCTCGGAGTATGAAGTCAAGGCAAGACACCTCACCCTCGTCCATGTCTCGGGAGAAGCGGGTGAGGATGCGGCCCAAAGGTGTTGTGTCAAAAAAGCGCATGGGGCTCAGGAGGAGGCGGTGGAACAGCTTGTCGTGGAGCACCGAGGCAGCCCGAACAGTGCACTGTCAGACAAACACAGTGGTGTTTCAACACGGAGCCAGACATAACACTGGTAAACAGATGGGTTGTCGGGACTCGGGAAAGCTCAACACCCAGGCGCAACAAATGCAAGTAGGAGTAGACATTAGAGAATTGTTGCCAGCATTCACAGCTATGAACACATACTAGCTAACGCTCATATGACATGTTGCTAATGCTAGTTGGCCATATGTTGTTGTTGTTGATGATGTGTCCCTAATAGTAGTCACAGTGCTCTTAAGAGCAAGTGGAAAGTTTCTCGGGTCATGCAAACTGTCAAATCCTCAGACATAAATGAATGTCTGGCAGGCTGACACAAAGGTTATGAACCCATGTCTAGGCTAACGCAGTGAGAAACATCTGGCAGAAATGACTTTTGGCAGGAGAGAACACATTCAATCTATTAATAGAATATGCAACACTCCCACATTCATGTTACAGTTAAGCGTAAAAAAAAAATAAGATTAGCCATCTTCGGGAAAAGTTTGTGTCACACAATTACGTGAGGACATAACCTCTGTAATGGGCTGTCAGGAAAGTTTAACAAACACAGGGGACATATCCAAAGGGACAGGGACACACAGCGGCACACACACACACACACACAGCCATTAAAGCAGCGTGTCACGGCACTGGACAGAAATGGATTTAGCCTGCAGGCACTTTCAATTATAGTAGTGCAACTCATGAAAATGTCTTAAAGACAAATAGAGAGAGTCAAGGTTGTACCACAACAACTTTGCACTTCTTTCCTTTGAAAAGGGCCTGAGCGTAAATCAATGAAAACCTGACTTATGGAGACTATGGTTACGTCCAGAATGGTATCCTATGGGCCCTTGTTAAAAGTAGTACCCTGGAGTGAATCGGTCAGTGATGCACTCTCCTTTGACAGGCCTTAGAGTGCATCAATGAATGGTCCTGACATTTCAAGACGAGAGAACAATCCACAAGAACCACTCTAAAAGACATTTGAGCAAGATGCTTACCTTGACGAACACTAGCCCCCTCATTGTCTTCAGGAAGAGAGCGGCCCCCATGGACAGCACATAAACTCTTGAGTAGTATTGAATGTGAGGGTTGAGCCTCATGCTGTCGCTTGCCAACCCCGCCAATGTTTCATTGGTTTCGTTCTCCAGGATTAATGATGTATTCTGAGGGCAGATGGAGGGATACACACACGGCATTTCTATCCAATGAAGGAAATACATTAAACAAAGCCAGCTGAGACAGAAGACATGAAAGAAGCAGCCATTTGGGTAATGTCGCTATTCCAAACACATCCTTCAATCAGACACGGATGACAGCTTTGCAGCACATCTGCTTTTTGCCGGCTCGTCTCTTGTTTTAATTACGTTTACAGAGACACCGGTACTTTTTTAATTACACGTGCTGAGATTAATGCTCGCACTTTCCCCACTACAACTCAGTGATGCACAGAAGTCGTTTTACTCGTGGGAGACAGCCTGCTACAGTATAGACATCCCTCAGAGTAGGCAGAAGTTGTCCTATCCCACTAACACAGCATCAGATATTTCTTTAAATTCTAATAATTCTAAGTATTGTAGGTAGGGTAATCTGATCCTAGTTATGTGTCCGTGTGTAAGGCCATCAGAAAATCCAAACTCACCCCACTGCGCTGGCGGATCCAGTAGCTCAGCCACCAGTTACTGAAGGCGATGCTGCCAGTGGTGAAGAGGAAGAGGATGACGTTGATGATGAAGGCATAAGGGCCTCCAGCCGCATTGATGTAGGCCTTGTACACATCCCAGGCCACGGCACCAGAGCCCTTCTCCTCCGCTTTCATGAGCTGGTCTGGAGAGTGAAGAAAGGGAAGGAAAGAAGGAAGGAAAGAAGAGAATTAGAAAGGGAAGGAAGGAAAGAAGAGAATTAGAAAGGGAAGGAAGGAAAGAAGAGAATTAGAAAGGGAAGGAAGGAAAGAAGAGAATTAGAAAGGGAAGGAAGGAAAGAAGAGAATTAGAAAGGGAAGGAAGGAAAGAAGAGGAAGAAAGGAATGAAGGAAGAGGAAGGAAGAGAGAGGAAGGAAGAAACCTGTGAGTAATTTCCTCATTTCAAGCCAACCGCTTTAAAAGGGAACACATTAACACATTCTATTTGGCGCAGTCGAGTCTCACCTCCTTTCCCTTTCTCCACCGGCGGTCTGGCAATTTTGGCGAAATTCCCGGTGGTCTCAACCTTTTCATCTCCCTCTTTCTTCAGGTTTGTTTTCACCAGGTTCTTTTTCACCAGGTTCTAGGAGAGCAAGCCAAAGAGACCTACAGCATAAGACAATCGGCCAAGTCATAACACTGCCAGTAAGTCATTTAAACAGAGATATTGGTGACAGGGTCTTTAGCAGTGTGACACCGATAAATCAACGCAGACCTAAATAATGAAAGGCCCTGTGTATGCATTAACATTTCCCAGCCACCCACTTGGCTTCTCCTGCCTCATGAATTACGCAGGATGTGACGTACGATAGTGTTGTGTAAAGAGGGATGAAGAAGGTGTTTTTAAATAGAGGAGAGCTGGGCTAGCCTGGTCCCAGGTCAGTTTATGCTGTCTTGCCAGCTCATGCCAATGCATGACAATGAAAGGCAACAGATCTGTGATCAGGCTAGAGCTGGACATGCGCTCTGTGGTTGGCATTACCTCCTGCTGTACGCTGTTGAAGAGAGCGGCGTAGTCACGGTCTCTGCCCATAAGCTGGGAGTGGGTGCCATGCTCGGCAATCTGCCCGTCCTTCATCAGAATCACGTGGTCACACTCTGCCAGGTACTGAGAGAGGGGCAACACCAGTGAGATCTGTGATTCTCCTGATGAAGAATCCTGGGCTATAGTATGCTCCTCTATATTTCTATATGGCTCCCTTTCCTCAGCCTTCTCATTTCGGGACAAATTCTTGAGAGTCACACTCTTAACTTAGCTTTTATGCATTAATGTCAATGGGAGACTTGTGTGAAAACTCAAGTGGCACTATAATCACCGACCTAGGTGGTCTACATAGGGTCTCATTTCCTTTCAGATTAGGCGTCACAAAGATATACAAGAGAGTAGTTAAGAAAGCCATTTCCTATAATTTGGCCATAGTACACAAGTCACTTATTTGCTGCAAATTCTTCTGTTTCTCACATAAATACAATTTGAATTGATCATTCAGATAATCAGAAGCTCTTACCTGCAGCTGGTGTGTGACAAAGATGGTGGTCTTGCCCTTGGACGCCGTTCGGATGGCATTGTGGAAGAGGTGAGAGCCCACGTGGGCGTCCACGGCACTGAGAGGGTCGTCCAGGAGCAGGATGGGCCGCTCGCTATACAGGGCACGTGCCAGGCTCACCCGCTGGCGCTGCCCGCCACTCAGGTTGGCACCCCTCTCACCTATCTGGAGTGAAAACATTGGGACAATGTTGACAAAATGTATCAAGGATCATTTCTGACTGATAGGCTTCACACAGAGGCAGCAACAGACCAGACATGTACTTATATAACACTTTATCATGTTCTCTCACAAAACACCACATCTATAAATGCATGTACTACTTACTAGCCTGTTACATGTTAAATACACTATACCAAAGTAGCAGAAAGTGTAAGGCAAATGTATTGTCCAGAATGGCCAGAGTTCATATTGAGAGCATCTCCAGCAGAGAGATGTAATAGCGGTCTGATACATACCTCAGTCATATCCCCATAGGGCAGCTCTGTCAGATCAGGAATCAGGCAGCAGGCAGAGACCACAGCATTATACCTAATAAGGAAACACAGCCAAGGACATGACTTAACATGAGAGGGAAACGCAGTCATGGTCCAGAGAAATGAGTAAACCATGAGTTAGAAATGAGCCTTTGGCCCTTCTGAATGTGAAACTATCAAACTATGACATCCAAACGTGACTGGTCATAGACTACAGATGAAAATGAGCCGTCTACCTAAATCCAGCACTAAGACACCTCTAAATGGTCTGCGTTGTTGCTTTCATTGTGTACTGTTCCATAATAAATGACTCAAAAAGTAATAAACACAAATAAATCAATCAATCTTTACTTGTCTTCGTCGTATTCTTTTCCGAACAGGATGTTCTCTCTCAGTGAGTCATTGAGGATCCAGGCCTGTTGAGCCACATAGGCAAAGCCGCCACTGGCTGCCACGTTGCCCTCCAGCAGAGTCATCTGTTGAACACCAGAGATAAGACTCATGTTAAAACATACTAGAGGTAAAGCTGACCTGGGCTTTCACGAGAGGGAAAATACTTGAACTGCGTTTGATTGCCTGGTACAACGGAACAGTCCCAAAAGTGCAAAAATCAAGCTTAATCAAACGCACCTCAAATGCTTTCCAGTCTGGTTTGTGGGGAAATCCCCCAGTAAGCTGATTTGAAGGCCAATGATATAGAACCTCACCTGTCCCAGCAGAGCAGACAGCAGAGAGCTCTTTCCACTCCCCACAGCTCCACATATTCCTACCAACGCCCCCTGCAGATCAGAAGGATACCAGGGAGTATTGGTATGGATTTGAAATTGAAACACTCAGTCCATTTCAAAAAGGAAAGAAGTTGCTGACTCCCTCCAATTGTCTACTCTTTCAGTCGTTCTCTTTATGAGTTGTGTTACTATAATCAAATGTTCCTTGCATGCTAAATCCAGTGCCAGTGACTCAATGCTTTAGAGCAGTGGTATTCAAACTTTCTCAGCAGGGACCCAATGTTTTCCACCAGAATTTCAGATGACACCATTTTTTGGGGCACAAATTTCTAGCAACCCCACCCCAAATATAATGACACAACCTTAAAAATCTGTACATTTTGTGGACCCCAGGAAGAGAAGCTGCTGCCGCAAAAGCTAAAAAATAAAATTCTCAGAATAAAAAATATATACAGTACCAATCAAAGGTTGACACACCAACACATTCAATGTTTTTTCTTTATTTTTACTATTTTCTACATTGTAGAATAATAGTAAAGACATCAAAACTATGAAATAACACATATGGAATCATGTAGTAACCAAAAAAAGTGTTAAACTAATACAAATATATTTCAGATTCTTTAAAGTAGCTCTTGGTATTCTCTCAACCAGCTTCATGAGGTAGTCACCTGGAATGCATTTCAATTAACAGGTGTGCTTTGTTAAAAGTAAATTTGTGGGATTTTTGTTCTTTCTTAATGCGTTTGAGTTCCTTCTTAAATCAGTAGTGTGCTGACAAGGTAGCAGTGGTATACAGAAGATAGCCCTATTTGGTAAAAGACCAAGTCCATATTACGGCAAGAACAGCTCAAATAAGCAAAGAGAAACGACAGTCCATCATTACTTTAAGACATGAAGGTCAGTCAATCAGGAAAAATTCAACAACTTTGAAATATTCTTCAAGTGCATTCGGTAAAAACATCAAGCACTATAATGAAACTGGCTCTCACGAGGACCGCCTCAGAAAAGGAAGACCCAGAGTTACCTCCGCTGCATTCATGGTCAAATTGCTGCAAAGAAACCACCACTAAAAAGGACACCAACAAGAAGAAGAGACTTGCTTGGGCCAAGAAACACGAGCAATGGACATTAGACCGGTGGAAATATGTCCTTTGGTTAGATTAGTCCTAATTTGAGATTTTTGGTTCCAACCGCTGTGACTTTGTGAAACGCAGAGAAGGTGAACGGATGATCTCCACATGTGTGGTTCCCACCGGGAAGCATGGAGGAGGAGGTGTGATGCAGTGGGGGTGCTTTGCTGGTGACGCGGTCTGTGATTTATTTAGAATTCAAGGCAAACTTAACCAGCATGACTACCACAGCATTCTGCAGTGATACACCATTCCATCTGGTTCGCGCTTAGTGGGACTATCATTTGAATATCAACAGGACAATGACCCAACACACCTCCAGGCTGTGTAAGGGCTATTTGACCAAGAAGGAGAGTGATGGAGTGCTGCATCAGATGACCTGGCCTCCACAATTACCCGACCTCAAGCAAATTGAGATGGTTTGGGATGAGTTGGACCGCAGAGTGAAAGAAAAGCCGCCAACAAGTGCTCAGCATATGTGAGAACTCCTTCAAGACTGTTGGAAAACCATTCCAGGTGAAGCTGGTTGAGAAAATGCAAAGAGTGTGCAAAGCTGTCAAGGCAAAGGGTGGCTACTTTGAAGAAGCTGAAATATATTTTGTTTATCACTTTTCTGGTTACTACATGATTCCATGTGTGTTATTTAATAGTTTTGATGTCTTCATTGTTATTCTACAATGTAGAAAATAGTACAAATAAGAAAGAAATAAGAAAAAATAAGAAAAATAAGAAACAAATAAGAAAAAACTCTTGAATGAGTAGGTATCCAAACTTTACTTGTACTGTATACAGTTGAAGTGGGAAGTTTACATGCACCTTAGTCAAATACATTTAAACTCAGTTTTTCACAATTCCTGACATTTAATCCGAGTAAAAATTCCCTGTCTTAGGTCAGTTCGGATCACCAATTTATTTTAAGAATGTGAAATAATGTCAGAATAATAGTAGAGAAAATGATTTATTTCAGCTTTAATTTCTTTCATCACATTCCCAGTGGGTCAGAAGTTTACATACACTCAATTAGTATTTGGTAGCATTGCCTTTAAATTGTTTTTGGGTCAAACATTTTGGGTCGCCTTCCACAAGCTTCTCACAATATGTTGGGAGAATTTTGGCCCATTCTGCCTGACAGAGCTGGTGCAACTGAGTCAGGCTTGTAGGCCTCCTAGCTCACACACGCTTTTTAAGTTCTGCCCACAAATGTTCTATAGGATTGAGGCCTTTGTTGTCCTTAAGCCATTTTGCCACAACTTTGGAAGTATGCTTGGGGTCATTGTCCAGTTGGAAGACCCATTTGCGACCAAGCTATAACTTCCTGACTGATGTCTTGAGATTTTGCTTCAATATATCCACATACTTTTCCTATCCTCATGAAGCCATCTATTTTGTGAAGTGAACCAGTCCCTCCTGCAGCAAAGCACCCCCACAACATGACGCTGCCACCCCCATGCTTCACGGTTGGGATGGTGTTCTTTGGCTTGCAAGCCTCCCCGTTTTTTCCTCCAAACATAACGATGGCCATTATAGCCAAACAGTTTTATTTTTGTGTCATCAGACTAGAGAACATTTCTCCAAAAAGTACGATCTTTGTCCCCATGTGCAGTTGCAAAGCGTAGTCTGGCTTTTTTATGGCGGTTTTGGAGCAGTGGCTTCTTCCTTGCTGAGCAGCCATTCAGGTGTCGACATAGGACTCGTTTTACTGTGGATATAGTAACTTTTGTACCGTTTCCTCCAGCATCTTCACAAGGTCCTTTGCTGTTGTTCTGGGACTGATTTGCACTTTTCGCACCAAAGTACGTTCATCTCTAGGAGACAGAACGCGTCTCCTTCCTGAGCGGTATGACGGCTGCGTGGTCCCATGGTGTTTATACTTGCGTACTATTGTTTGTACAGATGAATGTGGTACCTTCAGGCATTTGGAAATTGCTTTCAAGGATGAACCAGATTTGTGGAGGTCTAGAATTTTTTTTCCTGAGGTCTTGGCTGATTTGTTTTGATTTTCCCATGATGTCAAGCAAAGAGGCACTGAGTTTGAAGGTAGGCCTTGAAATACATCCACAGGTTCACCTCCAATTGACTCAAATGATGTCAATAAGCCTATCAGAAGCTTCTAAAGCCATGACATAATTTTCTGGAATTTTACAAGCTGTTTAAAAGCACAGTCAACTTAGTGTATGTAAAACTTCTGACCCACTGGAATTGTGAGACAGTGAAATAATCTGTCTGTAAACAATTGTTGGAAACATTACTTGTGTCATGCACAAAGTAGATGTCCTAACCGACTTGGCAAAACTATAGTTTGTTAACAAGAAATTTGTGGAGTGGTTGATAAATGAGTTAAATGTATGTAAACTTCCGACTTCAACTGTATATATTTTACATCAACAAATAACCTTCAAGTCATTACATTTTCATCTCTTATCAATATGAAAGAAACCAAAAAATACATTTACTAAATACAAAATACATTTACTAAATACAAAATACAATACTTTTACTAAATACAAAATACTTTTACTAAATACAATTTTCTAAAAATGTTTGAATACAATAATCTGTCCTCTGATTTCTTTGTTCCAATTGTATTCATAAATAAATAGCCAACCCCACTGCGTTCCCCCCCAGACCTTGAACACCACTGCTTTAGTGTGTGTGTGTGTGTGTGTGTGTGTGTATGTGCAGGTTTGCATGTGTGCGTGCATGCATATATTTGTCAATGTGTACAAACATTTGTGTAGGCTTGTATGAATGTAAATCAGGGTTGTTTTGTGCACGGGTGAGTACACCTGTCTGATTGATGGTGCTTGTTCGAGCAGTTTACCTTCTTGACGCGCAGATCGATGCGATGTAGGGTTTTGTGCAGCGGTGGGCGGATGATGGAGCTCTGGGTAGAGGAGATGGTGCTCTGGGGGCTCTCCTGTTCCATGTGGGTAAGGAGACTCTGTCCGTTGGGACCCTCGTTGTTTCCCTTACCCTCTTCTGCTGTGATATACAAGCTCAGTTTCTCCTTGCGCAGTACTCGATGCATTCCACCTCTCTTGCACTGCTTCTTGGGGACGGGGGTGGCTTTGGCGGGAGCTTTGGCCTTCTCCCAGGCCAACGTGGCGTACCGGAACTCCACGGCGTTCATCGGGTCGTCCGTTTTGGCCAACACAACCTCTCGGTCCTCCATCAAGAAGAGTCTCTGTTGACATATGATATACTGTATGATATATGGAGAAGATTAATGAATGAACATGTCTATTTTGAAGTGCTATGCTGACAACTGAACGCTACAATCATTCCCAATGTTGTACAACAATCTCGCCTGTCTTTCATTTACCTGAAATCGGTTGACTGCCACAGAACCCTCTGATAATGCTCGTACAGCCAAGGGCGTGACTTTGAGGGCAAAGGTCATGGAGTTGAAGACTGCAACAACGGTAAAGGCCTGAAGGGAGCAACAAAGTGGTCAAGTAATTTCACATTTAGTGGAATTCCACATATTTAAAAGCTACTGGGGAGCTTTCTATTGAAACAAACAACAAAAGCTACTGGTAGATATTGAAGTCACTTGACTCTTGAAAAGTTAGTGACAGCTGAGGGGAGGGGTTTACCTGGGCAGCAGTGAGGTCAAAACCCAGGGCCATGTGTAGAGTGAATGTGCAGACACTGGCAATCACCACGACGATGGGGGCCACGCCCACTGTGAGGCTCTGAACACAACCAGCCCTCTCCAGTATCTTCCTCTCCTCAGATCGCACCGCTGGGGGGGGGGCAGAAAGAGAAAGCAGCAGAGAGCGAGCAAGGCAGAGAGCGGCAGAGAGCGAGCGAGGCAGAAAGAAAGAATGAGCGACAGAGAGAGGAAGTGAGTGAGGAAGTGAGCGAGGGAGCGAGCGACAGGGAGAGAGCGGGAGCGAGCGAGCGACAGGCAGAGCGAGCGAGCGACAGGCAGAGCGAGCGACAGACAGACAGACAGAGCGAGCGACAGACAGAGCGAGCGAGCGACAGACAGAGCGAGCGAGCGACAGACAGAGCGAGCGACAGACAGAGCGAGCGAGCGACAGACAGAGCGAGCGGCGACAGACAGAGCGAGCGGCGACAGACAGAGCGAGCGAGCGACAGACAGAGCGAGCGAGCGACAGACAGAGCGAGCGACAGACAGAGCGAGCGACAGACAGAGCGAGCGACAGACAGAGCGAGCGACAGACAGAGCAAGCGACAGACAGACAGAGCAAGCGACAGACAGAGCGAGCGACAGAGAGCGAGCGACAGAGAGCGGCGACAGACAGAGCGAGCGGCGACAGACAGAGCGAGCGAGCGACAGACAGAGCGAGCGAGCGACAGACAGAGCGAGCGACAGAGCGAGTGAGCGACAGACAGAGCGAGTGAGCGACAGACAGAGCGAGCGACAGGCAGAGCGAGCGACAGACAGAGCGAGTGAGCGACAGGCAGAGCGAGCGACAGACAGAGCGAGCGACAGACAGACAGAGCGAGCGACACAGACAGAGCGACAGACAGAGCGAGCGACAGACAGAGCGAGCGACAGACAGAGCGAGAGAGCGACAGACAGAGCGAGAGAGCGACAGACAGAGCGAGAGAGCGACAGACAGAGCGAGAGAGCGACAGACAGAGCGAGAGAGCGACAGACAGAGCGAGAGAGCGACAGACAGAGCGAGCGACAGACAGAGCGAGAGAGCGACAGACAGAGCGAGAGAGCGACAGACAGAGCGAGAGAGCGACAGACAGAGCGAGAGAGCGACAGACAGAGCGAGAGAGCGACAGACAGAGCGAGAGAGCGACAGACAGAGCGAGAGAGCGACAGACAGAGCAAGCGAGCGAGCGACAGAGCGAGCGACAGACAGAGCGAGCGAGCGACAGACAGAGCGAGAGAGCGACAGAGCAAGCGAGCGACAGACAGAGCAAGCGAGCGACAGACAGAGCAAGCGAGCGACAGACAGAGCGAGCGACAGACAGAGCGAGCGACAGACAGAGCGAGCGAGCGAGCGACAGACAGACAGAGCGAGCGAGCGACAGACAGAGACAATGAGCCCTTGTATTACCACTGTAGAGTCTTTCAGGAATTTACGCCTGGCACTGTACAGTTATATTCAGCCCCAAACAACATTAGAGAGAGTCCCTTACAGTCATTGCCAGAAATAAGAGAGACATGTTGGGCCTCGCGGCCATAAATGGTATGAAATGGACTTTTAAAATTGTGGGCCATTGGCAGTTGTCCAAGTCAAGTGGCTTGTCATCCATGATTGTGTACATCTTCTAAATGCATGTGTTGGCTGCTTCATTCAACAGACCATTCAGTGCACTCTGGCTCCAAGCAAAGGTTTCTTTCTAACACACCCAAGGCTACTACGTGCTCCAGGAAAGCTATAACATGACTGCACTCCTCCTAAAACACATTTCATATTATTCTCCAGGGACTCACAGCAGGGTTGTTGGATTGCCTTTGTAGAAGCTGCTACATATACAATGTATATTTTATCAGCAGGTGGAATAGGGCCATATACTAACACTAACTGAAGAGAACGATATCAGAACTCCTGATATGAAACTCGATAGCCCTTAAGATGAATGTGCAATTAATGATCATAATAATAGGTATTATCACTATTATCCAAACAGCGGGCTGTTATGAGGATATGAGTCCAACCTGGCTAATTACAGTCATGATTAAAAGCACCAAACTTTTCTTATCCACAATGTAAGGCAGAGCCTCGTGAGAAATGCCCCCCCTCCCTCTCTAATTCTTCAATATCCTCTAAGTGGAACAACCCTCTGCAGGTCTTAGGTATCAAAGAGCTTTAAACGCTTTTCAAATTAAACTTTGGGCGCAGTGATCCAATCAGGGCTTGTGTAATGTGGGAAGGCATGGGAGGAATCTCAGCCAATGGAACCTAACGGGAATGGAGTTGCCGGGTCAATTCCGGGGATGAATCTAATTTGAATTGATGGTTGGAGGATTTGAACTAATGGATTTCAGGTAACGGGTTGAATTTCCTGGACTGACTGGAATTGAACGAGAATTGGCCTAACAGAGAAGAAAATGTAAATAAAGTCAAATAAAGGAAGTACGAATTTGAGAGGCGCATTCTCAGCTGGAAATAATCACTCTGACCCAGACGCAAAAACAGGAAGTGAGTATTATGATTTTTGCTGTGTCAGTGGGCCAGTGCTGTAAAAATGATGACTGCTGAGTTACTGGCCCTGTAACATAAACATGATGAATGCAGAGTCACTAGCCCCTGTGCCATGATGACTGCTGACTTACTGGCCCCTTGTCATAAACATGATGACTGCAGAGTCAATGACCCTGTGCCATGATGACTGCAGAGTCACTGGCCCCTTGTCATAAACATGATGACTACAGAGTCAATGACCCTGTGCTAGAAACATGACTGCGGATCACTGGCCCCTTGTCATAAACATGACGACTACAGAGTCACTGACCCTGTGCTAGAAACATGACTGCAGAGTCACTGGCCCTGTGCTAGAAACATGACTGCTGAGTCACTGACCCTGTGCTAGAAACATGACTGCTGAGTCACTGACCCTGTGCTAGAAACATGACTGCTGAGTCACTGACCCTGTGCTAGAAACATGACTGCTGAGTCACTGGCCCCTTGTCATAAACATGATGACTACAGAGTCACTGACCCTGTGCTAGAAACATGACTGCAGAGTCACTGGCCCTGTGCTAGAAACATGACTGCAGAGTCACTGGCCCCTTGTCATAAACATGATGACTACAGTCACTGACCCTGTGCTAGAAACATGACTGCAGAGTCACTGGCCCTGTGCCAGAAACATGACTGCAGAGTCACTGGCCCCTTGTCATAAACATGATGACTACAGAGTCACTGACCCTGTGCTAGAAACATGACTGCAGAGTCACTGGCCCTGTGCTAGAAACATGACTGCAGAGTCACTGGCCCCTTGTCATAAACATGATGACTACAGTCACTGACCCTGTGCTAGAAACATGACTGCAGAGTCACTGGCCCCTTGTCATAAACATGATGACTACAGAGTCACTGACCCTGTGCTAGAAACATGACTGCAGAGTCACTGGCCCTGTGCTAGAAACATGACTGCAGAGTCACTGGCCCCTTGTCATAAACATGATGACTACAGTCACTGACCCTGTGCTAGAAACATGACTGCAGAGTCACTGGCCCTGTGCCAGAAACATGACTGCAGAGTCACTGGCCCTGTGCCAGAAACATGACTGCAGAGTCACTGGCCCTGTGCTAGAAACATGACTGCAGAGTCACTGGCCCCTTGTCATAAACATGATGACTACAGAGTCACTGACCCTGTGCTAGAAACATGACTGCAGAGTCACTGGCCCTGTGCCAGAAACATGACTGCAGAGTCACTGGCCCTGTGCCAGAAACATGACTGCAGAGTCACTGGCCCCTTGTCATAAACATGATGACTACAGAGTCACTGACCCTGTGCTAGAAACATGACTGCAGAGTCACTGGCCCTGTGCCAGAAACATGACTGCAGAGTCACTGGCCCCTTGTCATAAACATGATGACTACAGAGTCACTGACCCTGTGCTAGAAACATGATGACTACAGAGTCACTGACCCTGTGCTAGAAACATGACTGCAGAGTCACTGGCCCCTTGTCATAAACATGATGACTACAGAGTCACTGACCCTGTGCTAGAAACATGACTACAGAGTCACTGCCCCTTGTCATAAACATGACTACAGAGGCACTGGCCCTGTGCTAGAAACATGACTGCTGAGTCACTGGCCCCTTGTCATAAACATGATGACTGCAGAGTCACTGACCCTGTGCTAGAAACATGATTGCAGAGTCACTGGCCCCTTGTCATAAACATGATGACTACAGAGTCACTGACCCTGTGCTAGAAACATGACTGCAGAGTCACTGGCCCTGTGCCAGAAACATGACTGCAGAGTCACTGGCCCCTTGTCATAAACATGATGACTACAGAGTCACTGACCCTGTGCTAGAAACATGATGACTACAGAGTCACTGACCCTGTGCTAGAAACATGACTGCAGAGTCACTGGCCCCTTGTCATAAACATGACTACAGAGGCACTGGCCCTGTGCTAGAAACATGACTGCTGAGTCACTGGCCCCTTGTCATAAACATGATGACTACAGAGTCACTGACCCTGTGCTAGAAACGTGACTGCAGAGTCACTGGCCCTGTGCTAGAAACATGACTGCAGAGTCACTGGCCCCTTGTCATAAACATCATGACTGCAGAGTCACTGACCCTGTGCTAGAAACATGATTGCAGAGTCACTGGCCCCTTGTCATAAACATCATGACTGCAGAGTCACTGACCCTGTGCTAGAAACATGACTGCAGAGTCACTGGCCCCTTGTCATAAACATGATGAATGCAGAGTCACTGGCCCTGTGCTAGAAACATGACTGCAGAGTCACTGGCCCTGTGCTAGAAACATGACTGCTGAGTCACTGGCCCTGTGCTAGAAACATGACTGCTGAGTCACTGGCCCCTTGTCATAAACATGATGAATGCTGAGACACTGGCCCTGTGCTAGAAACATGACTGCAGAGTCACTGGCCCTGTGCTAGAAACATGACTGCTGAGTCACTGGCCCCTTGTCATAAACATGATGACTGCAGAGTCACTGGCCCTGTGCTAGAAACATGACTGCAGAGTCACTGACCCTGTGCTAGAAACATGAGTGCTGAGTCACTGGTCCTGTGCTAGAAACATGACTGCTGAGTCACTGGCCCTTTGTCACACACATGATGACTTATGAGTTATCATGTTTATAGTTTGGGGCCAGTTGTCACAAACGTGATGACTGCAGAGTTACTGGCCCTCTGTCATAAACATGATGACTGCAGAGCTACTGGCCCTCTGTCATAAACATGATGACTGCAGAGTCACTGGCCCCGTGCCATAACATGATGACTACTGAGTCACTGGTCCCGTGCCATAACATGATGACTGCTGAGTCACTGGCCCCGTGCCACAACATGATGACTGCTGAGTCACTGGCCCCGTGCCACAACATGATGACTGCTGAGTCACTGGGCCCGTGCCATAACATGATGACTACTGAGTCACTGGGCCCGTGCCACAACATGATGACTGCTGAATCACTGGGCCCGTGCCATAACATGATGACTGCTGAGTCACTGGGCCCGTGCTATAAACAATATGACTGCTGAGTCACTGGGCCCGTGCTATAAACAATATGACTGTGGTCTGGTGTTTATCCTCACCAAGTGACCTGACCAGAAAAAAAACAATACAAGCCCAGTGTGTGTGTGTGTGTGTGTGTGTGTGTGTGTGTGCACGCAAGTGTTACCAAACACTCACTGTGGATGTTCTGAGCGAAAGCGTTTTCCAAGCAATACATCTTGATGAACTTGATACAGCCGAGGATCTCATTCATGAGCCTCACGCGCTGGTCAGTCACTAACACACACTTCTTACGAAAATACGCTGTGAGACGTGAAGCCAGCATCTGTCCCGGATAGAGAGAAGCAAGAAAATAAGTAACAGAGGAGAAATGTGAGTGTCGTAACAGGGAAATGAAGGCAGACACAGTCTACATCCCTATGTTTCCCCTAGTGCACTACTTTAGAACAGAGCCCCATGGGCCCTGGTCAAAAGTAGTGCTCTGTATAGGGAATAAGGTTCCATTTGGGACGCAGAGACAGCCCTATTGCATCAGCTGTACGGCAGGGTTACTGCAAGGAACAGGCTATAAACGGATTCCACATCAAGGCAAAGGTCCCCAACAGACAGGCTCAGACTGAAGCGAACTCAATTGAAAGACTAACAGCAGCAAAGTCGACAGGAGATTGGCAGGCGGAGAGTTTTGGGGAAGTTGAAGGGCAACTCCACCACAATTTCATTATCTCCTGCACAATACCAGTGTCAACATATGTGAAAACAGTGCAAAACTGTGTTTTGTAGAAACAAATCAAGTTTAAAAACAGTTGTACCCGATGACATCCTCGAAAGTTAAAACATTATATAAACAGTGATTTTCAAAACACAGATTTGCAGTGACATGGGGAGCAAGAAAATACCCTCCCTAGAAATCCGTTGCAGGTTTTGAAAATCACTGTTTTTTAACCTACCCTGTGATGCCACAGAGAAGCCCTTTTTAGGACCTTTTTTCTTATCTTTTTAACCACAGATCATAGAAGCAAGCTGTTTTCACATGTGTAGACACTGGTTTACTGCTGTAGATGAAGAATATGAGATTGAAAAATGGCAGAATCGCCCGTTAACTTCCCCAAAACCCTTTTAAGGGGAATTAACAGGCTGTGCTGTAAAGGATAACGGTCTGTGAAGTGAAGGACGTTCACTTTAGTTCTACAGTTATGGGGAAATATGATGCTGTTCATCACTAATACTATAAACAGGAAAGACAATTCATGAATGACTAAGTGCTGAGAATGAGATAAGTTCAAAGGAATCATGCTCCAAGTAACACTGCTGTCAAAATAATGTTTACTTTCATAGTGTATTCTTTTTTCAGTAACTAAAGCTTTGTTCCTAAATAAATAAACTATATGAAAAGGTCGCACTAAGATGCCTCTGAGTTAATGAAAGTGGAGTAACTTTCCTTTAGACATCGGTTCACATTTTTTCATTAGTCAACACTTTTGTTTTCCATAAGGTGTGCATTCCTTTGTTAGGAGACATGTGGAGGACTTCCTACCATAGCAGGGTAGAAGAAGATGAATATGGCTGATCCAACCAGTGCAGTGGGTCCCAGAAAGTAAGCAGTGTAGGACAGACCCAGGATGCCAACCAGCGGGCCCCCGGCCAGCAGACAGCCCACTGAGACTGCCTCGTATACCCGCTGGCCATCGCTGGAGCAGATGTTGATCAGCTGTAGGGAGGGACATTGACACAGAATGTTAGTGGACACATTGAACAGACCATTTACTTCACAAGGACATAGTGAGTCAAAGAGAATTAAATTAACCCACAGAATCCTGAAATGTTGCAATGAGAATAAGCTACAATAGTAGAGCATGGACAAAGGGCTGAGACATTGGCACGACAGAGGATTTTATTTTTTTAATTGAAACAAACAATCAAACTAATAGTTATTTGTTATCTGAGACACACCTACAATGTAACCACTAGAAGTGCATTTCACTTTCAGAACTGAAGGCAGTGTCTGTGGGGTAGGGTTGCACATTTTGGGGAATATTCAGAGAGGTGGAAACTTTCTGTGGGAATTAACGGGAATATATGCAAATTAGTATTAATACCATTTAAATGTAGATGTTTCTTTGCATTGGATATATTTACCATATCATATGGAAACAGAAACAGAAACCTTTATCATAAGTAGACATAATTGCAAATGATTAAATCCTTCCAATAGAAATAAAAAACTATTTAGTTACAAATTTAACTTTAATTAAATCAGTTGACTCTTCACATGGGATGATTTCATTGAACCACAAAAGGGAATATTGAATGATCCCCAATGATCCATCGCATCTCCCAAAAATGTTTTCAACGTACATCTGTAAAATGATAGTCTAGAAACTAAAGCGTTGGTTGTCATCCTCTCAGGCTTCCATGTCTTCTCCCTGGACCTCCTCAATGTCCACCTCTTGAACATCAGACTCTGAGGCCTCATCTTCACTGTCACTTTCCAACCTTGTTGAGGATGGCTCGTTGTCAGGCTCAAAAAGACTCAAATTTGACCAGATGGACACCAATTTCTTGACCCTTGTAATGGTCAGCCGATTGCGTGCTTTGGTGTGTGTGTTCCCAAACAAGGACCAGTTGTACTCAGAGGCGGCTGATGTTGGTGAGATTGAGGATGATGTAGGCAACAGGGGAAAGAGCCTCAGAGCCACAAAGTACCTTCCACCAGGTGGCTGATGAGATATGTTGGTACGACTGCCATATTGCATCTCCATCCCAAAGCCCTTGCTTGGAAGTGTACTTCGCCAGACTGCCAAGAACCTTGCCCTCATCCAGGCCAAGGTGGCGAGACATGGTAGTGATGACACCATAGGCCTTGTTGAGCTCCACAACAGACAGGATGCTCTTGCCAGCATACTTGGGGTCCAACATGTACGCTGCGGCGTGTATGGGCTTCAGGCAGAAGTCTTCACGCTTTTTGATGCATTTCAGAACTGCAGTTTCCTCTGCTTGGAGCAACAGTGAAGTGGGCAGGGCAGTACGGATTTCTTCTCTTACATCTGCAAGCAGAGTCTGAACATCAGACCGGATGGCATCGTCTCCCCCAATCCGTACAATGGCTACTGCAGTAGGTTTCAGGAGATTCAGGCTGCTTACCACTCTCTCCCAAAATACATCATCCTCTTGATGGGGCTGTCCATATGAGCTGACTGTGTGTGGTATGGCCATTTCTTGGAAAGACTCCTTCGCCTCAAGGACACTGTCAATCATGATGACAACACCACCCCAACGGGTGTTGCTGGACAGCTTCAATGTGGTGCGCTTATTCTTCTAACTTTGTTTAGTGAGGTAGATTGCTGCTATAACTTGATGACCCTTCACATACCTAACCATTTCCTTGGCTCTCTTGTAGAGTGCATCTTCAGTGCCATGATGTCCTTGAGCAGCACAGCCAATGGGTGTGATGTGAGTGTAGGAATCCTCCACTTTAGACCAAGCAGCCTTCATGTTCGCAGCATTGTCTGTCGCCAGTGCAAATACCTTCTGTGGTCCAAGGTCAATGATGACTGCCTTCAGCTCATCTGCAATGTAGAGACCGGTGTGTCCGTTGTCCCTTGTGCCTGTGCTCTTGTAGAAAACTGGTTGAGGGGGGATATTATGTAGTTAATTATTCCTTGCCCACGAAAATTTGACCACCCATCAGAGATGATTGCAATACAGTCTGCTTTCTCTATGATTTTCTTGACCTTGACTTGAACTCTGCATCCAGCAAATGAGTAGATAAAGCATGTCTGGTTGGAGGGGTGTATGCTAGGCGAAGAACATTCAGAAATCTCTTCCAATACACATTGCCTATGAGCATCAGAGGTGAATCAGTTGCATAGACAGCTCGAGCAAGACATTCATCAGCATTTCTCTGACTACGTTCCTCCCTTGAGTCAAAAAAACTTCTGACTCGTCTGATTCATCATTTTCACCTCGAATAGAAATAGAGGAACTTTTGTCAGAGGTTGCTTGTTGTGAGCGCAGAGGGAACTTTATGCACTTGGCCAGATGATTCTGCATCTTTGTGGCATTCTTCACATATGATTTGGGACAGTATTTGCAAATGTACACCGCTTTTCCTTCTACATTAGCTGCAGTGTAATGTCTCCACACATCAGATAGTGCCCGTGGCATTTTCCTGTAAAGATGAGAAAAAATACATGTAAAAAAATAAAAATAAAATTCAATCTACAGATTAATCTAACTGCTGAACTATTTAACACCTTTGTAAGAAATGTTTTCAAATTAAACATGTATGGAAACAGGTGAATTAACACTCAGTTAGCAGGCTCAAGCAAGCTAAAACCCACATGGTAGCAAAAACTAACTAGCTGAAATTGTTAACAAGTTAGAAAGGATTTAAACACACATTGCTGTAGGCTACTATTTACTAGTTAACAAAAAAATCATGTATGTCCTATAAAGTATATTCACCCCACCCAGTATTGAAATAAAAACTTACCAGAAAGCATGTAGTCCTTGGCTCAGACAGTGTAGTAGTATGGGCTCAACAGCATCTCATTAGTGTGCAAGATCTTGAGAATAAGCTGTACATGTGATGGAAGAGTACACTGCACATGTGATGGAAGAATGCACTGCGCATGTGATGGAAGAATGCACTGCGCATGTGATGGAAGAATGCACTGCGCATGTGATGGAAGAATACACTGCACATGTGATGGAAGAATGCACTGTGCATGCAGAGGGTTGCAATTCCATTGAATTAGGAATAGTTTAACCAAAATATGCCACAAGACCTAGAATTTCCTTATGCATATCACACAAAAAAGGTTCACTGTTATGAGATAAATTTTTGATAAATTTAAGCAAAATTCCCCATATTCCCGGGCTTAACTTCCCATGGAAAAATTCCGGAAATTTACCGTAATGTTCAGACCCTTCGTAATCCTACTGTGGGGTACAGGGGTAGATTTGGTCCACCATCACTCAAACACCCTAGCCTGTTCGCAGATCTGTTTGGGCCCAGGCATGACAATGACCATAGGAGTTGCCTATACTGTACAAACAGATCTGGGACCAGGCTAACAATCACTCACCTCTCCAGCACTGATGTCTTTGGTGCTGCGCAGGCGGAGGATCTTGTGGAAGGCGAATGTGAGCGCTGCACCCCGGAGGCGAGCGGCAGTGCGGTAGTTGACGGCCCACATGAGCGCCAGCGACCAGGAACGCATGAGCTCCATCAGGAAGATCCCTGCCACTAGGGAGAGGCCGTAGGGCAGCCAGGCCTCCGCACTCTGAGAATACTCCAGCAGGGCACGCACCAGGAGAGCCTGGAAATGGGAATGAGGTGGGAAAGGGAGAGGTAAGAAAGGAAGTGTAGAAGAGGGAGAGGAAGGAGGAGAGTAGGCAGAAAGAGTAGGCAGAAAGAGGAACATTTTGAGCCAGATTAGAGACATACAATATGGTAATTGAGGAAGACCGACGTAGAGTGAACTGAAGACTTTGGAAGGACAAATGATGACATTAGATGGTGCCCATCTATACGGATCTACAGTGCATTCGGAAAGTATTCAGACCTCTTGATGACTTTTCACATTTTGTTACGTTACAACCATATTCTAAAATGGATTAACTAAAATGAAAAATCATCAATCTACACACAATACCCCATAATGACAAAGCGAAAAAATATTTTTTTTTAAAGTTTAGCAAATGTATTAAAAAATTAAAAACAGAAATACCTTATTTGCATAAGTATTCAGACCCTTTGCTCTGAGACTCAAAATTGAGCTCAGGTGCATCCTGTTCCCATTGATCATCCTTGAGATGTTTGTTTCGACAACTTGATTGGAGTCCACCTGTGGTAAATTCAATTGATTGGACATGATTTGGAAAGGCACACACCTGTCTATATAAGGTCCCACAGTTGACATTGCATATCAGAGCAAAAACCAAGCTGTGAGGTCAAAGAGCTCTGAGACAGGATTGTGTCGAGGAACAGATCTGGGAAATGGTACCAAGAAATGTCTGCAGCATTGAAGGTCCCCAAACAACACAGCGGCCTCCATGAGAAACAAGATTCTCTGGTCTGATGCAACCAACATTGAACTATTTGGCCTGAATGCCAAGCGTCACTTCTGGAGGAAACATGGCACCATCCCTACTGTGAAGCATGGTGGTGGCAGCATCATGCTGTGGGGATGTTTTTCAGCGGCAGGGAGACTAGTCAGGATTGAAGGAAAGATGAACGGAGCAAAGCACAGAGAGATCCTGCATGAAAACCTGCTTCAGAGCGCTCAGGACCTCAGACTGGGGAGAAGGTTCACCTTCCAACAGGACAACGACACTAAGCACACATCCAAGACAGCGCAGAAGTGTCCGAATGTCCTTGAGCGACCCAGCCAGACCCTGGACTAGAACCCGATCTAACATCTCTGGAGAGACCTGAAAATAGCTGTGCAGTGACGTTTCCTATCCAACCTGACAGAGTTTGAGAGGATCTGCAGAGAAAAATGGGAGAAATACAGGTGTGCCAAGCTTGTAGTCATACCCAAGAAGAACTCAAGGCTGTAATCCCTGCCAAAAGGTGCTTCAACAAAGTACTGAGTAAAGGGTCTAAATACTTATATACATTTGCACCCAAAAATACGTTCTCAATTTTAGAATAAGGCTGTAAAGTAAAAAATGTGGAAAATGTCAAGGGGTCTGAATACTTTGAATGCACCGTGCATAACAACTTACTGAGGTCATGAACTCATCTCAACATTAGACCACTCAAGGTCTGAAAATGTGCAGGTGTCCAAAATTGTAATTACAGTAAGATTACCAGTGCTACTATAGTTCAATTTATGCCAAATAAATCTGTACAGTAGGCCTACATAGCACCCAGGCAGGAATGTGAGACAAATGATTCATTGTGTAACTTGTAAATACAGTTAATAATTAGTGGAATGAGGAAAGCTGCTAGCATGTACAGTAGCATGCCACACATGGACCTAGATTAACATCCATATAAACAGCCAAAGGTGTTGGAAACAATACAGCCATTCAATATCTCAGTTAAGGAACCCACGAATTGAATTGCCTTTCATCTGAAATTGTGTTTAATATGGCTGTAATAAGCGCCCGCATTGTGGTGCAATATCAGCACACGTGTACTAATTTGGGGAATTTTAGGTGGGAGGGAGAAATGAAGTCCGAAGTATGGCAGTTGGAAAAGAACAGCCTATTTCTGGGACAAAGTGTAATCGTGGTACCAATGGCTAATCTGGAGGATTAATATGGGTTTCACCATCTAAAGCTGGAGGATTAATATTGGTTCACCATCTAAAGCTTTCTAATCTTCGGGTATGTTTTCATTTCAATTTTCAGACCAGCGTGAAATTGGATGAAGTGCTTTTTCAAACAGTTCGAGCTAGGGTAGGTATGTCCCGAATGGCAATCTATTCCCTGTAGAGCAGCGGTCCCCACCACCGGGCCGCACGGAAAGGATAAATCATAATTTTTTTTAAATCTGTAAAATAAAAAAATAATAGCCCATATTGTATATTTGTGCAGTAATTATGTTGAACGTGTTGCAGTCTGTTGGTCCTTTTCTCACCACTCTAATATCTCTGTCACGCCCACAACAGTTTGCAGATTTTGAATGAGTAATGTGCGCGCTGCGAGCAGTGTTGCCGACTAATTTTCAGGGTAAATTGCTAGAGGCAGGTTGATTTGTTGCTAAAAGTTGCTAAATGACGTTGTGATGTCATTGCGTGATAACGTAAAACTGCGTCATTACGTAGAATACACAATAACGTTACTCAAATTGACTGGCCATCTCGGCAAAAAATATGATTTAACATTTTTGTTAAGGTACAGGCTCCCACTCTTTTCTGTACAATTTTGATTGAGACATGTTGTTTGATGTTGTAAGTTCTGTTCAAGATCAAACATTGGTGACCAACTATATTCACTGGGTTTGGCTCGTCGAACCCGTACTACTGCTTCTGTCAGCCAGCCAGCCAACAATGACTTGCAAATTGCTGCTGCTGTCTGTGCACGAGCTGAGCGCCTGCTGCTGACGTCACTCACAACGCACTTTTGCAGCCAGGCACGTGTGTTGTGACTGAGTGTGTGACAGTGAAAAACGTTTTTGTGTCATTTTGAGGGAAAATGCGTGCATTTTAGCGTTTGAGTCACTTTTCAAAAGTTGCTAAAAGTTCCAAATACATTTTTTAAAAGTAGCTAAATTTGTAGCTAGGTGCTGTCTGGAAATAAAAGTTGCCAGGTTTCTCTGAAAAGTTGCTAAATATAGAAACAAAATTGCTAAGTTGGCATCACTGGCTGCGAGTTCATCACGGTCTGCTTGAGCTGTGTTGCCCGCAAACTTTTTACTAGCTAGCTACGTTAGCTGACATGAATATAAACAAATAAACGTCGCTGGAGAGCTTCTTCTGAAGGGGTAAAGGATATTAAAAAGGCCCAAAGATGACGATAATGCAAAGATAGCAGAGCCCGAGGCTGCAAAAAATAAATAAAATAAAGCCTCATTCAATAGAAAATATGACTCCTACCTCAAATATGGTTTATTGCAACAGGTGACTCGCATGCTCCAAGACCCCTGTGCACAGTATGTGGAGATTGGCAAGCGATCTCCCCCTGGATTGCCTGAGTGTTTGAGTTATGAGAGCCACTGCAGAGATTTTTCAGAAAAAAAGTCACCACTGGCAGCACATTTCATAGATGAGGCATGGGTCGCAAAACTTGCTTACCTGTGTGACATATTCAACCTGCTCAACGAACTCAATCGGTCACTTCAGGGGAGAATGACAACTGTCTTTAAGTTGGCAGATAAAGTGGCTGCATTCAAAGCCAAACTGGAACTGCGGGGATGGCGAGTGGACAGGGGCATATTTTACATGTTCCAAACATTAGCAGGGATTTCGGGAGACTTGAGACTGGGCTGTCTTTCTCCCAGCTGGTGCACGGTCATCTAGCTTCGCTGTCAATGGAGTTTGAGTGTTACTTCCCGCCAAAGACCCACAAAGTGTTAAGGAATGGATACTCAACCCATTTGTGAATGTCCCAGGTGAATTGTCCATCTCCGTACAGGAAGAAGATCAACTCCTTGAGGTTGCCATTGATTCAGCGTCAAGGTGAGTTGCAATGTTTATTATATTGTTATTAGAGAAAAATATATGCACTTTATGTTTTTATAATATCACGTTAGACCTACTTAAACTAAAATGTTACGAAAAAGCAGCTATACTAAACTTGTAGGCCTAATCGATATCCCACAGCCGGTCCTGGAAAATATTGTCTATATGAAAACGGTCCATGGTGCAATGGGGACCGCTGCTGGAGCATGCACAACTTTTGACCAGAGTCCTACAGGCCCTGGTCAGAAGTAGGTGCACTACATAGGGAATATGGCATTATGTGTGAACACATCCCCAGTCTCTGAGCCAGTATGCAGGCAGATTGAGGGCTGCAGCAGAAGACAAAGAAGTAGGAGGGACTTGGAGTGTACTTACTGGCCCAACGAAGCCAGTGACCATGGTGATGAGGAGAGAGAAGATGGCAACCAGCATGCGGGTCTGGCAGAACCTCCAGAAGACGCGAGACAGTGATGCCCCGTCTTTCCCCTTCTGTTTCAGCTCATCATACCACAGGTTCTCCAGTCTGACCATGGGTGGGGGAGGAGAGAGAGAGAGAGAGAGAGAGAGGAGTTAAGATAGACAGATGAAACTGGAGACCATGGCAAAAGGATCTGATTAGCCTTCACCCAGTTCAAACCTTTTCCTATTCAAGGGATGGCAAAAACACCTGGGCCTCATTTATAACCGTTGCCTAAATTTGACACTAAATAATTAGCCACTTCTGCAAAGATTGTGCACACACAAAAATATTGCAATTTATAAACTTGGCCCACGCCATTTTTTATTTTATTTATTTAACCTTTATTTAACTAGGCAAGGCAGTCCCATCTAGGGGTGATGCATGATTCTGATATAAATCACACACATCGTAAACCTGCGTGAGCGTGAAAGAGCATTATAACGCCGCCTGAAAAATGTCCATCATTCACCTTTTATGGTGACAATGTGCTTATTTGCTGTATACATTGGAAGTATTGGAATTAGGCCAAATATTATAAATGAAATGCTCAGTAGCCCAATCTTTTGGCTACCATCGCTAAAAGAGATCTCAGTGATGTTGAATGAGGGATCTCAAAGGAGCATAGGGTGTTTAAGGGGTGTGAGTGTGTGTTATGTGTGAATGTGTGGGAGATTCTGGGGCAGCACCTGAGACAGGGTTTTCCACCACAATCAACAAAACACCAAATGATGGAATTTCTCGTGGAAGAATTGTCACGTCCTTCAAATAGAGTTCCAGACACTTATAGAATCTCTACCAAGGCACATTGAAATGGTTTTGGCAGCTTGTGGTAGCCCAATGCCCTATTAAGAGACAACGTTGGTGTTTCCTTTATTTTGGCAGTTACAGTGCATTCGGAAAGTATTCAGACCTCAAACTTTTCCACATTTTGTTATGTTACAGCCTCTAAATAATTTTTTTCCCTCATCAATTTACACACAATACCCAATAACGACAAAGCAAAAACAGGTTTTTAGAAACCCCCAAAAAAGTCAATATTACATTTACATAAGTATTCAGACCCTTTCCGCAGTACTTTGTTGAAGCACCTTTGGCAGCGATTACACCCAAGTCTTCTTGGGTATGATGCTACAAAAGCTTTGGCATACCCGTATTTTGGGAGTTTCTCCCATTGTTCTCTGCAGATTCTCTCAAGCTCTGTCAGGTTGGATGAAAAGCATCAGAGTGACCATCGGGTTCTTGGTCACCTCCCTGACCAAGGCCCTTCTTCCCCATTTGCTCAGTTTCGCCAAGCGACTAGCTCTAGGAAAAGTATCGGTGGTTCCAAGCTTCTTCCATTTAAGAATGATGGAGGCCACTGTGTTTTTGGGGACCTTTAATGCTGCAGACATTTTTTGGTACCCTTCCCCAGATCTGTACCTCAACACAATCCTGTCTCGGAGCTCTACGGACAATTCCTTTGACCTCATGGCTTGGTTTTAGCTCTGGCATGCACTGTCAACTGTGGGACCTTATGTAGACAGACTCCAATCAAGTTGTAGAAACATCTCAAGGATGATCAATGGAAACAGGATGCACATGAGCTTCATTTCGAGTCTCATAGCAAAGGGTCTGAATAAAAATATAAACATGTTTTTTTATACAACTGCAAAAATTTCTCGACCTGTTTTCACTTTGTCATTATGGGGTATTGTGTGTAGATTGATCAGGATATATATTTTTAAAATCAATTTTAGAATAAGGCTGTAACGTAACAAAATGTAGAAAAGTTATGGGATCTGAACACTTTCCGAATGCACTGTATCTGTACATCTTTCCAAATTAGTATGCACTCTGCAGACAGATGAAGGTGATAGATCAGCTAATATTAAGATGGTGATGGAAATTAGCATTTTGAGGACAAAATTATTATCTTGGAAAAATGCATAATTCATACCAGTATTTTACACTAAATAGACTAATTTAACATCGTGGGTCAGATTGATCACAAAAACGGCCAACGAGCCCAATGGAGATGAGAATGGATGGCACGTAGGATAATAGTCGCGTGAGCATTACATGCAAGCATGTTAAATATGTGGTAATGCACTCTTTTACCGGTGTGTAAATTCTCCATAAAGAGGGAAAAATGCCTTGACAAAATGTATCATTCCTAATGGCTGGAAAAAGAGAAGGATAGAGCAGGTGTCACATCTAATTGATGTGTTAATGAGTTTATTAAAAACGTTACAGAGATACAAAGTGCACTAACCCGTGCACATTCTCCCATGGGCAGATAATTCATTAATTCACATTTACCTCCGAGCTGAGTGAGAAATTACAATTAACACTATAACTACACTAAGCCGTCTATGCAGAGAGAGGTTTGCAGGAAATGAAACATTCAAAGCTTTGGGTAAATATATATCCATTGGAGTTTTTGGTTTGAATTGATATCAATGGTCGATAAGTCAAGCAGTTTAACTTAGAGAGAAGCCGTTCAAGCCTGTAAAAGGTATACAAGCAAAATAAATCCCACCCACTGTCTAGAGTCTATTTGTAGTGCACTATGGAGTGTAAATGCACATAAAGCAACTATAAATCGCCTTTCACTTGTCTTAATAATACTGAAAGTAATAAAATAAGAAGTCGGTGCTACAAAATGTAGGCCTAACAGCAACACTTTGTACTGGCTAGCCTTAGAAAAAAAACCTGCCTAAGAAAACAAATGTGGTGACTGAATGAAGATAGGGGCTAGTCTGCTAGCTTTTCATGAATAGCACCTTCTTTTGGCACTCAAGTGTCAACTCTCCCAGGGGCTCTCCCAGGGGCTCTCTGGCTCGTCTCCCATCCCTCTCTTTGGTAGTTGCGTTACGTAACTGTTCTAGCCATGTAAACACAAAGTTAAACCCTCCACTCTACCTCTTTTTCTCAGACGTGACACAAGCATATATCATTGTGTCCGTTTTCTGGGCCACGTTTGGACCCAGGCCAGGGACATAATGCGAGCTCTTCTCATGCCTCTCTCTCCTGTAGTCCCGTATAACATGTTATAAGCCTAGCTGACAGGAATTTTTGCTCTTGATCAAAATGTGGAAGTCGTTTTAAGATTTGAGTCACAAATGATCCACCATTTAATGTCCTTCTTGTGTTCATTCATTCATGCATGAATGACAGATTCACCTCCATAAGGGTGAGGACACAAGACTCAAAGGATTGCTTGAGATGCTGTTTTGGCAGCCGCATTGAGGCGAGGACAAGGGATAATGACATAACCGTTCTCTCTGTAGGCAAGACTGAGCGAGGCTAGTCCTGGCTAACTCTAACACCCTAATCTCTAATCCTAGGCTATTAATACCACCCTCCCTAACTGCCATAACTCTCCTGGAAGTGACAAGATGTTCATCAAATCAGGCAATCAACCTCTGTGGAAGGTGACTCTGGGAAATCCCACAAACGGCAAATGTGGAGGTCCACTGAGATTACCTTGAGAAACCTTGGCTGCACTAGTGTTTACTGGTTTAATTCGTACAGGGGCAGGAAAAGTGATTCATCAAATATTTGTTGAAGGGGAAAACATTGGGTTTCTGATAAGATACAAAATAATAACCCTGTTGAACCTATGGAGAGTCAATGGACCATAGGGTGCTTGGGGATTGATGTTTGACAATAGCCTCACCTCTGACAGTTGAATTCAGAGGCCTCGTGGCAGGATAGGCCCCATACGTCATCTGTGGAGAGGCTGGATGTCTTGTGGGCCCTCCGTGCGAGTGGGGTGAGCCAGTGCAGAGTCATGAAGGAGAAGAGACCAGCGTTGTCGACTGGGTGCTGGTGCCTGCGAGAAAGCCAGGAGCAGAAAAGAACGGACTGAGTGAAAATCTAGGCATCATCTGGGTGCTAGGTGGAGAGAGATAGAGAGAACACACTGGCCCCTGAGAGAAAAGAAAAGAGCCCCTGAACCTTCACTTTGACCGGGGAAAGATGAATCATGAACCACCGTTGTTTGAACAGCAGTTTGCAGGCACTTCATAGAAATCTTGGGGAGCTGTGAAAAAAGTTCAGGGACAGTTTATCAGTCAGTGTGCGTTCAAACACAGAGCCCTCTGTTAGCGGGGGATAAGTCAATTCCCTTATCATGGCCTCCTGCTGCTCGCTTGAAACAGGAAGACTATATATGAGTCCCAAATGGCACCCTATTCCCTTCAGAGTGCACTTATTTTGACCAGGGCCTATAGTACTGCACTATGAAGGGAATTGAGTGCCATTTGGGATGCAAACATTTACCCTATACACTCACAACTCAGCAGGGCACACTGTCTCATGTTGACATTGCAGGATTTATGCCGATTAGTAAAGGCTCTAAAACAGCGGTTCCCAAATTAGGGGTTGCCTAATATGAAAACGGGGTCGTGGGAGAATTTCCACAATTCTGGAAATATATACAAAAATAAATATATTATAATATCGTCTTTGTATCTCAAAATCATTGTAATGTGGTTAACCTTAAAAATCAAAATGAAATTATTCAAATCTAAAAGAAAAAATTAAACCAGAGAGCTCCCTTAGATCATGGGAAAAGGCCTCACTTGACTGTTGCACTTGAATCATTCCCACGGTGAATGGCTAGGCCTGTTACGCTATGAGACTTCGATATTACCGTCCGCAATTGAAAACAATGTGTGGGGAGGCACAAACTCAAATCAATACCTTTGTCATATAGCACTGTTAAAAAATGTATGACGGGCAGGCCTCTGCACTCTAGTTATGAATGTGTCTCCCTCTGCCATATGGACACATTGTATGATACACCAAAAGCAACTGGTGGCAAGAGAGCGGAGCACAGAAATCTGAGATACTGTATACTGCAGCAGGTAACTTCGATTGTAAACTACCACATCCACTGAGCGAACGCCTGTTTGCAAAGCTATGTGGAGATACGATATCAGAGCATGACAACGTTCTATTTCATACTGAGGCTTTGTGGTTATCGAGGGGGAGTGTTTGAAATATTTTTTTGCTTTGAGAGAGGAACTGTTGTGTCTCCTTGCCTACGTAACAGACATATTTGGGAAACTGAACGCAAGCATGCAGGGAAAATAAAAAAAAACATTCTACAGACAAGTGACCGAATCAGTGGAAATAATTCTTATTGGACAGTCTTTCAAAAGTGACCCATGCCCCCTTCCCATCGGCTGTGCATGTTTCCTAACAAAAAACAGCATCAATAAGTGTCCCACACAAGGGACGACTGCTCACCTCCAATGCTTGGAAGAGCACTTTGACTTTGGTACCTACTTCCCAATCCGTTTGACTGTGATTCTGGCTCAGTTGCGATGCCGGTGAGTGAAATGTATCCAAATTCATAGGTCACTACAGAGGAGTTTTGGTTACTGACTCAAAGGGAATAGCCTGCCGTCTCCCTCTGGGTATTAAGGTTGCGTTCAAAACAACTGGGAACTCGTCCGGGTTAGGGAGGGTTTGGCCGGCCGGGATGTCCTTGTCCCAACACGCTCTGGCGACTCCTTGTGGCGGGCCGGGCACGGCTGGCTTCCGGGTTAAGCGAGCAGTGTGTCAAGAAGCAATGCGGCTTGGCAGGGTCGTGTTTCGGAGGACACATGGCTCTCGACCTTTGTCTCTCCCAAGTCCGTATGGGAGTTGCAGCAATGGGAGAAGACTAACTACCAATTGGATAATACGAAATTGGGGAGAAAAAAAGGGGTAAAAAGTACCAAAAATAAAAATATATATATTTTATGTGATGATGAGTTGAGAAGACAGTCAGAAATAATGCTAGAATGTTTTTCAATTGACTGTCATAGCCCAAAATAAAATAAAATAAACATGGTCAAGGTCACAAGAATTTTCAGATATCAAAATGGGCTCGTGGGCCCAAAATGTTTGGGAACCCCTGGCCTAAAAAAAAAGTGTGCTTACTTACTTGTGTGTTATCCTGAAGGGCTTCAGTATCTGCAGGCTGTGACGATAGCGGCCAGCCCTCCGCCTGGGACTGGTCCACGGCACAACCTCCCTCTGGCCTTCCTCTTCATCGGGGTCGGTTAAGGTTGGGTTTGCGGGGGAGGTCAGGGGCAAGCCTTCCACCCTGCCAACTGCCTCCAGAGCATCAGGGAACATGGCTGACTTTCTGTAGAGGGGAAAATGCAAACATAAAAGTTAGTTGACACGTAAAAGTGTTCGAACTGGCCCTTTCTGTGCAAAACCTGGGTTGGAGTTGAACTAGGGTTTTTGGAGAGACACTTAAACAATCTGAACAACCTAACAGCAAGTTTGAGTGCAGTGATTTCAAGCACTTGAGTTGAAAAGTCCTCATAGCAAATAATGGGTCATTTTCAATTCATGATCTTGATGGGAACCCTTTCTATCCATCTATCTATTGCCTAACCACCTCTCTTCTGAGCCCTATTAGAGAAGTATATTTGTTTTGCTGACTCACCTTGTGGAGACCTGGTATGACTGAAAAGCACCTTGCTCTTGTAACAATATTGCTTCTGGCCCTCTCCATGTTCTAAACTAGGCTTGAACCAGAGACCTTCTGAACACATCAACAGCCTCCCATGAATCTTCGTTACCTATGGCGCCACAAAAGCTGCGGCCCTTGCAGGGTAAGGGAAACAACTACTTCAAGGTCTCAGGCCCAGTGACGTCCCCGATTTTAACGCTATCTAGCCATTTCACACCAGTTACACTCAGGTTGTGCCCCCCCCCACAGCCCTCAGCCACAAATATGAAGTGCTTATCTATTTAAAGACGGCCCGCTGGCGGCTTCAATGGCTTGGGAAACATTGAGAGGAGGGAGGATATTTGAGCCGCTTGTGTGTTCGCACAGCGTCAGTGATCCTTCTATGGCAAAGCTCCATGATAAGGTCACTCAGAGTACGTATGTTGCAGATCGACCTTGACCAGGTTAAAGACAGCAATGTGGACTGGAGACTAAAGGTTTATTTAAGAATGTATTTATTGACACAGACATGCTGCCAATAAAGTTTAGCAAGGAAAAGCAGCCATAGGTCTACTACACCCAATGGGTCAGACACACACAGTAAAGTAGCATGTTGAAAGAGTCAGTTACATGTACGTCAGACAGATCGTATCGATATATGCGCTGAGAAGTAGCACTGTACGAGTCAGTGGACAGTGTATGTAGCATGAGAACTGCAGAGAAGTGAGACGTTTCACTTGACATACGCGAGAAAGATCACACTGATTTTCCCTCACTTCCAACCTTTATCACGTGGCCCCTTCATCATGTGAAGTTGGTCACCAGGCTGATAACTTTGCAGAACCAGCTGCTATAGCAGAGACCAGGTTTAAATAATTATTAAAAACAGCCACCGCCAAGGAAACAGCCCCTGGACTGCCCAAACATGTTCAAGTGATCAAGTTTACATCGGTTACATGATCAAGTTTACATCGGTTATACAATTTCCTTATGTCAAATAAGTCCTGGAGGATGGGTAAGTGCATGAACTCAATAGTCCACTAAAAACGAACTCAGCGAACGATAAATGGACAAAACAAACATATAGAATGATGCCAAAGCAGGTTAATATTAACCCAAGTTCCATTGTAGACTCTACTTTTAATTGACCCACGTTAAAAGGATGTGACCGGAGCATAAGCAAACAAAACATTTTTGTTAACCCTACATTCGAACTGCCCTGTTTGCTGGAAATGTCAAGTCCAAATAAATGAGGTCATTCAGTAAAAAAGTCAAATTTATCTGGAAAAAACTATGTATTGATGTAATTCGAAAATTGTATATACATGTGTAACAACCACAATCACCAACATCCTTCACAATCATCACCTCCAGTGAAACATTGTAAAAAGTTGTCAACATCTACATTATTCTGTGTAAGAAACTTACATGTGCAAGTCTGCAGTCTGCCCTCAGTTGTCCCCCAGCGGTGTAGCTCTCAAATCTGATGTTTATGAATATTGGTTGAGGTATGGTCATTGGGTTTGATACCACTTTCGAAGGTTGCATCTAATTTTCTCTTAATAAAATACATAGGCAACACTTCTATAACATCAACTTTAAAATAATTAAAAGCCATGTCCCACAGAATGTTTCTTGCTAGTTGTGTTACCACTTTTTCCGGACCTCTCTGATGAGTTCTCAACTCAGCTTTTCTTCCACTCAGTGCATACGGAATTCCCGATATCCACCTGACGTCATCGCTGCTCAACCAACCGTAGCCTTGCTTGCATCGTCGCCGTAGCAACGTGAATGGTGACTACAAGAAAGCCACGTGGTGATCTCCAGCAGGGCGCGCGAACAGCTTACGTTTCTCTGTCTATATTTGGCTATGGAGAGACGGGAAACAGCAGTCCAGCCAAGGCCAAGAAGCTGAGTTGTGTGCTCTTTGGCGCTTAGTTGGGTTGGGTGCATGTGATTTCCAAGGAAGAACAATCATCTAGATAACATGGTGGCTTTAAGCATGCCTGCATTGCATCATGAATGGATGCAAGCTCCCCAAATACAATAAGGAATATTGTGCTCTGTTGTTGATAAGATGCACAGATTCCTTATGAAAAACACGGGGTTGAGAGGCCTATGTAATTTCTTCAAAATCAACCTATTTTTCACAATGTATTTCAATAAACTATTGAAACTGAAAAATAATTTGGTGGGTCCTTATGTTTGTCCTATTTCACACATGTAAATGGAAATGTGTTTCTTTACACTTTCCAACTCTCCCGAAACACCCTCAGAGAGTGGAATCACAGCTGGGGTCTGAAATTATTAACGGTGACCATTGAGTAATTAGGACAGATTTTTCACCTTGTCAGCTCAGGGATTCGAACTAGCGACCATTCAGTTACTAGGTTCTAACCACTAGGCTACCTGCCACCCTGTGTTTGTGTGTATAGGAAGGGTAGTCATTAGCATTCTTACAGTTGGTGTAATGGCCAGGTTGTAGCTCTTAGTAGGGATGTCTGCACCAGGCTTTGTTTACCCAGCTGACAGGGGAGTGGGCGGGGGAGACAAAGTTATATTTTTTTGCAACTGAATAGTCAGTCGGCCCCTGGCAAGATGGGATGAAAAAGATAATGTTTCCGGTAGATGTATGAATAACAATAAATAATCAAGCTTTGAAGAGTCAACTTGAGAGGTTGAGAAAGTTGAAATACCCATAGGGCGCACTGCACTCATTTATTATTAACACCTCAGATACAAAGATGTAGTCTAATCAAGTCATTATGGCCAACATCCATTTCTATTCAGAATCTACTGTTATCTAATAGAAAAATACTTGATGACATTGCTGCTTCTTGTAGAGATCCCCAGGGTGGCCAATGGACGAATCATCTCACCTCTGAATTAGTCTGTGACCCTTGTTAGCATGTCGAACTCTTTTGCATTGTAAGTGCTGCTTAACCTTGGCCAGTGATGTGATCCACTCCGAACTAACACGCTTGTAAAAGCCACTTGAGGACAAAAGAAACTGTGTTGTTACAGTATGAAAATTTTTAAGAAACCATAACTCTTTACAGTGTCCTCTATGGGTTTTGAGAGGCAGAGCAGTTGTTTCTTTGTCCAACCCAGCCCATGCAGTCCAAACACTGAAGTTAAAGGGAGACTGCACTTCTCAATTTTGCCTCGTTTTGAAGATTGCTCATTAAGAAATGCAAGCAGCCATGACTAAAGCCAAACAAGGGTCGTGGGGGTGTGGTTTGATGTGGGTGTGTTATGTCAGAGAGGAAAAAAAGGTGAAGCAAGAGGTTTCTCTCTTGACAAAATCTGTCCAAAATAAGCCCAATGTGTTTCTCACAGACCTGTAACTTCTTCTTTAAGAGGCTCCTCTGTCCTCCACTCGTTACCTGTATTAATGGCACCTGTTTGAACTTGTTATCAGTATAAAAGACACCTGTCCACAACCTCAAACAGTCACACTCCAAACTCCACTATGGCCAAGACCAAAGAGCTGTCAAAGGACACCAGAAACAAAATTGTAGACCTGCATCAGGTCTTTTTTCTCATTTTGTCTGTCATAGTTGAAAATTACAGGCCTCTCATCTTTTTAAGTGGGAGAACTTGCACAATTGGTGGCTGACTAAATACTTTTTTTGCCCCACTGTATAAATATATATTTTTAAATTTTACCCCTTTTTCTCCCCAATTTCGTGGTATCCAATTGTTAGTAGCTACTATCTTGTCTCATCGCTACAACTCCCGTACGGGCTCGGGAGAGACGAAGGTTGAAAGTAATGCGTCCTCCGATACACAACCCAACCAAGCCGCACTGCTTCTTAACACAGCGCACATCCAACCCGGAAGCCAGCAGCACCAACCTTGGTTAGCGCGCACTGCGCCCGGCCCGCCACAGGAGTCACTGGTGCGCGATGACACAAGGATAACTCTCCCAGCCAAACCCTTCCTAACCCGGAAGACGCTAGGCCAATTGTGCGTCGCCCCACGGACCTCCCGGTCGTATACGACAGAGCCTGGGCGAGAGCCCAGAGTCTCTGGTTGCACAGCTGGCGCTGCAGTACAGCGCCCTTAACCACTGCGCCATCCGGGAGGCCGAATAACATGTCTTTTTCACCCCAGCTGCCAAACTAACCCTGATTCAGATAACCATCCTTCCCATGCTAGATTACAGAGACATCATTTATAGATCGGCAGGTAAGGGTGCTCTCTCAAGCGGCTAGATGTTCTTTACCATTCGGCCATCAAATTTGCCAGGAATGCTCCTTACAGGACACATCACTGCACTCTAAATCAAATCAAATTTATTTATATAGCCCTTCGTACATCAGCTGATATCACAAAGTGCTGTACAGAAACCCAGCCTAAAACCCCCAACAGCAAGCAATGCAGGTGTAGAAGCACGGTGGCTAGGAAAAACTCCCTAGAAAGGCCAAAACCTAGGAAGAAACCTAGAGAGGAACCAGGCTATGTGGGGTGGCCAGTCCTCTTCTGGCTGTGCTGGGTGGAGATTATAACAGAACATGGCCAAGATGTTCAAATGTTCATAAATGACCAGCATGGTCGTATAATAATAAGGCAGAACAGTTGAAACTGGAGCAGCAGCACGGTCAGATGGACTGGGGACAGCAAGGAGTCATCGTGTCAGGTAGTCCTGGGGCATGGTCCTAGGGCTCAGGTCCTCCGAGAGAGAGAAAGAAAGAATTAGAGAGAGCATATGTGGGGTGGCCAGTCCTTTTCTGGCTGTGCGGGTGGAGATTTTAACAGAACATGGCCAAGATGTTCAAATGTTCATAAATGACCAGCATGGTCGAATAATAATAAGGCAGAACAGTTGAAACTGGAGCAGCAGCACGGCCAGGTGGACTGGGGACAGCAAGGAGTCATCATGTCAGGTAGTCCTGGGGCATGGTCCTAGGGCTCAGGTCCTCCGAGAGAGAGAAAGAAAGAGAGAATTAGAGAATTCACACAGGACACCGAATAGGACAGGAGAAGTACTCCAGATATAACAAACTGACCCTAGCCCCCCGACACATAAACTACTGCAGCATAAATACTGGAGGCTGAGACAGGAAGGGTCAGGAGACACTGTGGCCCCATCCAAGGACACCCCCGGACAGGGCCAAACAGGAAGGATATAACCCCACCCACTTTGCCAAAGCACAGCCCCCACACCACTAGAGGGATATCTTCAACCACCAACTTACCATCCTGAGACAAGGCTGAGTATAGCCCACAAAGATCTCTGCCATGGCACAACCCAAGGGGGGCGCCAACCCAGACTGGAAGATCACGTCAGTGACTCAACCCACTCAGGTGACGCACCCCTTCCAGGGTCGGCATGAGAGAGCCCCAGTAAGCCAGTGACCCAGCCCCTGCAATAGGGTTAGAGGCAGAGAATCCCAGTGGAAAGAGGGGAACCGGCCAGGCAGAGACAGCAAGGGCGGTTTGTTGCTCCAGAGCCTTTCCGTTCACCTTCCCACTCCTGGGCCAGACTACACTCAATCATATGACCCACTGAAGAGATGAGTCTTCAGTAAAGACTTAAAGGTTGAGACCAAGTTTGCGTCTCTGACATGGGTAGGCAGACCATTCCATACAAATGGAGCTCTATAGGAGAAAGCCCTGCCTCCAGCTGTTTGCTTAGAAATTCTAGGGACAATTAGGAGGCCTGCGTCTTGTGACCGTAGCGTACGTGTAGGTATGTACGGCAGGACCAAATCAGAGAGATAGGTAGGAGCAAGCCCATGTAATGCTTTGTAGGTTAGCAGTAAAACCTTGAAATCAGCCCTTGCTTTGACAGGAAGCCAGTGTAGAGAGGCTAGCACTGGAGTAATATGACCAAATTTTTTTGGTTCTAGTCAGGATTCTAGCAGCCGTATTTAGCACCAACTGAAGTTTATTTAGTGCTTTATCCGGGTAGCCGGAAAGTAGAGCATTGCAGTAGTCTAACCTAGAAGTGACAAAAGCATGGATTAATTTTTCTGCATCATTTTTGGACATAAAGTTTCTGATTTTTGCAATGTTACGTAGATGGAAAAAAGCTGTCATTGAAATGGTCTTGATATGTTCTTCAAACGAGAGATCAGGGTCCAGAGTAACGCCGAGGTCCTTTACAGTTTTATTTGAGACGACTGTACAACCATTAAGATTAATTGTCAGATTCAACAGAAGATCTCTTTGTTTCTTGGGACCTAGAACAAGCATCTCTGTTTTGTCCGAGTTTAAAAGTAGAAAGTTTGCAGCCATCCACTTCCTTATGTCTGAAACACATGCTTCTAGCAAGGGCAATTTGGGGCTTCACCATGTTTCATTGAAATGTACAGCTGTGTGTCATCCGCATAGCAGTGAAAGATAACATTATGTTTGCACTCTATACTCCTTTGTACACGGGTCATCTCTGTATACCTGTTGCAAGACCCACTGGTTGATGCTTATTACATTTTATGAAACCCTCTTAGGCCTCACTCTCCCTTAGCTGAGATATCTACTGCAGCCCTCATCCTCCACAAACAACACCCGTTCTGCCAGTCACATTCTGTAAAGGGTCCCCAAAGCACACACATCCCTGGGTCGCTCCTCTTTTCAGTTTGCTGCAGCTAGCGACTAGAACGAGCTGCAACAAACACTCAAACTGGACAGTTTAATCTCAATCTCTTCACTCAAAGTCTCAATCATGGACACTCACTGACAGTTGTGGCTGCTTGGCGTGATGTACTGTTGTCTAACTTCTTGCCCTTTGTGCTGTTGTCTGTGCCCAATAATGTGTGTACCATGTTTTGTGCTGCTACCATGTGTTGCGACCATGCTGTGTTGTCATGTGTTGCTGCCTTGGGTCTCTATGTAGTGTTGTCTCTTGTCGTGATGTGTGTGCTGTCCTATATTTATATACACTACTGTCCCAAAAGTTTAGGGTGACTTAGAAATGTCCTTTTTTTTAAAGCACATTTTTTTGTCCATTAAAATAACATCAAATTGATCAGAAATACAGTGTAGACATTGTTAATGTTGTAAATGACAATTGTAGCTGGAAACAGCTGATTTTTAATGGAATATCTACATAGGCGTACAGAGGCCCATTATCAGCAACCATCATTTCTGTGTTCCAATGGCAGGTTGTGTTAGCTAATCATTTGAAAAGGCTAATTGATCATTAGAAAACCATTTTGCAATTATGTTAGCACAGCTGAAATCTTGTTCTGATTAAAGCAATAAAACTGTCCTTCTTTAGACTAGAATATCAGCATTTGTGGGTTCGATTGCAGGCTCAAAATGGCCAGAAACAAATAACTTTCTTCTGAAACTAAGCTGTTAACACTGCCCAAAATCACTTGCTAGCTAGCTAAATTCCAACTCTGTGTTTGTCAATGAAGCTAGCAGGCACATTGAGCCAGGCTACAATCAGCTTATCAGGTCACTGGCGAGTGGCTGTGTGTGCTTCATTGCTATTTGTTTTTTGTGCATCTTGTTTTTTTTATTAAAAAAAATAATAAAAAATTGTGCATCTGTCCGGCAGTGTTTCATATGGAATCATGTTACAAAACAGGTCGCGGGGGACAAGATGCTTCTGAATGGGTTTTGGAATTTTGACAGGTTGCAGTTGGGATACAAGTGCGCTCTGATAGTCTCAATTCTCATTTTACCCAAAAAGTGGCAGACACTATAAAACACACTAGCAAGTGGCCGCACCATAAAGAGCTTATGGCCAAGGGTCATTTCAACATTACATTGGCGACTTATCTTATGTAAACAAGTCGTGAGGCGGTGTGTAATGGGCAGGTCTGTCGTCACACTGTCTGGAGGTTCTGGCTGCTATGGTTGAATACAGTGCACACAACTGATAGAGCGCAATCAGCACAGCAGCTTCTCTCATGTCAGTGGGCACTGGGTAAGATCGCAACACCCAACCCTCCTGTAAGTTGTGACAAACTCACTTGCAAAACTCAGTTTGGAACGAGACTGACCTTATGACGAAAATTATCCTATTAAGACACTATACATGTTTGAATCATATCGATGCCACAGAGGCCATTTTAAACGAGACAAGTTGGTTCTAAGCGACAGTTGACCTTTAATACTGTTGGAAAGGTGAAAATCAAGGGTTTACTACGTAGGTTAATCTCCAATCCAGTCATGACCGATCATTGGATAGGTACCAATAAGGAAGTGAGAAAGGGCTGAAGGAAGGCTTGTCATAGTATTGGAACAGGACCCAGAGTCTCGCTCTCCATTTCTTTGATAATTTGTATTCAGCCCAATGCCATCATCTTAATACAGTGATGCCATCTCATGGACTGGTTTCTCTGTACCACCGGCAGCCAGCAGAAATCAATACATAAACCGGCCCAGAAAATCATTGGAGTCGTCTCACTTTACTGAACTGGGAAATTTTCTGAATGCCTGAGATCAATGAACTGGATCCAGTCTCCTCTTTCCATTTCCTGGGTGATTCCTGATATGTAGCAACCGATGGCTGAGTTTGGAGAAAAAGTTCCATAGCACAGACAGAACTTTGTTGCTATGGTGAAGAAACTGAGAGAAACTCTTTTAGATTGAGGGAGCGCTGGGTCAAAGATGGAATAGTTAAAGAGATGGTTCACTCAATAGTTTGGCAGATGTTTCAATAAATCAGAAGTGGTCTAAAGTCAAATTAAGGCCATGCTTATCTTTACTGTGAGTAATGCTCTATGCATTGGAAGAGATCTGCAGACTTCAGGCAAATGAAAGGGAAATATAAAGCACCAACTGGATTTGGAGTGTATCCCTTTAAGACTAGCTGTGTCAGGCTGGAGCAAATGAAGGCCTCATGCTGCTCTGGTGCACTTCACACGAGGAAGAAATCATTTAATTCTCCTGCAAGACAGAGCAGGCGAGCTACACCAGCAATTTGACAGCATGCTCAGTGGTGGCCTTCAGAATGGTGTCGACTTCCAATCAGCAACTCTAATCAGATTATCTCAATGCTAGAAATTCATAAAGTCAGAGATCCAAACCTGGCAACCCATCTCATAATTGGGCCCTTACATGACCTGAATAATAACGAATGTAAATGTTACGGCTGGATAAGTTACAATCCTATTAGCTTGCTATTGGGATTCTTCTTCTTTACCAAGAGGCGCTGAAATCCCTGGGCAATCTTTGGGGAGCATGGTTTACAACTTGACTATCAATCAGGTCTAATAATAATACATTACTTTCATTACACTTCAAATGTCTGAGGATTTCTTTTTAATATTACATACAATGAAAACAACAAATATTTAGAATCAAGGCAGGTAAAATAGCAATAGTGGGTTTGGTGCAAATACGTATTAGATTGAGACTAGGACTATGAAAAACATAGAAGGGAGTTTTAATCCATTCATGACTTTAAATACAAGCATTTTGAGGATTTTGAAGCCGATCCTGTAGTTAACCGGTAGCCAGTGGATTTTGGCCAGGATCAGGGTCATGTGGTCTGACTTCTTGGTCCTGGTCAGGACTCTGACAGCACTGTTAGTTGGATTAGTTGGAGCCTCTGTAGTGATTTGGCTGGGAGGCCCCCAAACAGCGCATTGCTGTAGTCAATCTAAGAGAAGTTGAAGGCGTGGATTAGTTTCTCTGCATCTGGCTGGGAGAGTGATGGTATGACGCGGGCAATACTTTTTAGATGGACTTTTTTTTGGAGGGGGGGGGGTCATTGAGGGACAGAGAAGGATCAAACTTAACTCCTACGTTAGAGATGACAGGGATAGCCTGGCCACTGATTGTAGGGCAGTTTCCTGCATTGTTGACCAGTTTGGGTGTCCCAATAAGCATAGCCCTAATCTTGCTACTGTTCAAATGGAGAAAGTTCTCTTTCATCCATGTCTTCTAGGCAGCTGCTGAGATTTGCTAGGGCAGAGATGGTGTCCGGTTTGGTGTTAATGTAAACCTGGGTATCGTTAGTGTAGCAGTGGAAGTGGATGTTGTAATCGGAGGATTTGGCCGAGAAGGAGCATGTCAATTCAAAACAGGATAGGCCCCAGCACTGACCCCTATGGGACACCACATGTGACTACAGACTCTGGACTCTCCAATAGTGATGTGTTGCTTCCAATTGGAGAGGTAGGAGAACCAGTTCAGAGCTGTTCCAGAGACAGTAGTGTGCTCTCTGTGATGCCACAGGAGACAATAAGGGGTCAGTCATGTGTTCAGTGGGAGCTCACGGACTTATGGCTGTCATTTTGTCTTAGCTTTTCTCTCAGACTCTACAGTAAAGGATAAAAATCCATTTGAAACACACTGGGCCGATGCAGATTAAATAGGAATTACACAAAGAACACTTAAATGTATTTACCCATTTTCATAGGTAGTCTTATAATGAAGAGTGATTGATGTTTGACTCAATCGTTTTGGTAATGACAACCATAGTAAAATCAGCATGATAACTGTGATACAGTATGTGTTTGTTTTTCTGCTGTGGTTGTTTTTTACTCAAGTCATGGGAACAATATTAGCATGTTTTACACACCGTATTCAAAACATCTAAGTGACTTTCGGATGATTTGGACATGTACGAAAATTATATTACCGGTCCCGACTTGAATGGGATTTGTGCCACAAATGCTGAAATGTTAGCATGTGGAATCAGTACCAGGGAAAATAAAACAAAGCATGGATTGCTGTCATACAGTACCTTGTCCATAGACCGATAACAGGGTATGTAACCCAATGTGTCAATTTTGTAATTTTGGTGAACTATCCCTTTAAACTTATTTCAAAGCATTGACTGTAAATAGTCCCTGTGCCCAAGAACGCCAAGGTAACCTGTCTAAATGACTATCGCCACTTAGCACTCATCTGTAGCCATGAAATGCTTTGAAAGGCTGGTCATGGCTCACATCAACACCATAATCTCAGACACCCTGGATCCACTCCAAATCCCAAACCGCCCCAATAGATCCACAGATGACGCAATCTCTATTGCACACTGCCCTCTCCCATCTGGACAAGAGGAACACCTATGTGAAAATGCCTTTAATTGACTACAGCTCAGTGTTCAACTCCATAGTGCCCTCCAAGCTCATCACTGGACTTTTGACGGGCCACCTCCAGGTGATGAGGATAGGTAACAGCACATCCGCCATGTTGAACCTCAACACGGGGGCCACTCAAGGGTGCGTGCTTAGTTCCCTCCTGTACTCCCCGTTCACCAATGACTGCGTGGCCGTGCACTTATCTAACACCGTCATTAAGTTTGCTGACGACATGACGGTGGTAGGCCTGATCACTGATGACAATGAGACAGGTCAATTTGGTAATGTGGTGCCAGGACGACAACCTCTCCATTAACATCAGCAAGACAAAGGAGCTGATCATAGACTACAGGAAATGGAGGGCCGAGCCTGCCCGCATTCACATCAATGGGGCTGTAGTGGAGCGGGTTGAGAGCTTCAAGTTCCTCTTGTCCACATCACTAAGGATCGATCATGGGCCACACACACCAACACAGTCGTGAAGAGGCACGACAACACCTCTTCCCCCTCAGGAGGCTGAAAAGATTTGGCATGGGCCCGCAGATCCTCCAAAAGTTCTACAGTTGCATCATTGAGAGCATCTTGACTGATCCAGCTGCATCACCACTTGGTATGGCAAATGCTTGGCATCCTACCGTAAGGCACACAGAGGGTAGGGCGTACTGCCTAGTTCATCACTGGGGCCGAGCTCCCTGCCATCCAGGACCAACATACCAGGCGGTGTCAGAGGAAGTCCCTAAAAATTGTCAAAGACTCCAGCCACCCAAGTCTGGAACCAACAGGACCCTGAACAGCTTCTATCCCCAAGCCATAAGACTGCTATAGTTAGTTAAATAGTGAACCAAATATCTACCTGCATAGAATTTTGACTCATCACATGCACTACTGATACTGTTTTAACTATCCTGTTGCCTAGTCACACTATTCCTGGTTAAATGTACATATTTACCTCACACACCTTGTGGCGAAATCCTGCACGGAGCCTTCACCATGCGCTGCCACTTTAAGAGCGCATCAGCAGTAAGGAAGGAGGAAACAAAGACAGCTCTTTCAGCTCTCTGGGGAGGAGCTCTTGGTTGGCGCGACAGTTTGATTGTGTGTGCTATGCTGCAGATGTCCTTGTTCATTTTTAAAGTATTTAACTCAATCATCAGTGTGACGGCTTGTCAAGAGAATTTTGTTCTCGTGTTCATTAACCAATTCAATTGTAATTACTCAGTCTGCTATATCAGGATTTGTAAGATACTCATATAAATGAAGACAGACAGAGGCCCAGTCTACAATCGTACAATAGTTAAATGTTTATTCACGGGAACGTTCTGCTTATCATTTCCTGTACATTGGTCTATATACCACACATTTCGTCATAAATACCCCATCTCCTCTCAGATACAATGGCAACATAGTTCACAAGTCTTCTCCTACTCATGCACATTTTCTGCCACCTGTTAAACAATCTACTACAAGCCCAAGGTCTCTCCCCTCCCTGGGTGGAGACAGAATGTCCTGTAAGGAACACAGTATTCCAGCCGGTCTGACGATAGCTCCATTAGTTTCTAACAAGGAACAGAAAGTCCGTGTTCTAATTCAGAACTAAAACTACACATATTATATTCAGTGTTATGATTATAATAAGATTCATACATTCATACAGTGACAGGGTAGTATTCTGTTTAGTTATAGTTCTACGTTAAATGTATACATCATTTAGTCATTATTCATATAAATCCCATAACACCGCTCTAGGTTGTGGTTGTTATCGTTTGGGACCGCACCTGTTATGGATCGCATGGATTAGTAGCAACATTGTTGTGAAGCTTTAACATACAAACCATCGGATGGTCAGACAGGACAACTGCCAGCCTGAAGACCACAGCTAAGATCTCTCTTGTTCTCGTTCCTCTATCGATCCAGTGCTTTACCCTGCAACAGATTTTCTATTTTTCAAATGCACTTCCCATTGATGTTCATTAGAGCTGGACTATTATTGCCCTGCCAGGATTATTTGGGTGGACATTTTAGTTAAAAGGGAGGTTGTTGCAAGTTGTGTATTGTTATTTGAACTGTATTGAGGCGGGGTGTACTAATGACATGTGGCCGAGAAGATTGGGGACATTTTTAAGGCCTTTGTTGTGTCTATGAACACCCCCCACATTCATACCCTCTGCACTCCTCCACTGAAAGACAATACATATTCCTCTGTTGATGACTGGGTTCTTTCTTGTATGAAGTTGCTGCTCAATTGCTCTGCCATTATTATTATTATTATTATTATTGTATGAGGTATTCTTGGTGGGGTTACCCCTGTGCTGTGATGTGGGTTTTATAGGGTGTGTATTCTCTTCTCTCCACTGGCTATCTGGGAAACAGGCTACACTCTAGGCAGTCTCTTCTGCTGTGTGTGGGTCTGGTAGTGGTACTCTCTCTATTCTACTCTTTTCCTTTCGGCATGGTTAATACCTGCCTGGCGCCCGAATAAAATCTGTATCTTTACCCCTGTCTAATAAACACCGCTACAGAATTGGCGCCCGAACAGGGACTTGAAGAGAAACACCCATGACACCATCCACACAAGATTGAATCATGTCTTTTGTTGGAACCCCATAATGTGTCAATGTGGACACACCTGATGGTAATCATGTTCGGGATTCTTTCATTGTGGAAGGACTCGATGGACTAATGGAGTTGGATAGTACTGATCCTAATCCACAGGGTTCCGGCTCACCTATAACATCTCCACAATTACCCTCCCCTCAACCTCTTCCCGTTACCCTGTCCAGAGAGACTGGGAGAGGTGTCTCTGTGATCACTGGACAAATGGAACATCAATGGACACACACCAATCATAGTTTGACAACGCAGGAGAATGATATTCGCAAACTCAGTGAATGTGTGGAAGCTCATCAGACAGAAGTGCAGCAGAGGTTGGATTACCTTCCCTGTCAAATGGAGGAAGACCAACAACAAATTGTTCAGAGACAGACATATTTACAAGATTCTCTGAAGCAGGATATTCAAGGAAAACTGAACTGGTTCAAAACACAAATGGAAACTAACCATCATCAAGTCATAATCTATCTTGAGGAGGAACAAAAACAGAGAGCAGAAGAGTCAGCCTCTGTTGTGAAGGGAGTGTGTTCTTATCTGAAGGAAGTTATGGAGGACATGAAGAACTCTCTCACAGGGGAATTACGATGTTTGATTGAACAGGCTCAAAAGGACACCGTTAATGAGATGGAAAAAGCACAGAAGGCCACAGACCTTCAACTGGAAGAGCTGCACCAGGAGGTAATACAGTGCTTTCCCTTCTGGACAAATCTTCTGCACCTCCCTCAGGTTTTACCTCTGCCACTGGCTTGGCCAGTAAGGGAATAGGAACAGGTAGTACTACAAAAACCCCTCTGAAGATACTGTTAAACAACAGAACTCCCTCTGCCACTGGCTTGGCCAGTAAGGGAATAGGAACAGGTAGTACTACAAAAACCCCTCTGAAGATACTGTTAAACAACAGAACTCCCTCTGCCACTGGCTTGGCCAGTAAGGGAATAGGAACAGGTAGTACTACAAAAACCCTCTGAAGATACTGTTAAACAACAGAACTCCCTCTGCCACTGGCTTGGCCAGTAAGGGAATAGGAACAGGTAGTACTACAAAAACCCTCTGAAGATACTGTTAAACAACAGAACTCCCTCTGCCACTGGCTTGGCCAGTAAGGGAATAGGAACAGGTAGTACTACAAAAACCCCTCTGAAGATACTGTTAAACAACAGAACTCCCTCTGCCACTGGCTTGGCCAGTAAGGGAATAGGAACAGGTAGTACTACAAAAAACCCTCTGAAGATACTGTTAAACAACAGAACTCCCTCTGCCACTGGCTTGGCCAGTAAGGGAATAGGAACAGGTAGTACTACAAAAAACCCTCTGAAGATACTGTTAAGCAACAGAACTCCCGCTGCCACTGTCATGCCTCCTCTAGAGCGCTCCCTCCCTATCAAACTACTTTTCCCCACTTTTGGCAGCCCAGAAGATGATGTGGATCCACTGTTTTTCTTATCTATGTGTAATGATTTTCTTTTTATCCGGCCCCTTACTGACTTGGAGGTTCTTGCCACCCTCCATAGTGTCCTCCATGGTACAACAAGAGACTGGTGGGAGATAGCCCATGAACATGTCAACCTGGGAGGAGTTAAAAAAAATATTCCTCTCAGCCTTCCTCTCAGAGAACTATGGGGATGAACTGGCGGAACGTGTTCGTAACAGAGTCCAGGTTGAAGCAGAGACAATACGGGACTTTGCCTTCTCCTATCGAGTTCTATGTAGGAGATGGAAGGCTGACATTACTGAGCAGGAGATGGTCAAACTCATTCTTCAGAACATGGTTCCCCGCCTTGCTAGTCAACTTCGAGAATGTGTGCAGAATGTAGATGATCTGGTGCGTGTTGGGACTGGAAGCACCACCTCCAAACTAAAAACCATGTTCCCTCATCCCAGTATACCCATAACTCTCCTGGGGCTAAACCGTCTCAGATATTGGTACCCAAGATCCAAGACAAAAGTCCAGTGATGTGTTAGAGGTGTAAAGTCCAACATCCTCCAGGTTCTTGTCCCCTCTATGTCCAGCGTCAGGATTCAGGAAAAGGTCAGAAAGGACAGAAGACTGACAGTCTAGACAGGCGTGGTGGCTTGCATACAATTGGGTCAGCCTTAATGCCCACCATGAAGCCTTTAGACAGCACAACTAGCGGTCTTACTCCAATTCCTATTCCGCAACAACTATTTGTTCCTCTGACTGTTAGGAACTGGAGAGGGAAGGCCATAATCGACACAGGAGCAACTTACACCCTGATGGAAGAGGCCCTGTGGCAGAACATGGCATTACCTCATGAGGAGCTACGAACATGGGAGGAGGGACCGTTGTACTTGGCCAATGGAGAACCTACCACCCCCTTGGGCTGGATTGGTATAATAATAAAACTGCATGATGAGACTATTATCTTCCTGTGGCTATTCTCGCAGATTCAAGCCTTGCATTTGCTGTCGTCCTTGGCCTAGACTTCCTGTTCTTCAGTGGACTGACCATCTCTACGTCCGAACCCTCCTATTGGCTGCACTCATTATATTCCCAGCCTCATCCATTTCAACCTGGTAATGCACTGATTTCAGGCTGGATCCTGCTACATTATGCAGAGTCCAGACAAGGTCAAGTCAGAGACAGAGAAAATATAAAGAGAAAGACAAAAACATGTTCCACCAGTGAAGTCCGACAACCCAACCATCACCCTGATTACCGCCATACCCCCCCTTCTATCCAAGAGCAAAAGTAAACATGATGCTGATTTCTACATCAAACAAGCAGTGGAACAGGCATGTCTGTCGGATGATGAGAGGTGGCAGCTCTCCCAGATGTTGCAGAAGAACAGTGAGGTCTGTACTGTTACACTCTGCCGTACAACCGTCTTCAAACACAATCTATACCCGGCATGATGTCCCCATTAAGCAGCGTCCCTACAGGCTGTCCCCCGCCAAACTGGCAATTCTCAATGTACAGCTCAATAGCATGTTGGACAATGGAATTGTGGAATCTCATTTTTCCGGATGGGCTTCTCCGGTTGTCCTGATTCCTAAGAAAGATGGTGGATATAGATTCTGTGTGGACTACAGGAAGCCGAATGCCATAACAGAAAGCGATGCCTACCCTCTACCAAACATAAATGACATACTGGAATTTCTGGCAGGAGCATCCATCTTTAGTAATCTGGATCTGAACAGTGGCTATTGGCAGGTGGCAATGGATCCCACTAGTCAGGACAAGACTGCCTTTGTCCCCCCTGCTGGTTTGTACTCCTTCAAAGTCATGCCTTTTGGTTTGAAGAATGCTCCAGCAACCTTCCAAAGGTTGATGGAGACTGTCCTGGGAGATCTGAGGGGTAGAAATTGTCTTGTGGATCTGGATGACATCATAATCTATTCTTCCTCTGTCGTAAATCATCTGAAAGACATACAGCCCGTCTTCGACAGACTATAGGCTGCAGGTTTGACCTTGATGTGTTGTTTCTGTTTGCCAGAACTCAAGTTCCTTGGTCATGTGGTTAATGCTGAAGGTATCCATGCAGATCCAGCCAAAGTTGCAGCCGTGCAGGAATTCCCAATTCCCACATCCCTCAATGCTGTTCAGCGGTTTCGGGGTATGACTGGATGGTACCACAGATTTGTGCTTGACTATTCAAAGGTCGCCGAACCCCTCATCCACCTTAAGAAGGGTGTGAAATTCCAATGGACCCCTGCATGCCAAAGTGCATTTGAAGCACTCAAAAACAGTCTTATTACTCCTCCAGTGCTTGGACATCCTAACCTGAATGCCAATTTTATTGTGTACACGGATGCAAGTTAAACAGGACTTGAAGCAGTCTTGTCTCAACAAACAGGACTTGAAACAGAAGAAGTTCTTGTCTATGCAAGTCACACCCTTAATTCAGCCGAGAGGAATTATTCAACGACTGAAAGGGAGTACATCGCTGTGGTCTGGGCTTTGGAGAAATAGAGCTACTACTTGGAGGTGAAGATCTTCACCGTTGTCATAGAGTATCGCAAAGGAAAACTGAACGTTGTACCAGATGCCCTTTTTACAGAGACTGCCAATGTTTGTCCTCCCTTGTGCAGCACTTACACTACCGCTAAGTGTCTGGATGATTCCTTTCCTCTGGATGATGAGAGTGTATGGAGAGCACAGCAGAAGGATGCTGCCATCATGATGATCCAAAATAGTCTGTCTGAAGAAGACTCGAAGAGTCGCTTCAATGATAAGTTCAGCATAACTCAGGATAAAGTGTATCGAAAAACTCCAAGAGGAGATGGAATACACAGCACCCATTACCGCGTCTTCATTCCCTCTACATTGAGTAACCAGATAATCCAAGTTTATCATGCCAATCCCGTGAGTGGCCACCTTGGAGTTTTTAAGAGGTGGTTTACTGGCCCGGCATGTGGGTTGACACCCGGAAGTTTGTACAGCAGTGTGAAGTCTGCCAGAAATACAAACCAGACATTGGCAGACCTGCCGGGAAAATGCAGCAGACCGTGGTGAACCATCCAAATGAAATGTTGGGAATTAATCTCATGGGACCTTTTCCTCCCAGCCGGGGGACCCGGAATGAATTTTTATTGGTGGTAGTGGACTACTACACACACTGGCTGGAGTTGTTTCCCCTCCGCAAAGCCACTGCATCAGTCATTGCTCTAATTCTGCTACGGGAGGTCTTTACCAGATTCGGAATTGCAGACCAAATCCTCTCTGACCGAGGTCTGCAGTTCTTATCAGGAATCTACAAAGAGCTCTGTACCTACTGGGGTGTAAATGCCAAGCTGACCACAGCCTACCATCCTCAGACCAACCTGACCGAGAGGGTAAACCAAACTTTGAAGGGGATGATTGCTTCATTCGCGGGGGATCAGCACACAAGTTGGGATCAGCATCTTCCTGAATTTTGCTTTGCACTGAACTCTGCGGTGCAGGAGACTTCTGAGGTCACTCTCGCAAAACTCCATCTGGGAAGACCACTAAAAGGTCCGATGGACTGAGTCTTGCAAAGTTCCAATGTTTCACCTGACTGCCCAGCATTTGATGTCGTCCAACACCACCACACCTTGCTAGTCAGGGTGGAGGCCAGCAAAACCAAAGCCAAACAACGACAGCTGAGAAACTATGAAAAACATAGACGAGACGTGTTTCCCACCCAAGTCTCGTGTCTGGGTACGTTCACATCATCTGTCAAAGGCGTCTAAGAAGTTCACTGCCAAGCTAGCTTCGAGATGGAAAGGTCCATACCGTGTAGTACAGCAGTTGGGACCAGTGAACTACTTGGTATGTTTGGAGGACACTGGGTAAGATGTCAGGACGGTGCATGTTGTTGACCTAAAGCCCTGCTACCCTACGGCAGAAGAGCTGGATCGCAGGCCAAAGCAACACCTGCAGGACCTCTTCGTGGAGGACTCTGATGAGGACTTCAATGGTTTTGTGTAGCAGGAACATGAACCTGTCAAAGCCTGCATCCTCCCGGTTGCTACAGGCTTTGTTTTTTCATGGGGGGAGGAGTGTGGCGAAATCCTGCACGGAGCTGGACTATTATTGCCCTGCCAGGATTATTTGGGTGGACATTTTAATTAAAAGGGAGGTTGTTGCAAGTTGTGTATTGTTATTTGAACTGTATTGAGGCGGGGTGTACTAATGACATGTGGCCGAGAAGATTGGGGACATTTTTAAGGCCTTTGTTGTATCTATGAACACCCCCCACATTCATACCCTCTGCACTCCTCCACTGAAAGACAATACATATTCCTCTGTTGATGACTGGGTTCTTTCTTGTATGAAGTTGTGGGTCTGGTAGTGGTACTCTCTCTATTCTACTCTTTTCCTTTCGGCATGGTTAATACCTGCCTGGCGCCCGAATAAAATCTGTATCTTTACCCCGCTCAAAGAAACACCGCTACAACCTGCACATTGACTATGTACTGGTACCCCGTGTATACTATGTACTGGTACCCCGTGTATACTATGTACTGGTACCCCGTGTATACTATGTACTGGTACCCCGTGTATACTATGTACTGGTACCCCGTGTATACTATGTACTGGTACCCCGTGTATACTGGTACCCTGTGTATATAGCCAAGTTATCACTACTCTTTGTATTTATTATTACTTTCCTATTATTTCTCAATTATCTTTCTCTCTGCATTGTTGGTAAGGGCCCCGTAAGTAAGTATTACAACCTGTTGGTTACGAAGCATGTGACAAATAAAATGAGATTTTAGTCTCTCCGGATAAGAATGTCTGTAAATGACTAAAATGTATAATTAGCACTATCATGTTGTATGACCATATAAAGTCAACTGGGGGTGTTCTACAGTGTGCCTATCTGCAGATCACTGTCTGAAAGAATGAGAAATGCAATGCCCTCTATCATTTATTTCACCCTCAGAATCACTCAGTAAATCACAATTCACTCAGGCAATTAATTTCTTTGAAATTTCCATCTACAATTTTGGTTTGGAGCTGGTTTGTGAGAAAGACAATATGGCTCAGCTTTCAGAGAAAACAGTCTCCCGAAGAACAGCATCTAAAATCTGATAATAATTCTACAACAATAAATATGACATGCTTTTGGAGCAGAAAAATTACACCTGTACAAACAATCAGTTTCCTCTTCTTTCTGCGAAAGGTCATGCAATCTAATGGGCATGAAGAGCAGGCATCGTTCATTAGGTGCAGTGCTACATTACGCCATCTCTCTGGCATCAGGGGCTGGAACCATCAGGCTGGCATTTCAAATCAAACATTTTAGGAGCAGATCAGGATGGTCATTACACTGTTTAATGGGCCAGAAAAAATAGCACCTTTCTCCCTGGGAGTTAAATATGAACTACACTGTCAGCACACACTGTGATAGGATTTGAGACAGATTCTCACTCCATGGGTACATCTCAATAGTCTAAGTAGCTTCCTCTACCAACTCCTTTCCTTCAATAGGACATTCTACCTATTCTATGTTCAGTTCAGTGCAGATAATAAAAAATAAAAAAGCCACTTTAGACAATTGACATGCACCCTTTCCCCAAGCTTGTAGCCGACACTATTCTGTGCCAGCTAAGAAAGCACAGTGGCCAAAAACCTGCCAGTCATTCAAAGTCTGGAGGTGTTAATAATTATTTAACTGAATATAAATAATTAAAGGAAATCTTTGTACATAGCACAGCTTGGCTCCGCTCTCCCACTAATATCCTCAAAGAAAGAGAAATCTCTTTAGTTCGAGCTTTAATATTCAATAGTTTGCCATTTCTAAGATGCCATTCCAAGTGCCCACAGGGCAAGAGTTTCTGGAGCGGTGCTTCCTGTGCTGTCTCAGCACTGGCTCTTAGGGGACACTGATTTTAAAGCCCCTTTCTACCCATACATAAATGAATGAGCTCGGTTCAGGGTTTATTGAGACATGAGTCCGCGTGAGCTGCTCCCTAATGCTGTGGCCATATACCAGCTGCCACAGCAAATGACCAGCATCACATTAGCTGTGGAATCCATTATACCGTTATGTAGCTGCGTTTCTGGCCCATAGGGGGAGCTATTGACTCACCAACTCATTAAGGAGGACTTGTGAGGGCTTTTCAATGGGTTATTGGAACTCTATATTGTATAGAACACTTAACTTGTGTTCAGTGGGGTCACTGGCAGCTTCATCTCCATTTTGTGTTCAGTAGAGGCACTGGCAGCTTCCGTTTCCACTTTGTGTTCAGTAGAGTCACTGGCAGCTTCATCTCCATTTTGTGTTCTGTAGAGTTACTGGCAGCTTCCATTTCCATTTTGTGTTCAGTAGAGTCACTGGCAGCTTCCGTTTCCACTTTGTGTTCAGTAGAGTCACTGGCAGCTTCCGTTTCCACTTTGTGTTCAGTAGAGTCACTGGCAGCTTCCGTTTCCATTTTGTGTTCAGTAGTCACTGGCAGCTTCCGTTTCCACTTTGTGTTCAGTATAGTCACTGGCAGCTTCCGTTTCCACTTTGTGTTCAGTATAGTCACTGGCAGCTTCCGTTTCCACTTTGTGTTCAGTAGAGTCACTGGCAGCTTCCGTTTCCATTTTGTGTTCAGTAGTCACTGGCAGCTTCCGTTTCCATTTTGTGTTCAGTATAGTCACTGGGAGCTTCCGTTTCCACTTTGTGTTCAGTATAGTCACTGGGAGCTTCCGTTTCCACTTTGTGTTCAGTAGAGTCACTGGCAGCTTCCGTTTCCATTTTGTGTTCAGTAGAGTCACTGGCAGCTTCCGTTTCCATTTTGTGTTCAGTAGTCACTGGCAGCTTCCGTTTCCACTTTGTGTTCAGTAGAGTCACTGGCAGCTTCCGTTTCCACTTTGTGTTCAGTAGAGTCACTGGCAGCTTCCGTTTCCATTTTGTGTTCAGTAGTCACTGGCAGCTTCCGTTTCCACTTTGTGTTCAGTAGAGTCACTGGCAGCTTCCGTTTCCACTTTGTGTTCAGTAGAGTCACTGGCAGCTTCCGTTTCCACTTTGTGTTCAGTAGTCACTGGCAGCTTCCGTTTCCACTTTGTGTTCAGTAGAGTCACTGGCAGCTTCCGTTTCCACTTTGTGTTCAGTAGAGTCACTGGCAGCTTCCGTTTCCACTTTGTGTTCAGTATAGTCACTGGCAGCTTCCGTTTCCACTTTGTGTTCAGTAGTCACTGGCAGCTTCCGTTTCCATTTTGTGTTCAGTAGTCACTGGCAGCTTCCGTTTCCATTTTGTGTTCAGTATAGTCACTGGCAGCTTCCGTTTCCACTTTGTGTTCAGTAGTCACTGGCAGCTTCCGTTTCCACTTTGTGTTCAGTAGTCACTGGCAGCTTCCGTTTCCACTTTGTGTTCAGTAGTCACTGGCAGCTTCCGTTTCCACTTTGTGTTCAGTAGTCACTGGCAGCTTCCGTTTCCACTTTGTGTTCAGTATAGTCACTGGCAGCTTCCGTTTCCATTTTGTGTTCAGTAGGGTCTAGGGCTGTTGCGGTGACCATATTACCGTCACACCGGCAGATGCACGAGTCGTGACCGTTTAGTCAGGGTAATTAGGCTTCTCCAAGCTCTGATGCTGCTGCTGGTCATTAGTAGCCTACCAAACTAACTGCTTGGTACTCAGCCCTCTATTGTCCCTCTAAACACTTTGACAACAATGCAAATGTAATCAGAAATCAATTCAAACACTAAATGAGAGCCCAGTATCATGTTGCCCAATAATTCTATAGGGTATGAAATCGCATGAGAAAACAGAGTTTTGATGGGCTCTTAAAAAGAGGAGCATCCCATCAGCTTTCTATGGACTAGGCCTATTATAATTATTTCTCAACTTTCATAATATTAAGCATATTGCTTCACTTTACAACAGGAGTATAGCCTAGCGGGCTAGCATGACAATTAATCACAGAGTTATTTAAGTGTATAGGTGTATGATAATGGTCAATTCTAAATCAAAACTCAATTCACACATATATTATTGAGAATATGTAAAGACAAGATTAAATCAAGAAAAGGTTGATGGGTGACAATATAAGTCTATCACTTGTGAATGACATATCACTTGTGAATGATGCCCAGCTGGTCAGCAGTAAGGCGTATGCCTTTTTTTGCAAATTTTTCGAATCATAGGCCTATATGTTTTGTATCACAACTAAAGTGGCCAAAAAAAAAAAAAAAAGTGGCCAAGTACAATTAAGAATATTAATCCGCTTTATTAATCCGCTAACTGGCATACATAGGTGACGTGTGAGTTTGGAGAAGATAATTTTCACCATAAAAATGCACCTTTATAATAAAAGCATTACATGCATAACCACATTCGTGGTCACTTTTGAGAATGGTGTTTTCCTGCTAATTGTTTCATTTTGGAATATTTTCACTTATATCCTACTGCCGCGTGCACATTGCTGCGCTTATAATGTGAATTAATAGCCAAATAGATCAACATTTTAAGCTAAACGTTCTCATTTGTTGCATCAGCCCCATTGCTTTTAAAAGTTTTTTTTTATGCTAGTGGTTGTATTCATTTGGGATCTATCGCATCCCACTACTTTCCCAGACTATGTTTGGAATATATATTTCTCGCACAGAAGGGCAAGTTGATAGGTCAACTTTTGTATTATGGGTATTAATGCTTTTGCTGTTTGTTACTCATCTTGTTGGCTGATGAAAAGTAAATGTGGACAGTTCTTCTAACATCTTCAATATGTGCCTTGGAATTCGATAAGAAGGACGTGCTCAGTTGCATCCCCTATCAATCAAATGTATTTATAAGGCCCTTTTTACATCAGCCGATGTCACAAAGTGCTATACACAAACCCAGCCTAAAACCCCAAACAATGTAGATGTAGAAGCACGGTGGCTAGGAAAAACTCCCTAGAAAGGCAGGAACCTAGGAAGATTCCAGGCTCTGAGGGGTGGCCAGTCCTCTTCTGGCTGTGCCGGGTGGAGATAACAGTACATGGTCAAGATGTTCAAACGTTCAGATGACCAGCAGGGCCAAATAATAATAATCACAGTCGTTGTAGAGGACAGCAACAGGTAGCACCTCAGGAGTAAATGTCAGTTGGCTTTTCATAGCCAATCAGTCAGAGTTAGAGACAGCAGGTGCGGTAGAGAGCGTCAAAGACAGCAGGTCCGGGACAAGGTAGCACGTCTGGTGAACAGGTCAGGTTTCCATGGCCATAGGCAGAACAGTTGAAAATGTCTTCACTTGTAGCCTACTTCGGAGCTGAGATAGATGCCTGTGAGAAGAACCCGATCACGTGACAGGCATTGGCTAATAAGAATTGAGATATCTGACCGAACCATGTGAGTGTGAGGTGTTTCGGAACACGCAGCCAAGAGAAGGGAATTATAATTATTATTTTCAGCCAAAGGGCACAATGGCCACTAGCCGCAAAAGGCATGGATTTTTTTAGGGGACATTACGCCCACACTTGGGGGATGCCACTGGGAAATTCGAGGCATTATCAAGTTCTTGTCAAACTGATGAAGTGTGTGCAGCCTGTGCAAGAAACAAAGCAGAGCTCATGCCTTTCATGAGACTTTTTTCAAATCATCATTAGTCGCATCATGCTGCCTTAGAATGTATTCAAAAGAAAAACGTGTTGCATACTTAACTCATAGGAGGACCTGTTTGTTAACCCCTCAACACAGAATAGCTGCATCTGCGCACTCCCTCAGAAATCTTGAATAAAACATCCTATTGTATTCTTCACACTATAAAATAATGCCATGGAATTCTAAGCAAATCTTGTCTGCTAAATGAATTAGTGTAGCCCACCGCCATATGGCATAGCCAGATCAGGGCCTGACATAAGGATGAGTATGCTATTCTGTTCTTCTGAAATAGGTAAAAAAATAAAATAAAATGTAGTCGGTCTAAAATAAGTAATGAATTTGTGATGTGTAAGCTATATTAAATGGATTTATTAGATGTTCTAAAATGTAGGTTTTCCAAAGGTCTGCATCAGTGGCTTGTAGGCTGTGTGTGGAAGCCAGGAGATGATACAGTAAAAGTGTTTATGTTAATTAACCAACAATTACCGGGAGACCGGCAGTTATTTGCTTGTCAATCACCGGCTGACAAAATTTTATGACCGCGACATCCCTAGTAAAGTCCGTCTCCACTTTGTGTTCAGTAGGGACACTGGCAGCTTCCGTCTCCACTTTGTGTTCAGTAGGGACACTGGCAGCTTCCGTCTCCACTTTGTGTTCAGTAGGGACACTGGCAGCTTCCCTCTCCACTTTGTGTTCAGTAGGGACACTGGCAGCTTCCCTCTCCACTTTGTGTTCAGTAGGGACACTGGCAGCTTCCCTCTCCACTTTGTGTTCAGTAGGGACACTGGCAGCTTCCGTCTCCACTTTGTGTTCAGTAGGGACACTGGCAGCTTCCCTCTCCACTTTGTGTTCAGTAGGGACACTGGCAGCTTCCCTCTCCACTTTGTGTTCAGTAGGGACACTGGCAGCTTCCCTCTCCACTTTGTGTTCAGTAGGGACACTGGCAGCTTCCCTCTCCACTTTGTGTTCAGTAGGGACACTGGCAGCTTCCCTCTCCACTTTGTGTTCAGTAGGGACACTGGCAGCTTCCCTCTCCACTTTGTGTTCAGTAGGGCCATTGGCTGCTTCCGTCTGAGTTGTTTCCTATACAGATGGATTTTGTTAGGGGTCACGGGAAAGGATGGAGCCATGCTCTTAAAAAGTGGTCCTACTTTTCAGAAGTACCATCACTTTCGCACCCATATAAACACACGTAGACCCATAAGCTGCAACCAAAGATATGCAAACACATGCGCCCAGCATATTTTCACCTGTGTAGTCAATGGAGACCATGCTTATAATTAACTGGATCTCGATGGCGTCAGGAAGTGATTTAAAGGCTGCAGTAATTACAATTCTCTCAAGCACCATGATACCACCCAAAATAACCTTGCTATCGTCTCAAATCGAATTACTCCTTTTTTACACATGATTTGAATGTCTTAAGAGATTTAAACTCTTAACTTCTGGGTATTCATAGTTTGACACTACTTCCCTTCCTACTTGCAGGCTCCTATATTTGTTCTTCTATACAACTTGAGCAGAATGAGGGCAGATGCTCAAGGACATCCTCCGAAAAGCTTCTGTAGATTCATCTTCCAAATAGGGGAAATATGCGCCTCGGCTTTCGCTGGCACGGTGAATCACACCCTTGAATAGCTTTAGCTTGAATTTTGAATCCACCTTGGATTGAATTAATGAGGAACTCTCCCCGGTGGGACGATGGGAAGACAACACCAAATGGAAAAAATCCACCGGGGACTGCGGGCCGATTTAATTAGGCTGTGTTTATATCCTTTGTGTGACGCACTGAAAGCTTCACATGCCAAAAAAACTCTCAAGTCTGAAGAACAGATGAATTATGAATGACTCCCATCTAACTCTACAGAGGCATCAAGTCTATGGGGAGATTGGACTTGACAGAAAGAACACAGCAACTTCAGTGAGGATAGAAACTGGCAGTATGATCATCGGTGCCTGTAGGAGACTAGAGTGAAGTCATGCTGTGAAGTGCACTCTCATTTGTCAAATGGGGCTGGCCTGGTATGACAGAGATAAGTGTTTGAAAGGGGGGGGGGTCCACGTTTTTTTCCCTGGGCCTTCTGGTGAGTCCATGAGAGAATCTGACTCAAAGTATTTAACACTGTGTCTGAATGCCAAACATGAACCATTCCAAGCATGGAAATAACTGTGCATTTAACCAACCTGAAAAGGGAACGTGTTGAAGCAGTTGAGTGTGCGGGCCCAACTTCATTACTAGAACCACCATGCTCTTTGTTGTCAGACAAAACCTAAGAATTAGAAGAGGACTATATACAGTGCATTCGGGAAGTATTCAGACCTGGACTTTTTCCCATTTTGCCTTATTCTAAAATGGATTACATTATTTTTCCTCATCAATCTACACACAATACCCCATAATGACAAAGTGTAAACAAGTTTTTAGAAATCTATTACAAATAAAAAATGAATACCTTATTTACATAAGTATTCAGCACCTTTGCTATGAGACTCGAAATTGAGCTCAGGTGCATCCTGTTTCCATTGATCATCCTTGAAAAGTGGCAGTCCAGCCAAACTGAGCAATTGGTAGAGTGACCAGCCGGAAGCTACTTCTCAGTAAAAGGCACATGACAGCCGGCTTGGAGTTAGCCAAAAGGCACCTAAAGACTCTCAGACCATGAAAAACAAGATTCTTTGGTCTGATGAAACCAAGATTGAACTCTTTGGCCTGAATGCCAAGTCTGGAGGAAACCTAGCACCATCTCTACAGTGAAGCATGGTGGTGGCAGCATCATGCTGTGGGGATGTTTTTCAGCGGCAGGGATTGGGAGACTAGTCAGGATCGAGGGAAAGATGAACGGAGCAAAGTAGAGAGAGATCCTTGATGAAAACCTGCTCCGGAGGACTCATGACTTCAGACTGGGGCGAAGGTTCACCTTCCAACAGGACAACGACCCTAAGCACACAGCCAAGACAGCGCAGGAGTGGCTTTGGGACAAGTCTCTGAATGTCCTTGAGTGGCACAGCCAGAGCCCGGACTTGAACCCGATGAAACATCTCTGGAGAGACCTGAAAATAGCTGTGCAGCGATGTTCTCCATCCAACCTGACAGAGCTTGAGGATCTGCAGAGAAGAATGGGAGACACTCCCCAAATACAGGTGTGCCAAGACTGTAGCGTCATACCCAAGAAGACTCAAGGCTGTAATCGTTGCCAAAGGTGCTTCAACAAAGTACTTAGTAAAGGGTCTGAATACTTATGGAAATGTGATGTTTTTTAGTTTTTTTTTTTACATTTGCAAAAATGTTTTGCTTTGTTATTATGGGGTAGTGTGTGCAGATTGATGAGGGAAAAAAAATATTTTATCAATTTTAAAATGAGGCTGTAACGTAACAAAATATGGAAAAAGTCAAGGGGTCAGAATAATTTCCGAATGCATTGCAGATCTATATAAAATACAGTACACACACATCTCCACTCAGCTCTATGGTTCTGCCATGTGTGTTCTCTCCACTCTCTTCCCCTTTGGACCCCATGATAATAACACATGCCAAGGCAAATTCATATGTATAGAAGGGAGCCTTGCAGGGGGAAAACCAACTCAATACTTATCATTAATTTAGGAAGGACGGATGGTGTTCTGACAAGTGCGTGGACTTAATGTTTCATACACAAGGCGTTAGGAGATGGCAGAGTCTGATGAAAGCAAATCATGTGTAATAAACCTTCGGTTTCCCCGAGCAACAAGGAAAGAGTACGCCGACAAATTGCCCGACGGAGGCGCATTAGGAACTCTCCAGCAGGCTTTTGGGAAGGACCTCCGGTCCTGGCAGCCAGGATTCAACCTGGAAGGAGGGGAAACTGGAGGGGAGACCAACATCTGTTCTGTTGTAAAACAGCCTTATATACACAAACAGTACATGTTCGCATGCTCACCGAGGCACACACACATGCCTCTATAATTAGATAAGGATGCTTCATTAAGAAGACCCCCAACAGCGTGTTTCAGCTTTGCCCAGGCACAAGAGCACAGATAATGTTATTTTGATGGTTCTAAATGGCCTTAGGTAAGGTTTAATGACAGGCCTTGGGCAGCGCTAAGAGATAAAAAAAAAAACAGCATCACAAAGGGTCTCGGGCATCTCTCCAGGCATGGCTGGGCAGGAGCAGTGTGTGTGTGTGTGTGTGTGTGTGAGTGAGTGTGTACCTATCAGAGGCTCCTCATGTGGCTGGGGACCATCCTTGACTGGATTAGCAGTTTGCTCCCACTCATGCTACATACAGCATCTACACGCAACCTACCTAAGTGCCAGCGAGCATAACTCTATTCAATACAACTCTATTCTCAATTCTTCAGATTGCTTTGATTTTTTATTTAAAAATATCATCCAAGCATTTACAGAGTAGGAAAACAAATCAATCTATGCAACTGTTATAGGGATACTTCAGGATTTTGGCAATGAGGCCCTTTATCTACATCCCCAGAATCCGATGAACTAGTGGATACCAGTTTTATGTCTCCGAGTCTAGTACGAAGGAAGTTAGCATTGGCTTACAAAACTACCTCTAAGTAACTACCTCTAGCTAGCGCAATGACGGGAAGGCTATGGGTATCTGCTAGCATGCTAGCTAGAAGATACCCATAGCCTTCCAGTCATTGCGCTAGCATCACTTAGGAAATGCCTTCAAACTACACACAGACATATAAAATGGTATCCACAAGTTCATCTGACTCTGGTGAAGTAGAGAAAGGGTTTCGTTGCCAAAACCCAGAAGTATCCCTTCAACAGCCTTTACAGAAAATGAAGAAATATATTCATTTTTACTCATAGAATTGTACAAACAAGGAAAGAAAAGAGTGTGAGAGGCCAGAGGGGTTGGAGGTTGACAGTGTTCAGCAGACCCTGATAACCTCCCTGGGTAGTAGTCCTGGCTGAGTGACAGCAGAGTTAACCAATTAGAGGTTCTGAGAACGGTCCGACCCGCTCATGTGACGGACAGTCTGAGTTCTATGTTGTTACTTCTGTGTCTTCATAATACAGTCAAGAGTTCTATGCCAGTGTTTCTCAACCTTATTTGTGACAGGGACCAGAAAACTGTTTACATTATAACTAGCACTTAAGAACGGACTAAATCAAGATCAGTTAACCATCACAGGGACTGGTGAGCAACAGCTAAGGGACCAGTGCCGGTCCCCATAAAACAATATCCTCATAAGACCGTCAGATCTCTATGCTGTTTCTCCTGTGATATCCGCTGTGTCTCTGTAATGCTCTATGTGGTCTTGATTCCCTCGAAACCACAGAACTTCCAGCGTTTCTCCAGGCTGGCACCCACCCCTGTCAGCTCCTGTCTGAAGGTACAGGGCAGCCGACCCAGTAGAGCCCCCACCTGTCCGGTGTTTATCTGAAACACACACACACACACACACACACACTATAAATACACATTTGATACATACACTGACACACATCAACAGATACAATCACAATACAAACGTAACACACAGATTTGATACACACTCCTACAAACTCAGAGCCCCACATCTCAGATGAACTGATCTGAGTGACAAACGCCAACACCAACACTATACTCATCACAAACCCACACCTACATATGCAATCGCATCACGTTAGCATATACAGTGCCTTGCGAAAGTATTCGGCCCCCATGAACTTTGCGACCTTTTGCCACATTTCAGGCTTCAAACATAAAGATATAAAACTATTTTTTTGTGAAGAATCAACAACAAGTGGGACACAATCATGAAGTGGAACGACATTTATTGGATATTTCAAACTTTTTTAACAAATCAAAAACTGAAAAATTGGGCGTGCAAAATTATTCAGCCCCTTTACTTTCAGTGCAGCAAACTCTCTCCAGAAGTTCAGTGAGGATCTCTGAATGATCCAATGTTGACCTAAATGACTAATGATGATAAATACAATCCACCTGTGTGTAATCTAGTCTCCGTATACATGCACCTGCACTGTGATAGTCTCAGAGGTCCGTTAAAAGCGCAGAGAGCATCATGAAGAACAAGGAACACACCAGGCAGGTCCGAGATACTGTTGTGAAGAAGTTTAAAGCCGGATTTGGATACAAAAAGATTTCCCAAGCTTTAAACATCCCAAGGAGCACTGTGCAAGCGATAATATTGAAATGGAAGGAGTATGAGACCACTGCAAATCTACCAAGACCTGGCCGTCCCTCTAAACGTTTAGCTCATACAAGGAGAAGACTGATCAGAGATGCAGCCAAGAGGCCCATGATCACTCTGGATGAACTGCAGAGATCTACAGCTGAGGTGGGAGACTCTGTCCATAGAACAACAATCAGTCGTATATTGCACAAATCTCGCCTTTATGGAAGAGTGGCAAGAAGAAAGCCATTTTTTAAAGATATCCATAAAAAGTGTTGTTTAAAGTTTGCTATAAGCCACCTGGGAGACACACCAAACATGTCGAAGAAGGTGCTCTGGTCAGATGAAACCAAAATTGAACTTTTTGGCAACAATGCAAAACGTTATGTTTGGCGTAAAAGCAACACAGCTCATCACCCTGAACATACCATCCCCACTGTTAAACATGGTGGTGGCAGCATCATGGTTTGGGCCTGCTTTTCTTCAGCAGGGACAGGGAAGATGGTTAAAATTGATGGGAAGATGGATGGAGCCAAATACAGGACCATTCTGGAAGAAAACCTGATGGAGTCTGCAAAAGACCTGAGACTGGGACGGAGATTTGTCTTTCAACAAGACAATGATCCAAAACATAAAGCAAAATCTACAATGGAATGGTTCAAAAATAAACATATCCAGGTGTTAGAATGGCCAAGTCAAAGTCCAGACCTGAATCCAATCGAGAATCTGTGGAAAGAACTGAAAACTGCTGTTCACAAATGCTCTCCATCCAACCTCACTGAGCTCGAGCTGTTTTGCAAGGAAGAATGGGAAAAAATTTCAGTCTCTCGATGTGCAAAACTGATAGAGACATACCCCAAGCGACTTACAGCTGTAATCGCAGCAAAAGGTGGCGCTACAAAGTATTAACTTAAGGGGGCTGAATAATTTTGCACGCCCAATTTTTCAGTTTTTGATTTGTTAAAAAAGTTTGAAATATCCAATAAATGTCGTTCCACTTCATGATTGTGTCCCACTTGTTGTTGATTCTTCACAAAAAATACAGTTTTATATCTTTATGTTTGAAGCCTGAAATGTGGCAAAAGGTCGCAAAGTTCAAGGGGGCCGAATACTTTCGCAAGGCACTGTAGCATCACTTTCAAAAGGTGAGATTACACCAAACAATGACAGCAGGAAGCACTGTATCATTGTGTACAGAGAAAAAACATTTGTAAGAACCAGATGGGTAAAACCCTGTCAGTATGTATTAAACACTATATCATGAAGATGTCAATGGTGTATCATCTTTAACAATGTAGTAGTGAATCATGAACACAGTAGATAAGTAGAGAGTAATGTAGTTAGTGGAGAATCCAGTGATGACTGTTGACAAAGCTCTGTGGACTTGTTGTGTGGTGTTACAGAGAAGCAGCGTGGGAACAAACACACCCTCAGACCTTAATGGAAAATCCAAACGGAGAAAAAAGGAATGAGTCAGTGTGTTGATGAGTGCAGAGAGGTTTTAATGAGCTGGTGGTGAGAGTGGTCAAACAATAAATGAGAGGGCCTCCTCATGGAGGTAGCAGTAAGAGTAGTCATGTCTGAGGGCCTCCTTATGGAGGTAGCAGTAAGAGTAGTCATGTCTGAGGGCCTCCTCATGGAGGTAGCAGTAAGAGTAGTCATGTCTGAGGGCCTCCTCATGGAGGTAGCAGTAAGAGTAGTCATGTCTGAGGGCCTCCTCATGGAGGTAGCAGTAAGAGTAGTCATGTCTGAGGGCCTCCTCATGGAGGTAGCAGTAGTCATGTCTGAGGGCCTCCTCATGGAGGTAGCAGTAAGAGTAGTCATGTCTGAGGGCCTCCTCATGGAGGTAGCAGTAGTCATGTCTGAGGGCCTCCTCATGGAGGTTGCAGTAAGAGTAGTCATGTCTGAGGGCCTCCTCATGGAGGTTGCAGTAAGAGTAGTCATGTCTGAGGGCCTCCTCATGGAGGTAGCAGTAGTCATGTCTGAGGGCCTCCTCATGGAGGTAGCAGTAAGAGTGGCCATATAGTATATCTGAAGGCCTCCTTGCGGAGGTGTCAGTGAGTGTAGTGGTCATATGTGAAGGAGAGAAAAGAACAGAATCAATCTGACAGTCGAGAGCAGAGGAGTGCTGAGATCCCAGAAAGGCCCCTGAGGAACCCGACATGTGGAGACAGGTGTTTTAGCGAAGAGTCAGAATAAATAAAACCGCTCTGCTTCGTCAGGGAGAGACAAGAAGGATCCAGATGTAACAGGTCTCAGTGTCCAGGGAAATCACACTGAGACACTTCCACAAGAGCACTGGGAGATATAGATATCCTATATTCATGTCTATAGTACTGTAGCACTGAGAGATACAGATATCCTATATTCATGTCTATAGTACTGTAGCACTGGGAGATATAGATATCCTATATTCAAATCAAATCAAATTTATATAGCCCTTCGTACATCAGCTGATATCTCAAAGTGCTGTACAGAAACCCAGCTTAAAACCCCAAACAGCAAGCAATGCAGGTGTAGAAGCACGGTGGCTAGGAAAAACTCCCTAGAAAGGCCAAAACCTAGGAAGAAACCTAGAGAGGAACCAGGCTATGAGGGGTGGCCAGTCCTCTTCTGGCTGTGCCGGGTGGAGATTATAACATGGCCAAGATGTTCAAATGTTCATAAATGACCAGCATGGTCGAATAATAATAAGGCAGAACAGTTGAAACTGGAGCAGCAGCACGGCCAGGTGGACTGGGGAAAGCAAGGAGTCATCATGTCAGGTAGTCCTGGGGCATGGTCCTAGGGCTCAGGTCCTAGTTGAAACTGTAGCACTGAGAGATACAGAGATATCCTATATTCATGTCTATAGTACTGTAGCTAAGGGAGATACCATTCCAGTGTTTAATTGCTATATTGTAATTACTTCGCCACCATGGCCTATTTATTTCCTTAACTTACCTCATTTGCACTCACTGTATATATACTTTTTTGTTTTCTTTTGTTCTACTGTATTATTGACTGTATGTTTTGTTTATTCCATGTGTAACTCTTGTGTTGTTGTATGTGTCAAATTGCTACGCTTTATCTTGGCCAGGTCGCAGTTGCAAATGAGAACTTGTTCTCAACCAGCCTACCTGGTTAAATAAAGGTGAGAAAAAAAATAGAGAGATGTCCTATATTCATGTATATCTCCCTTAGCTACAGTACTATATACATGAATATAGGATATCTCTCCATGGTAGCTACACCGAGTGGAGAGTGGGACTTTTCATTAACGCCAACTCTAACCCATGCCTCAGCATTATGAGGGCCCTGCCTGCACCAGGGGGATCAAATTAGATGAGCAGGGTCTGGCTGCACGATGGGGATCTGCTGTCACAAGGGGATGATTCAAATTGCATTAGGGGGAGGCTGCTTGCACCAGGGGGCTCCAACTGCATTGTGGGGCCCTGGCATACATCGGGCCCATATGTCAGTGCAGTAGGGATGCTTAGTCCATGTTTGTGCTGGGTATGTGGTGTCAAGACGGCTCTATTGCTGAACTGGCTGTGTTGTGTGTGTTGTGACAGCCCTGAATTGGTCTGAACCATCAGTACTTCCCCTTTAACTCCCTATTAAATGGCCAGCATCAGCTGTGCAAAAAATGGTTGTGAAGGCAGAACGAATGAGGAAGTGTGCAACCCTTGTTTCCCGAAACTCCTCTACTCCGTTAGTTTTGTTGTATTTATAAAGTGTGCTTTGTAGCCGTGTCTCAGAATAACCAGGATCCACGCATTTCTTCCTTTGAACTACTCATCTCAGTTGGTCTCCACTGTTTCTCCGTGGAGATCCGTTGATGGATTTGATTGGATTGACTGACTACAACTTTTTCCAACCGGTATTTAATTTGTTTTACACCATGTTGGGTTATGTGTTTGTCCTTTGTATTGGTGTAGACTTGACAGACCAGATGGGACTCATTCCCTCACAAACAAAAGGGAGAAATCAATATTTTCTCTGGTAGGTACGACCTACCTGGCACCCCTACAAACAATAACCTCAAGTCAAAACCATTACAGAGTGTGTGTGTGTGTGTGTGTGTGTCAGTGTGTGTGTGCCAGCAGTACCTTGGTGTCCAGCTGCTGTAGGTAAGAGAAGATGTATTCGATGCTGGCTCCAAACGGGTGGACATGGAGGAACGTAGAGATGATCCCTGAGGAAGAACAAACAGAGACATCAATACAGCTGTCAATCAAACTGGAATACCATATTAACATGTAGTTTAATTCTCAAAAACTACAACCCTACAATCATATGTACAAACACCTCAATTCAGTCAGTGTTGATTTACCCATCTGTCCAAAATGAAAACCAGCGAGAAGCTCACATTCAAGAGACCTCTCGTCAACTCATGCTGTCTGACTGATGAAATGCATCTGGACTCTTCAAGTGTGTGTCTTCTCCAAAGCACTCCCAGCTCTATGGAAGACTCTTGTGTTTGAACAGTCCAGATTAAGATAAGTGTTTAATGAGGACTTTGACACTGCTTTCTACATTAAAGCTTCTCTGATCAGAGCACCATGGCGCTTCACACACACACCACCAGCATGTTTTTCTCTCTCATCAATTTCAACGATAACATCTGTTATCAGATCATCCACTAGTGATAATCCTGAACCTCTGTGTAATAATATATTATAGTACACTGAGGAGCCAGCTCAAAAAACACAGGAAAAAGTCCAATTTATATCCCCATATGAATCAGTCACATCTTCGTCAGGCATTTTACTGCTTGTTTCTAGCCTTAAGCATGGCAGAGTTATGCGTCGTGACCCCTAGGTTGGAACCCCTGCTCTAGAAGGAATAAAGCAGTTGAAGATGCAGACTCTTCATGAGTTCACTTGGGAGCCGCTGAGAGGTCAGAGTGGGCCGGCATGGAGGGAGGGAGCGGAACGCCTCATTGGCTACACAACTACCTCTGAGCCAATCATATGATCATTCTGGCATGACACCACTGTGGGACAGGACAGGTAACTCCCACTAACACACAATAGTGTGCATCTTGCCATCTGGCACAGGCCTACACGTAACTCCACAACTCCTTTCCCTTGTAACTCCACAAGACCTCAATTTCAGAAAAACTTTTTGATCCAGGACCAACCATTCCCTGTGAAAGTACGCTCCACTGAAATGGAGAATGTGCCAGAAGGCTGTGGTGATTAGAAACAGTAGAGGTGCTGAAGGCCTCAGTCAACCAGCCAATTAAAACGTGTGAACCCGCCCAGAGAACTGGGAATAAACTGGGGAGAAAAACCAGGCTTTCCACAAATAACCTGCTAAATGATTGAGGTTGATGAAAGTTTCTCTAAAAATAACCTGTTCCATTAGCAAAAAGTGTACCAACAATCAGAGCCTCTCTGCCAGAGTGGACAGCGCAAGGGGAATGTTCTCCTCTGTACGTACCAAGCCCTGCATGTTGTACGTACCAACACGCAGGGCTTCTCTCTCAGAGTTGACAGGACTTGTGGGAATCTTCTCCTGTACTAATGTTAGGGTAAAATAACGTCATTGTACTGTTATAAGCCTAGTAACGTTATGTTAGGTGAATGTACCCACTAGCTGGGCCTCTCAGAGTGGACTGGACTGGAGGGGGGTCCTACTCCTCTATAGTTAGGTTAGCACAACATTGTTACAATGTTGAAGTAAGGTTATTGTAATTTTAGGTGAACTTACCAACTAGCAAGGCCTCTCTCTCAGAGTAAACCGGACTAGAGGGAATCTTCTCTGGGGGCAGACTCTCCTTCTCCTGACTGCAGGAAACCACTTCTAATGCTGTCGCCTCCTACAGGACAAGAGGAGAAAACACAGACTGGTAGATGATGCCCGCCTGCCCACACACAAGCAATCAGTGCTCAGCAGCCATGATGACGCACCACACAACAACAGACAGATGCAGTGGAAGAAGAGGGGAGTCAAAGGCAGGGAGATCATTCAGAGAGGAGATGGTAATAGCTCTACCAGAGGGAGGAGGGAGAGAGAGAGATGGGAGTTTTAGCGATGCTTATGATGAAGCTGTTGTTTACTGTGGGCCTTTGACAGGCTGGAGGGAGGGAGGGTCGGGTATGTGTGTGGGCGCTAGGGTTGCCAACTGTCCCGTATTAGCCGGGATGTCCCTTATATTGGGATAAATTGGTTTGTCCCATACAGGACCTCCCTTGTCCTGTATATTCATCCAATCACAGTATAGTGTCAACGCGCCAATTCCTGCAAAGTAATTTATGTTGTTGTTCAGTCGGTTTGGCAGATCAAGGAAATATGGATAAACCTGCAAAAAAGAAAAGACTGTGCAGCTACAACAAACAATGGGAAGCAAACAAATACATGGGTTAAGCCCGTCAGTGGTGACGCAATGAAATCTTTCTGTACTTTATGCCGTTGGGAATTCTCAATTGGCCATGGAGGGGAGAATGACCTAGCATGCATCCATAGAAATGCACAAGGCCACGCTAGCTAAAGGTGCTACTGTAGTAATATCGGTGCATTCTTCGTGACGGCAAGTTAAGCCTCTTTTCCATTTGAAATGTTTTTTTTGTTTTTGTTTTAAAGGTTCAAATTGTGATTTCTTTGATAATTTATTTTGAGGTTTATTCACATAAGTTTATATAATGATACAGTTTTAGTAAAGCTATAGACTAAATGGAATATAAAAATGTTTTGCCTTTCCATTGGAAAATAATATACACTGTTCCTTATTTGGTAGTGAGAATGTTGGCAACCCTAGTGGGCGCTGACCTATCGTTACAGTCGTGGTGGCCCTTCTGACTTGGCTTGTCCTCACTATTTTATTCTGTGTGTGTGTGTGATGAGACAAGCCCTTGATTTCCTAACCCAGTTGTGTCGGGTTGATTAATCCTGTGACAAATAAAGTCCTCCTGCACTGGATTGGTCTGTAATGATCTGTCATGTCACTGGAAGAGGAGAGAAAGTGAGGAACAGAGAAACAGATACAGGGAGAAGGAGAGGATCACATCTCTTTTCCACTTACACTGACTTGATCAGCACTCTCCTCGCTACCTCTGTCATCTTGCGGTGATGTCTCCAGCTAGAGTCAATTATAAAAATGAGAAAAGCCGTCACTGTCTAACATTCAGATTCTTATTTAAACAGACAGGCATGTGGGGCGGCAGGTAGCCTAGCGGTTAAGAGCGTTGGGCCAGTAACCGAAAGGTCGCTGGTTTAAATCTCAGAACCGACAAGGTGCTCTGTCATGTCACTGGAAGAGAGTGAGGAACTAGGGAATAGAGAGGGATGGAGAGGCTCATCTCTTTTCCACTTACATTGACTTGATCAGCACTCTCCTCGCTCCCTCTGTCATCTCGCGGTGATGTCTCCAGCTAGAGTCAATTATAAAAATGAGAAAAGCCGTCACTGACAATCATGTCACACACCCATGCAAACAGACAGACACACTCACACAAACATACAGACACACTTTCTCCTCTGGCAAGACCACTATATAACCGTGAAGGAGAGGTCAACATCACATATACAAGCCCTGAATAGTTTGAGGGGGTATGTTGTAATGTGCAATCAGATATAGAATCAGATCAGATCAAGCAGAGACATACAGTACATACGAATCTGTGTTCATTCCATGAGTAAGAACCAAACATAATTGGATGTCAAAACGTCCTCTGTTCACGACTGACATTCACACAGTGAGTGGTGTCTCTCCATTTTCTATTAAAATGGTTAAGACACCCTGTTTCAGTGGTCCTAGATGAAGCCCGACTCAGTGGTCCTAGATGAAGCCCGACTCAGTGGTCCTAGATGAAGCCAGACTCAGGTCTAAAATGACAAATTAACAAAGTCAATGAAACAACTAGCCAAGCGGCTACGGGGGGCAGAGAAGTGAAAATGTCTCGATTTGAAAAGAAGAAATCAAATATGGACCACGCACCATTAGACTCTCTCATATCAGTATTATCTTTATCCAATTAAATAGCTGATTGAACAGGAATCTCATGCTCTTGTCAACCCTCCCTCTGGAATCCTACTCAGCCAACGGTATCCCATGAGCAACACAAGCATTAACAGTATATAACACCTGCGGGTATATTTTGGCATTAGCGGGCAAGATGTATATTTCACCAGGCATGTTGTTAGGTGGTCAGGGCTTCATGGTGAGCTTTACGAACATGTCACCACAAAGAATCTCAAAAAAATCTCAAGACATCAGTCAAGAAGTTAAAGCTTGGTCGCAAATGGGTCTTCCAAATGGACAATGACCCCAAGCATACTTCCAAAGTTGTGGCAAAATGGCTTAAGGACAACAAAGTCAAGGTATTGGAGTGGCCATCACAAAGCCCTGACCTCAATCCCATAGAAAATGTGTGAGCAGAACTGAAAAAGCGTGTGCGAGCAAGGAGGCCTACAAACCTGACTCAGTTACACCAGCTCTGTCAGGAAGAATGGGCCAAAATTCACCCAACTTATTGTGGGAAGCTTGTGGAAGGCTCCCCGAAATGTTTGATCCAAGTTAAACAATTTAAAGGCAATGCTACCAAATACTAATTGAGTGTATGTAAACTTCTGACCCACTGGGAATGTGATGAAAGAAATAAAAGCTGAAATAAATCATTCTCTCTACTATTATTCTGACATTTCACATTCTTAAAATAAAGTGGTGATCCTATCTGACATAAGACAGGGGATTTTTACTAGGATTAAATGTCAGGAATTGTGAAAAACTGAGTTTAAATGTATTTGGCTAAGGTACATGTAAATATATGAAAAAGTTTTAGCCTGTGCGATGGCACAGTGCCATAAACATCATAACAGATGGTAAATGTAATATGCTATGTCAGTTTACAGAGGCTGGTTTAGTTTAAAGAAGCTAGCCAGATAAAGAGGTGGTGAGTCTAGTAGATAGTTTGAAGAGTCTAGTTTGATGTAAAGATGATTGAGACGTCCTTCTCTATATACAGTGCATTTGGAAAGTATTCAGACTGGAGATGCACCGATACCGATATTTTCCTTGACAAATAAAGAAAATTATAATTTTACCGGCCTTTTAAGCATTCTAGTAGTCAGACAGTTGAAACACACACACACAGACCAAAAAGTTATTTTGTTGGCATTTACATGTCCCCATTACCAGTAAAACACAATCAAAACATATTTCTTTCACTTACTTGCTGTGCTGTTTCATTGTTAATTTGTTCAGTCTCAACCAGGATTTCATCATACATGATAAGTTTCAGCTCTGTCTGTCCATGGCCTCTCTTGCTTGGTGCCCACTGTCACTGTGTCCGTTTCCTTATTGTCAAGCTGTCTAACATTTCACGTTAACCCTGTTGTCTGCATCCAAGTAGTGGTCTTTGTACCTATCATCGAGCATGGTGGCAACACAGTAGAGGCTCAGAGAGAATGCCACCGAATCGCTTGTTCACAGCCTCTGGTAAAGTAGTTTTTCAAGTTAACCCAATGGTCTGTGTTGGCATTTTGGTTGAGCAGGCATTTCAATGTCATGACAGGGTATCACGTCTGCTGCAGATGCAGTTGAGCTAATTTCTCGAGTCAGTTGTTCAAATGGCGCTAGGAGTGTTCATGTTTCAAACATGTTCTCAAATGCCATTGAAATGGCAGAAGCAGTATGAGAACCAACACATTCTGGAGCATGCAATACGGCTTTCCTCAGTACAAAATCCTTGTTGACCCACTGTGCTGTCAGACTCATAATGCTCATGGGGATGACATCGCTGCTCCAAATGTCAGTCGTGAAGCGAATAGCGATGATGCTCATGGATGTATTTCAACAATACTGTGTAACTCCAGTAGGGCAACATCTGAACAATAGCGCCTACTTGGTAGTGTGTACCGGTGCTTGACCAATCGGCGAAAGCCAACATCATCCACGACAAAGAACTGTTGATTGTCAAGGGCAATGAATTCCATTATCTTGGTGTTAATGGATTTCGCCTTTGAGTTGTCTCGCTGAAATGTTCTTAATCTTTCAAATGACTGCTCGACTTGACTGCTCGATCCACAGAGCAGACATTGTGGGCTAGGTTAGGAATGCTGTGTTGCACGTGTAAGCGCTATATTTTTTTGTGGTATCATTACATCATCTACCTACGTTATACAGGTATGCACGTCAGCTTTGACATTGGTTTTTGCACATCGGCGTTAAACTAGACATTGGGCCGATGCCGATGTTGGCATTTTTAGCTAATATCAGCCGATTCCAATATATTGTGCATCCCTAATTCAGACCCTTTGACTTTTTCCACATTTCGTTATGTTACAGCCTTATTCTAAAATTGATTAAATAAAAAATTGTTCTCAAACTTCATACAATATATCATAATGACAAAGCGAAAACAGGTATTCAGAATTTTTTGCAAAACAAATAAAATAGAAATACATAATTATTCAGACCCTGTGCTCTGAGACTCGAAATTTAACACAGGTGCATCTTGTTTCCACTGATCATCCTTGAGATGTTTCTATAACCTGATTAGAGTTCACCTGTGGTAAATTCAATTGACTGGACATGATTTGGAAAGGCACACACCTGTCTATATAAGGTCCTACAGTTGACAGTGCACGTCAGAGCAAAAACCAAGCCATGAGGTCGAAGGAATTGTCCGTAGAGCTCCGAGACAGGATTGTGTCGAGGCACAGATCTGGGGAAGGGTACCAAAAAATGTCTGCATCATTGAAGGTCCCCAATAACACAGTGGCCACCCTCATTCTTAAATTGAAGAAGTTTGGAACCACCAAGACTCATCCAAAAGCTTGCCAATCAGGGGAGAAGCGCCTTGGTCAGGGAGGTGAACAAGAACCCGATTGGTCACTATGACAAAGCTCCAGTTCCTCTGTGGAGATGGGAAAACCTTCCAGAAGGACAACCATCTCTGCAGCACTCCACCAATCAGGCCTTTATGGTAGAGTGGCCAGACAGAAGCCCCTCAGTAAAAGGCACATGACAGCCCGCTTGGAGTTTGCGAAAAGGCACCTAAAAACTCTGACCATGAGAAACAAGATTCTCTGGTCTAATAAAACCAAGATTGCCTGAATGCCAAGTGTCACGTCTGGAGGAAACTTGGCACTATCCGTAGGGTGAAGCATGGTGGTGGCAGCATCATGTTGTGGGGGTTGTTTTTCAGCTGCAGGAACTGGGAGACTAGTTAGGATCGAGGGAAATATGAAGGTTCACCTTCCAACAGGACAACGACCCTAAGCACACAACCAAGACATCGCAGGAGTGGCTTCGGGGCAAGTCTCTGAATGTCCTTGAGTGGCCCAGTCAGAGCCCAAATTTGAACCCAATCGAACATCTCTGGAGACTTAAAAATAGCTGTGCAGCAACGCTCCCCATCCAACCTGACAGAGCTTGAGAGCATCTGCAGAGAAGGGAGAAACTCCCCAAATACAGGTGTGCCAAACTTGTAGCGTCATACCCAAGAAGACTTGAGGCTGTAATAGCTGCCAAAGGCGCTTCAACAAAGTACAGAGTAAAGGGTCTGAATACTTATGTAAATGTGATATCATGCAAAAATGTCTAAAAAACTGTTTTTGCTTTGTCATTACGGAGTAATGTGTGTAGATTGGATTAAATTGATCATTAGAATAAGGCTGTAACGTAACAAAATGTGGAAAAAGTAAAAAGGGCTCTGAATACTTTCTGAATGCTCTGTATGGCATACTACTAAAATGACCTGTCTCTCTCTATATAGAACATTCTATAACCTCTCGCTCTATGGGATTCTAAATTAACTGTTTGAAATCAATGTCTAGTGGGGACACTTCTTTACCCCTGTGAGTTGATATTGAAGAATGAAACTAAATAAATAGCAATTCAAGTCTACCATATGGTAATTCCATTTCAAACCACAGGCACCTTTGAAATGAGCCAAGCTGTAAAGTGTTCTTTGAATCTTGCACTATGAGTGTGTTAGGGCCTGTAAAGGGCATGTGTTGTGTGTGTTACTGACCTGTGGTGTGTGTGTGTGTTACTGACCTGTGGTATGCGTGTTTTCTTCAGACTCTCCAGTCCTTCCTTGAGGCTCTGTACCTGGCTCTCCAGCTGCTGTTTGTCCTCCACACTCTTCTCCAACTCTGCCTCCCTCTGTTTCATTTCTTCACACATCTTCAGCAGTTGCTGCAAACACAAAGGACATACAGTGAGCCACATACAGTACGCTAACTAACCTTTAAAGGGACACTTCAAGGATACCATAAAAATGGTATCCATGAGTCCATCTGACTCTGGGGAAGTAGATAAAGGGCCTCATTGCCAAAATGACAAAATATCCCTTTAAGCTTCTGATACAGAGGCGGCAAAGTTAAGTACAGATATTATTTTTCGTGACAGCCAATTGGTAGTTAGTCTTGTCCCATCGCTGCAACTCCCGTACGGACTCGGGAGAGGTGAATGTCGAGAGAAATATGTCCTCTGAAAAACGACCCCGCCAAGCCGCACTGCTTCTTGACACACTGCTTGCTTAACCTGGAAGCCAGCTGCACCAATGTGCCGGAGGAAACACTGTACAGCTGGCAACCGAAGTCAGCGTGTATGCGCCTGGCCCTCCACAAGGAGTCACTAGTCTTCAGAGAGAAGACAGATAGCCCCAAATGCTAACTAACACTTAGCTTCTACCACAGACATAGCAAAGTTAACCACAGATGCTAACTAACCCTTAAGCATCTGATACAGAGCGGGGCCTAAAATTAACTTTTTGGTCCACCAGCCACTGTGGCAGGGAGATACAAAAACCTATCAGCCACTCAGATTTTTTATAAGCCTAAATGTTTTTTTGCTGTCAAAATTACACAAAACCCCCCCCAAAAAAACAGATGAGCATGTTTAAAAAAAAATGTATTACTAGTAAGAGCTAATGTGGTATATTGAATAATTACATTTTGTGAGACCTTTTTTACCAAAATGTTCCCCTGCCCTTTAGAGATGGAATAGGCTATATAGGATTTGTAGTTCATTGACTTTAATTTACCAGCGATTAATTTACCAGCGGAAATACTTTGTATACTGCTACTGCAGCATTTATTTGATTATAAATGTGATCATACTGGACTATTTTTATTCACAAATGAGAGTTAAATGCCTCCACGGTGGAGCCCTGACCACCTGCCAACGTGGTTGGTGAAATAGCCAATGTCAATACCAAAATCTACCGTCATTTGGCAGGTAGCAGATGTTTATTTCAGGGCCTGGAGAGGGGCACAGTTAGCTACAGATGATACCTAACCCAAGGCACAGTTAGCTACAGATGATACCTAACCCTTAAGACAGAGAAAGCAGTTAGCTACAGATGATACCTACCCCAAGGCACAGTTAGCTACAGATGCTAACTAATCCTTAAGACAGAGAAAGCAGTTAGCCACAGATGATACCTAACCCAAGGCACAGTTAGCTACAGATGCTAACTAATCCTTAAGACAGAGAAGACACAGTTACAGATTCTTGCTTTCTACAGGCATATGACTCATGCTGGTTATTAACCCATCAGCTCCATAGAGGAAACCATGTTAGCCAGCGGTGCTAACCCTTATGTTTCAGGATTTGCCATCGAGTAAGGAACTTTTAGCTTATAGCTTCTCTATGTAGGTCAGAACCATGTAGAAGCCGAAAAGTCCTTTCTCCTTATCCATTTCTTAAAAAACTATATCATAGTCTCAGTTGGGTTTAGGCTGAAATACACAAGTATTACATGACTCAGAAGTGGAAGAAATTCACAGAACCTGGGCAGACTCAAATCACCTGCTGATAAAATGTTATGGTAATTTGCCAGAGCCTGCCTGATATCACAATTTAGCACACAGCAATAAGAAGTATTCTATTTTCGTCTCTTCCTCCTCATTTTTATCCATTCATTTAATATTTTCACGCAAAACTTGGAAATGTAATTACCATCTGTCTATTCATATGAGCATGACCGTTGACCACTTGAGGATATTTGATGACCCAGCAGGTGATGGAAGCAACAGATTTCCTGCCTGAGGGTTGTTTAACCAACAGTTTGTTTTCCCTGAGGGGGATATTTTATTAGAAAACCCCTCCAGCTGGTATTAGTTTGTGTACAGCGTCTAGGTCAGCAGACTGATCAGATTCTAGAAGGACTCTTTTCCTGTCAAGTCTCTCTATCCATCCTACTCTCAGAGTGCACCCCTCTTGCTCTCTCTCTCTACGCCTACTCTTCTTTCTCCCTCTTTCTCAGTGTTGTGTGTGTGTGTGCGTATGTGTGTGTGTGTGTGCGTATGTGTGTGTGAGATTGGGAGGGCAGTTCTCTATCCACCTCTATTAAAAGTCACTTTTCCTCAATACGACTGGTCACCCCAGGAAGCCAAACCAATGGATTATGAGTCTCACCAGCCAGAATCTGCAGGGGTTTAATATCTTTATGGAACCAGGAAATGAAAAATTCCTGTGGAATTGATTAAAATAAATCCAAGGCAGGAACTGCTGCAAGAAGTTAACTACAGTGGGTATGTCTGGTAGAAGTAGTACCTTCTGCATTCCCTGTAGTGCCTGTTGTAGAAAGGTTAGTTGTTGCTGCCTGATGGTGTCCTCTTCACTGTGTTGTGGAGGTGTGTGTTCTTGGTTTTTGCCCTGCTCCTGCTTCAGCAGCTCCACCTCGTTCCTGTAGGCGTCCAGCTGACAGCGCAGAGAGTCATTCTCTTCCTTTAGGGCCTCCACCTGGGCCACAGGGCCTACACACACACACACGAGACATAGAACATCACAACTATCATAACATTGTACTGTATAGACAGCCTTCAAATGTCTGTACTGGTGATCTGAGGACTTACTGTAACTATACTGGAGAGGCTATGAAATCCTAACTTGTCCCATTGGATAGACAGTGTGATGAGAACTACTCATTAAATGCCCTATTGGACAGACAAGATAGACAGTGTGATGAAAACTACTCATTAAGTACTAACCTGTCCTATTGAACAGACATGAAACAGTGTGATGAGAACTACTCATTAAATACTAACCTGTCCTATTGGACAGACAGGATAGACAGTGTGATGAGAACCACTCATTAAATCCTAAAATGTCCTATTGGACAGACAGGATAGACAGTGTGATGAGAACTACTCATTAAATACTAACCTGTCCTATTGGACAGACAGGAGACAGTGTGATGAGAACTACTCATTAAATCCTAAAATGTCCTATTGGACAGACATGAAACGGTGTGATGAAAACTGCTCATTAAATCCTAACCTGTCCTATTGGACAGAGAGGAGAGACAGTGTGATGAGAACTACTCTTCCCCTGTTCCTTTGACAGGAGAGTCTGTTCTTTACAGCTGTCGGAGGGGGATGTGTGTAATGTAATGAGAGGGTGTGTTTGAGTGGCTGAGCTGGGGAGATAAGACCTGAGAGTGAGTGTGTGAGGGAGGGAGGCCCAGCATAGGGTGTGTGTGCGCGCGCGTGCGTATGCGTAACTCAACACACGGACTCCAGCTGCCTGCTTTAAATCCGGCATTATGTCTGTTTGAGCTGAGAGAGAGACCTCTGAGTCATCAACCTGCTGTGTGTGTGTGTGTGTGTGTGTGTGTGTGAGAGAGAGAGCCAGCAGGCGAGGAGGTTTTGGGTGAGGTGTGTATTGATCAGGGAGCCTCATCAAGATGCTGTCTGGGGTATTCGACCGATTCCCCTTCCACAACGTGACAGGCTTTAGTATCGACCCCCAGCACCTCAGCACAAGGCTGCTGACAGGAGAGAAGCACCAACCCATTCCCACTCTGCACTGTATTAGTGTAGAAGCACCAACCCATTCCCACTCTGGACTGTATTAGTGTAGAGGCACCAACCCATTCCCACTCTGCACTGTATTAGTGTAGAAGCACCAACCCATTCCCACTCTGCACTGTATTAGTGTAGAAGCACCAACCCATTCCCACTCTGCACTGTATTAGTGTAGAGGCACCAACCCATTCCCACTCTGCACTGTATTAATGTAGAAGCACCGACCCATTCTGCACTGTATTAGTGTAGAAGCACCAACCCATTCCCACTCTGCACTGTATTAGTGTAGAAGCACCAACCCATTCCCACTATGCACTGTATTAGTGTAGAGGCACCAACCCATTCCCACTCTGCACTGTATTAATGTAGAAGCACCAACCCATTCCCACTCTGCACTGTATTAATGTAGAAGCACCAACCCATTCCCACTATGCACTGTATTAGTGTAGAGGCACCAACCCATTCCCACTCTGCACTGTATTAATGTAGAAGCACCAACCCACTCTGCACTGTATTAGTGTAGAAGCACCAACCCACTCTGGACTGTATTAGTGTAGAAGCACCAACCCACTCTGGACTGTATTAGTGTAGAAGCACCAACCCACTCTGGACTGTATTAGTGTAGAAGCACCAACCCACTCTGCACTGTATTAGTGTAGAAGCACCAACCCACTCTGGACTGTATTAGTGTAGAAGCACCAACCCACTCTGCACTGTATTAATGTAGAAGTACCAACCCATTCCCACTCTGCACTGTATTAATGTAGAAGCACCAACCCACTCTGCACTGTATTAATGTAGAAGCACCAACCCATTCTGCACTGTATTAATGTAGAAGCACCAACCCATTCTGCACTGTATTAATGTAGAAGCACCAACCCATTCTGCACTGTATTAATGTAGAAGCACCAACCCATTCTGCACTGTATTAATGTAGAAGCACCAACCCATTCCCACTCTGCACTGTATTAGTGTAGAAGTACCAACCCATTCCCACTCTGCACTGTATTAGTGTAGAAGCACCAACCCATTCCCACTCTGCACTGTATTAATGTAGAAGCACCAACCCATTCCCACTCTGCACTGTATTAATGTAGAAGCACCAACCCATTCCCACTCTGCACTGTATTAGTGTAGAAGCACCAACCCATTCCCACTCTGCACTGTATTAGTGTAGAAGCAACCAACTCTGCACTGTATTATTCCCACTCTGCACTGTATTAGTGTAGAAGCACCAACCCATTCCCACTCTGCACTGTATTAGTGTAGAAGCACCAACCCATTCCCACTCTGCACTGTATTAGTATAGAAGCACCAACCCATTCCCACTCTGCACTGTGTTAGTATAGAAGCACCAACCCATTCCCACTCTGCACTGTATTAGTGTAGAAGCACCAACCCAGAATACAGGTGTTCCTCTTCAAGCCTGCCGATAGGTTAAACAGACCACCTGTCTATAATTGAGAGCACAGAGACTAGGCTTCTTAAACAGGATTGGAGGAGGTTTAAACAAGCTCCTCCCCCTGTGCTCCTGCATTACAGGAAGCCCTAGCAGGTGTGACTGAGACTGTACATATGATAGGGTGTCACATCAACACCTGTCTCCCTGCCACATCCTGTGCCCTTCTCCACAGCATTCCTTTCCAACATTGTGACAGCCTCCTGACAATGATTGTTAGTGTTTTCTAATAAGCAAGGTCACACATGAAAAGGTGGAAATCAAAACCTGCTTGGCTGATGATTACATTTGCATATATCTGCATAGAAATTAGGTAGGCGGTCTTAACCGGGAGAGACCACAACAATTCAAAAGCAGAAAGTAAACGACACACTTGAAAAGGAGACCTGATTGTAGCAGTTAGCCCCGCTCTCTTGGCTTCAATTCCCTTCTCTCTCTAACTGCTTTAGAGAGAAGCAGAGGGTCATCTGAATGTCCAGGTGAATATTATGGTCTGTTTCAATCTGTTTTACATCAGTAGCTCTGTTGGCTCAGCAGACATAAACAGGATGTTCTGCGTAAAGACGACCTTAATGGTACTTCACTGGTGCCCAGAACAGCACTGAAGGAGCTCTCTCTCTCTCTCTCTCCCCTGAGTTTAAGACAAGGGTTTAGCTATCTTGGAATTAAGAATATTTCCAATAAATTAATTTTCAAGAATCTAATTTCTCAACTTTTTGCATAAGGAGAAATATTTCAAGAACATTTCCAAATAACTTTTTGAGGAATAGCAACTTTGCTTTAACTTTCTTCTTAAATCTATAGTTTAGGGGAAAAAATGGCAGTGAAGACATTTCTTCTTAAAAAGGTTTTGTGAATCTGGGCCCAAGAGAGCAAAAGAGCCTGCAGTAGCCAGCTCAGTGTCTCTACCAGCTAATTACACCAGCACCATGCCAACAGACAGAAACATAAACACTTCGTTCCAGCTGTGACTGAGTATCTACCAGCCGCATGCACCCACTCCCTTTCTTACTCTCACAAACACACACAGCCACAAACAGTCTGGAGATGGCCGTAACACAGTCTCTGCATGCAGTTACACAGTCTCCTCTCCAGCTTAATTTGGCCATTTAGAGAGTGAATGAGCTGGAGACTGTTTTCTCTCTAATGTTACAGCTCCATTCACACTGAGGCTGGAGAGGAACTCACAAAACACCTCATTAGCAACACAGAGAAGGCTGAGCTACAGATCTATTCTACAACAAAGGAGAAAAGACACCAGCCATATACCAATAGTTGTCAGAGTCCTTTCTGTCGTGTGTGTGTGTGTGTGGTATGTGTGTTGTGTGTGTTCATATGTGTGTGTGTGGTATGTGTAGTGTGTGTGGTATGTGTAGTGTGTCTGCGCGCGTGTGGTATGTGTGTAGTGTGTGGTATGTGTGTAGTGTGTGTGCATCTGTGTGTGTGGTATGTGTGTGCATGTGTGTGCATCTGTGTGTGTGGTATGTGTGTGCATGTGTGTGCATCTGTGTGTGTGGTATGTGTGTGCATGTGTGTAGTGTATGTGTACCTGAGTCGTCAGGATCGTGTGTATCCTCCATGTCATCGTCAGACATCTCCATCTCCTCTTCTCGTCTGATCCCCATCAGCTCTTCATTTTGCATGTTTCTGATCTCCTGGAGGGAAACAACAAAACAGGAATATCACTGGATGTTCATACTGAACACGATCCTCCTGGGTAGCCTGGCTGGAGTACGGTTTACAATGTCGCGTACGCACGCACACACCTATGGAAGAAATGCTGATCCTAGACCTGTCCCTAAGGGCAGCTTCTACCCAGAGTGATACACAGCAGGACTGATATCTCCCTCTGGTGCACTGATGACAGTAGATAGAGAGCAGCAGTCTGCCTCTACACTGATGAGACAGTAGATAGAGAGCAGCAGTCTGCCTCTACACTGATGAGACAGTAGATAGAGAGCAGCAGTCTGCCTCTACACTGATGAGACAGTAGATAGAGAGCAGCAGTCTGCCTCTACACTGATGAGACAGTAGATAGACAGCAGCAGTCGAGCATTTTCGAGCATCTCGTCGAAGGAGTTGATCTGCTATAACAGCCTCCACTCTTCTGGGAAAGCTTTTCATGATGTTGGAACATTCCTGCGGGGACTTGCTTCCATTCCATTAGTGAGGTCAGGCACGGATGTTGGTTGATTAGGCCTGGCTCGCAGTGGGTGTTCAAACTCATCCCAAAGGTGTTCGATGGGGTTGAGGTAAGGGCTCTGTGCACGGCAAAAAAGTTTTTCCACACAGATTTTGCCAAATTTTGAACCACAGAATCATCTAGAATGTCATTGTATGCTGTAGAATTAGCCCAAACCATGAAAAAAAAAGTCCCAGACCATTATTCCTCCTCCACCAAACTTTACAGTTAGAACTATGCATTGGGGCAGGTAGCGTTCTCCTGGCAAACCCACATTTGTCCGTCGCACTGCCAGATGGTAAAGCGTGATTCATCACTCCAGATAACTTGTTTCCACTGCTCCAGAGTCCAATGTCAGCGATCTTTACACCACTTGCATTGCGCATGGTGATCTAAGGCTTGTGTGCGGCTGCAATGGAAACCCATTTCATGAAGCTCCTGACAAACAGTTATAGCTGCTGACATTGCTTCCAGAGGCCGTTTGGAACTCTGTAGTGAGTGTTGCAACCAGGGACAGACAATATTTACGGGCTATGCGCGTCATCACTCAACGGTCCCGTTTTGTGAGCTTGTGTGGCCTACCACTTCACGGCTGAGCCGTTGTTGCTCCTAGATGTTTCCATTTCACAATAACAGCACTTACAGTTGACCGGGGAAGCTCTAGCAGGGCAGAAGTTTTACGAACTAACTTGTCATATGATGGTGCCATGTTGAAAGTCACTGAGCTCTTCAGTAAGGCCATTATACTGTCAATGTTTGTCAATGGAGATTGAATGGCTGTGTGCTCGATTTTATACACCTGTAGGCAATGTGTGTGGCTGAAATAGCCAAATCCACTAATTTGAAGGGGTGTCCACATACTTTTGGTCATGTAGAGTAGATCTGTACCTTGGGGAAACTTCACCCTGGAGCCTCTAGCTCAGTAGGAGGCATGACCTGCTGTGTGTGGATGGGAGCTACAGTAGTGTGTATGTCAACTAGCAGTATGTCTGGCCGGCTAGCTCGGCAGTGCTGTTTTCGGCTAATGAGGCGAGTATATTCGAAAGACAGACAGCTCTGTGTTCTGCCAACACACACACAAAAAATGCATTCACAACTCTGGGCGAGGGAATCATTATTTCACACCAACAAAAAGCCTGAAGTAAACAACCATCTGTCTGGTGTCTATAACACGTTGAGCTGCTGGCCAATCAAAGATGTCAAACAGGTAGTCAGAAACCAGCACACCCATCTGCCCAGTGAGATAAGAATCGCCAGCTGTTAGACTTTGATCCTGCCTCTGAGTCGCAGCTACGAGACTATCCAGCTAACTGCTACCTGACAAGACTCACTGTTTGGTGTGTCTGCCAGCCAGCTGCACTAACAGTGAAGGTAGCATCAGAGTCTAGCTACACTGGTAGGGGATACTAGGTGAAGGTTCAAGATTGAGCTGAACTCCTTCATGCATGTATGCTGGTTCTTACCTTTGTCTGTAATGGAGTAGACAGAGACAGACAGAGACAGAGAAAGACAGAGCATCTGGATTCAGTCGGATGACAGGTTGTCCCTACTCTCTCCAGCTAATGCCCTAAAGGAGTAAAACTGATAGAAGAATAGATTATCACAGGATGTTGAAGGAATTAAGCCCTCATGGAATTCTCTCTTTCTTTCTCTCTCTCGGAGGACCTGAGCCCTAGGACCATGCCCCAGGACTACCTGACATGATGACTCCTTGCTGTCCCCAGTCCACCTGGCCATGCTGCTGCTCCAGTTTCAACTTCCACCTGACTGTGCTGCTGCTCCAGTTTCAACTGTTCTGCCTTATTATTATTCGACCATGCTGGTCATTTATGAACATTTGAACATCTTGGCCATGTTCTGTTATAATCTCCACCCGGCACAGCCAGAAGAGGACTGGCCACCCCACATAGCCTTGTTCCTCTAGGTTTCTTCCTAGGTTTTGGCCTTTCTAGGGAGTTTTTCCTAGCCACCGTGCTTCTACACCTGCATTGCTTGCTGTTTGGGGTTTTAGGCTGGGTTTCTGTACAGCACTTTGAGATATCAGCTGATGTACGAAGGGCTATATAAATACATTTGATTTGATTTGATGGAATTAACTTGGGTTGTAAAATATAGGGGTTGTATTATTTATTTCTACTTCCAATCTATCATCCCCCTGGTGTATAGTGGAGATGGAGTTTGTATTCTCTAGTTAGCCCTCGGTTATTCCATCTATTCCCCCTGGTGTCTAGCCAGTCCAGGACTATTATCAAGGTCCATTTCCTTAATCACAGTGGACTGGAGCTGAAAGTTGTTTATGGTATTTCTTGCTTGTGTACACACCTTTTCTATTCATACTGTATACTGTCCATACGCACCATTATATGCTTTGCTCGTTCTGATATTTCTTAATTATTTTTTCTTGGGATTTGTGTGTATTGTTAGGTATTACAACACTGTTGGAGCTAGAACCATAAGCATTTCACTGCACCTGCGATAATGTCGGCAAAATGTGTACGCACCAATTGAAATCTTGAAAAATTTTATTAAAAGTTAATGTGTCTGTGCAATGCGTAGAAAAACTGACTGCAACCCAAATGGCAAGCTATTTTCTATATAGTGCACTACTTTTTACCAGAGGGATGCAGCCTGAGATGGATGGATGTGTTCTTAGGGTTGATGGCTAGATGGCCAAATGGATGGATTGATGGATTAGAACAGGTAAATGGATAAATGAAAGGATGGATGGTAGAATATGGGTGTTGTGATTATGTGTCAGACAGATAGTGAAACCCCTGCAGTCTTTCAGTCCTGCTGTTCTGTGCATTCTGTCTGATGACTACAGAACAGACCCGTCAAGAAAGATACTGCTGTAGGGTTGCAAAATTCCAAGGTTTTCAAGAAATCCTAGTTGGAAGGTTTCTGGAATCAGGATGGAATAAGCAGGAAATCGGGAAACCTTTATAACCAGGATTTCTGGAAAACCTAGGAATTTGGGGGGAAATGTTGGAAATATGTTGCTTCCCTGCATTACCTGTACTACTATTATCCTGTATGACAGCAGAGGGACACGTTGCAGCAGTCTTTGTGAATTGGAAGAAAAAAACAGTCCCAGACCATTATTCCTCCTCCACCAAACTTTACAGTTAGAAATCAGGTTAATTTTAGGTTCTGAATGAAAGTTGAAAAGACGTAATTTATAGAATCAATGTCCGTGTACATTGAAATCAAGGCCGGTCCGAACCACATCAAATCTGAACCAAACATAGACGTCTATGATTGATTCAGATTTGGTCCGGACAGGACTAAAAACCAACATCCTGTGGATGTGGAAATCAAGGCCGGTCCAAAAGGCATCGGCCCGTGCTTACTGAGGTGGAACCTACAGTGTCGCCTGAAATAAAATGTTAGAAATACCCATCCATGAGGTACGCCCACCGTTTGCAAAACACCCCGAAAAAGACGGCCGGTCCGGGAACGGACCAAAACAAGACGCCGAAAAGACGTCTGCGTCGGTCTGTGCTCACTGGGGTGTAGTCTACAGTGTCTGCGATTTTACGAATACCCTTCCATCCATTTGGTTTGGTCCACGCATTTGCGCGTAGGCTAAACCACCCATTTAAGTCCATTCCCTCATTTTTCATGGCTCTGAAATGCAGTAATGATAAAAAGTGATGTAATGGCCTAATTTTTCTTGACATTATGCTTTAATTATTGTGAATGGCTCATGTTTTACTCTGGCTATATGTGCTACACAATTTATGTTAGATAGGTTTTTTTGACAGAACGTTGGTGGAGCGCCGCAGCAATACGTCTCTCCAACAGCACCCTGGAGAGGAGTGTTGGAAATGGACAAGCAACATATTTTTTTGAGCAGCATCAGTGCTCACCTAAAAAGCCCATATGCCACTGGTTGTGAGAAATTGTCATTGTTTTGGGGCAGAATTACAAGGTTTTGTGTGTTGTTGTTGGTGCATCTTGGTCAGTTTAGCTCAGAAAATGCAGCTCGTCAATCTGCCGCCTAATCCTGCCTAATGAGCTGGCCTGCCCTGTTTGCAGACCTGTGCAACGCTGCAATAACAAACTTGACGCAAGACCGCCATTTTGAGTAGCTAATTGCGTATGTACGTAAGGTATAAATTATGCTTTAGTTGTAATTTTCGCTTAGTGAGGAGTGACGTCACTAGTCTACACACACCAACTCACACCTACCTTTAGAGAAGAAGAGTCCCTAGTCTGAGATCAAGAAATACCAAACATACCTGCTATATCTCAGAGTCCATCACGATGTACACACACCCAAACACACAGCTACCAACCCATTACAATTTATACCATCAGTTACACATTCATATGACTCTGTACAAATACAAATTCTTCTCACTTTACAGAATGACTTTCACAGGCAAACTGCATGAAGAGTTTATAATGAATGTGTTCCACTAGTTTGTAATCTATCTCCAGCACTAGGATCTGCAAAGGAAAGATAAACCATCTCCAGCCTGCGATCCATGGTGACTGTTTCAGTGTTGCTATGATACAGAGATTAGGCAGTTAATTACATACCAAATCTGCTTTTTTACACACTAACACCCTCAGAGATTTGTACCCAGATCAAACTTACCCATTTGGCCTTAAAATGACAGCAGCGCCACACTTGAGCACCCTCCATTAAAGAGGAAAACATGTTTGAGGTAATTAATGCAGCGGTTGTTGGACAGGAAGTACTGAACAAAATAGAGAACAAATCTTGCCAGGTTTCATTAGCTAATACCTGTGTATCTCAACATGGAGCATGACCTCGATTTTACACCAAACAAAAACTGAAAGTTGGTTATTTGTTCTCTATTGGAAGAAAGCACAGTCAGTAATAACAGATAGAGAGTATACATGTATGATGAAGTGATCTGCACAGAGACCAGTCCAGGGTACTGTTGTTGACTTAAAGGGTGAGTTACCTGTTTCTGGCAGTGAGACTGAGCACTCACCGGGCTGGAGTGGCCGGGACCTGGACCTGACCGGAGCACCCACTCTGGGACTGAACTAAGTAGAGAGCCTGGGTGTAGCTTAGCATTCAGCCTAGCTATAGCATTTACATGACCTCTTAGGCTAGTACTTAATGTTGATGTTCTACCATCTCAGTTCCTTGATACTACTAGAGGAATACAACAAGGTTCCCTTTTCCCATTTATATTAAGGTCAGTTTTAGGATCATGCTGAGTGTAGTTTTAAAGCTGGTGTTAACTTTAACACTGTTTAACACAAATCATCCTGCCAAGACAACACCATGAATTCCACAAAAAGTAGTTAGAATCCGGGAATACTGGAGATGGGGATGCTCACATTATGTTCACATAAAGGAAACAATAATATGTAGACTATACTGCACTTCACCAAATGAATAAAATATGTGAATAATTGTAGAAAAAGTAAAGGACCAACCTCTGCTTGCTTGCGCCACATGTCCAGGTTCTTGCGTTGAGCTTTGGAGAAATGGTCCCATGCCTTTTGTTTGGAAGCAGCGTGGAATACAGACACAATCTGCTCAACTGTGGCGGGGGATGCAGGGAGAGAGGGGGCGGGTGGGAAGGAGCAGAGGAGTGAGAAAGTGGAATCAGGTAGGAAGGCACTTCACTGTATGTTCATGTTGATGTGTTTTCAATGTTCTATTCTGCTCTATAGTACAGTCTGTTCTGGGTCAGTGTCTAGAGTGGGGGATGTGGGATGGGGTGGAGAAGGAAACCACCATATCTCAAGGTGACCACAGAGCACCTGTCCTAAAACACAAGATGGTGCTGAAAGCTACAGGAGGACCAGACCGCAACCAGCAGGCTCCTGCTCCCCTCTCACCCCCCCAGACAATGGGAAGGCACACACAAACACACCACCTCCTCCTATCCTCCACAGGGACATAGTCTCTCAAGAGAGCCTGACAGTAGAACAAGGGAATTCTCTAAGAGTGATGACAGAGAGAGGGACAGAGAGAGGCCATCTTATAAAGAGATCAAAGTATCTACCTCTAACTGAAACCCTCTTTTCCTCTCAAACATCTCCTGTTTTTAATGACCACAACATTTCTCACCTTCATCGACTCTCAGATGCTTGGAATGCCATAATCAAAGGCTGCCTTTGTGTAAAGAGTGTAGAGTTCAGACCTAATGAAGGAAAAGCCTGTTTCTATCTGAGAGTGGGGCTGCGTGTCAAATGAGATCCTATTCTCTATATAGTGCCCATAGGGCTCTGGTCTAAAGTACAGTAGTGCACTATATAGGGAGCAGGGTGTCATTTGGGACCGACTTGGCTCTCCTCACTGTGGGTTAGACAGGAGTGCTGATCTTAACCTCTTGAGCTTATGGCTCAATACTGCCCCCGTTGGAGGAAGTGCGTGCCCATAGTAAACTGAAAATATTTTTTCCAAAATTGCTAATATATGCATATAATAATAATTATTGAATAGAAAACACTCTAAAGTTTCTAAAACCGTTTAAATTATGTCTGTATGTAAAGCAGAACTCTCAGGGCAGCCTTTCTCCCAAACTCTCTCTTGTCAAGAGAAAAGTTGGGTCAACTTTGACGTCATCGCCCCCACCCTTCCCAGGCAGCTACCGATCTGGGAACAGTATGTATTTGTTCAGCGCGATGTCTGCTTTCAATTGGCACGTTCATTGTTTGAATTTCGCGCTCCCTCATCCTTTGGCGGGCGAAAATGCCCGGTTCACTCTCACATACATGCACTCTATTGCGCGCGGCCGATTTGGGGAACGTTCTTTTCCAATAGACACCAGTTGAAGCCGGTTCGTTTGTTCGCGATGATCATTGTTTTACATGATAAAAACATCATTTTGCTCGATTCTGCACTTAGTTTGACCAGTTTAGTCAACATATAATATGTAATTTTGAAGTTTGATTGCGCAAGAGTGCGGGACCAGAAGGAGCAGAAGTTATTTTGGGTGCATTTCAGCTGAAGCTGTTAGCATATGCTAATACAAAGACGCACAACTTGAAACCAAACGATGTATTGGGTAAGTATGACTCCTTCTACGTCTTCTGATCGAAGAACATCAAAGGTAAGGGAATATTTATGTGGTTATTTTGGGTTTCTGTGGACTCCAAACGTAGAGGAGACACTGCTAATATCTGAGCGCCGACTCATAGCATAGACTAGTGAACGAATTCTGTAACGTTAAAAATAAATGTAACACAGCGGTTGTATTAAGAAGAAGTGTATCTTTGTAACTATATGTAGAACATGTATATTTAGTCATGTTTATTGCTTGTTATCTGACGTTATCTGTCGGAGCTATCATAATTTCTCCGGACATTTTGAGTAGCATTTTTTTGAAATGTCGTCATTGTAAACAGAGATTTATGGATATTAATGGCATATTATTGAAAAAAAAAAATGTACTGTGTAACATGTAATATTACTGTCATCTGATGAAGATTTTCAAAAGGTTAGTGAATTATTTATTTTTTAATCCTACTTTTAAATTTTATATTTTCTGGGACAAAATGGCCGCCGCTTGCATTTTGTTTCGGTGGTGGTCTAATATAAATGTGTGCTATGTTTTCGCCGTAAAACATTTTAGAAATCTGACTTGCTGGGTAGATGAACAAGGTGTTTATCTTTCATTTGAGCTATTGGACTTGTGTAGGTGTGGAGGTTAAATATGTCTAAGAATATTTTTTCACATTTTGCGTTATGCTAATGAGCTTGAGCCGTAGTCACGATCCCGGATCCGGGATGGGTAGCATCAAGAGGTTAATGTCTTTATTATATCTTTAGAGAGGAGGTATCGCTAACGACCACTCAATAATAAAGACCCTGAAATCTGATCAGATTTGAAAGAGGTAATCTAGAGTCTTGGGGATGAGAGAGATGGTGGATGGTCTAATCCCTGAGGAAGAGAAGAGCGAGATTATGAAAGAGTGAGAGGGTGAGCAACTATGATTCAGAGCTCAAGGTTGGAGGAGGAGAGCTGCTGGAACACACTTCTGTTCATCACTCCAACCTAACCACACCTGTGATTGACAGCTAGACCTCGTCTTAACCACCCCCAGATTAGTTACCAAAACACCTGTGTGTGTGAACCCAGAGCAGGGAGAAAGGATTCAATAGACAAAAGATTGTGAGACTGTGCTAACTTTTCATTTATCATAATTAGTGTGTGTGTGTGTGTGCGTCAGAATGACCCGTTTACCTACCTGTTGATATAATGCAGCATCACATAATCACAGATTGTCCAGACAGAGTACTCACACATAACACAGCGATATAAAACTATTCAACAACTCATAATGTAATGTGTGGCTGTGAAAAAGCCTGTGAAAATATGGATGTGGCTTTTGTTGATAGAACGACAGTGTGAGTGAACCTGTCTCCTGGGACAACTTTTTGTTGATAGAACGACAGTGTGAGTGAACCTGTCTCCCGGGACACCTTTTGTTGACAGAACGACAGTGTGAACCTGTCTCCCGGGACACCTTTAGTTGACAGAACGACAGTGTGAACCTGTCTCCCGGGACACCTTTAGTTGACAGAACGACAGTGTGAACCTGTCTCCCGGGACACCAACCTCTGTGTTTACATTTGCATGTGTGGAACTGCAGAGAAAGACGAACTCATGAATACAACTAAGTGTTTGTGTGGATTGTTGTGATGGAGGGCGGTGGCCTTTAAAAGACAACGATAAACAGAGCGAGAGCGATGGAGAGAGAGAGAGCGAGCGAGAGATAGAGAGAGAGAGCGAGCGAGAGATAGAGAGAGAGAGCGAGCGAGATAGAGAGAGGGGGGGAAAGACCCACTTTGCTCTTTCCAATATTTGTATTACTGTATAAACAGGAACCGATTATGTGGTATATCCCAATATCCATACTAACACAGCACTCAGTATGCACACTACTGTAAGTGGTGTATCACCAAAGATATCTGAACTCATACATGCTCTTAGCATTGGCAGTTGTGAATCAGGTCAGCTCTACATTTCCCCTTTTGGCTTTTCAATCATCAATATGACTCATTTCATGTCTTCCTTCAGTTCCAGTTGTTTTCATGTAGAGAGGTGTTACTTACTTTGATTCTATGGCTGAGTGGGTTCTTTCAGATGAGCTGTCCACAGACCAATACAGGCTAAAGTTAACCAGAGGAGTTTGTGGGGAGCTAACCTCTAACTGGTGCTTTAACCAGGTAACACAACCATTGGGGAACCTATCACAGTGGACTATTTCTACATACAGCCCAATATACTGTTCTTATGGGGCCAAAAACAAACTTACCTTCTGTATCATCAAAAAACATTGATCCTAAATACTAGTTCAACACACAAGATGTATACAATAGCAAGTGTATCAAGTGATTAAAGAGTTGTTCAATCATAGGTGTTTCTTTGTTGTGTGTGTTATGTGGCATTTGTTGTGTCCGTCCGTCTGGCGATTGTGTTGGTGCAATTAGGGTCACAGAATATTGTCAGCCAGTGATTGTCAAGCAAATAACTGGTTGGTCTCACAGTAATTGGCCGTTAATTAACAAACACATTCAGCATCTCCTGGTTTCCACACATAACCTACAAGCCACAAATGCATGTCTTTGGAACATGTACTTTTAAAAAGACTAATACATCTATGTAATATAGCCTACACCTTCACAATAAGTCTATTTCAGAAAAACAGAATAGAATATTATGAGTTGTGAGTTATCCTGATCTGGCTATGCCAAATGGCTGTGTGCTACACTAGTTCATTTAGCAGACAAGATTTGCTTAGAATTCTGTGGCATTAGTTTATATTTTATAATACGAAGACAATTGAACAAAGCTGAATATAATAGAAAGGATATTTTCTCCAAATGATTTGAGGAGTGCCACATGCTGCTATTCTGTGTTGAGCGTTGAACAAAATAAATAGGTACTCCTATATGCTTCATTTAGAGTTATTAATGTAACTTTAGTTCTACAAACGTTGGGCTAAATGTTTAGACTTTTAATACATTGTAAGGCTGCATGATGCGACTAATGATGATTTGAGTCACTTGAAAGGCATGAGCTCTGCTTTCTTTTTTTGCGCAGGCCGTACACACTTCATCAGTCTCTCATTCACAATTTGACAAGCACTTAATAATGCCTCAAATTTCACGGCGGCACCCCCTTTGTGTGGCCGTAATGCACCCTAAAAAAATCTATGCCTTCTGCGGCCAGTGGCTGTTCTGCCCTTGGCCCGGAGTGCTGCGTTGTGCCCTTCTATCCGAGTGCTGCGTACTCGCAAGGCTCTCCATCACGTGATCGGGTGTTTATCTTAAAATGTTCATAAACTATTAGGCTATTTGTAAAGTACTTAAGTAAAAATACTTTAAAGTACTTAAGTCACTTTTTTGGGGGGGTATATGTACTTTACTATCTATATTTGACTACTTTTACTTCACTACATTCCTTAAGAAACTACTATACCTTTTATTCCATACATTTTCCTTGAAAAAGTACTCGTTACGTTTTCTTAGCAGGACAGAAAAGTGGTCCAATTCACGCACTTATCAACAGAACATCCTTGGTCATCCCTACTGCCTCTGATCTGGCGGACTTAATAAACACACAATTCTTTTGTAAATTATGTCTGAATGTTGGAGTGCGCCGCTGGCTATCCGTAAATTTAAAAAACAAAAAAAATGGTGCAGTCTGGTTTGCTTAATATAAGGATGATATGATTTATTATTTTACTTTTGATACTAAAGTATATTTCAACAATTCCACTTACTTTTGATAAAGTATATTTTAAACCAAATACTTTTACTCAAGTAGAATTTACTGGGTGACTTAAACTTTTCTCATTTTCTATTAAGCTATCTTCACTTTTCCTGAAGTATGACAATTGGGTACTTTTTCCACCACTGTCCTGTTGTAAAGATAAGCAATGTGCTTAATATTAGGAAAGTTGAGAAATAAATATAGTAGGCCTAGCCTATAGAAAGCTGATGGGATCCTCTTTTTAATATAGGCAATCACTCTGTATTCTCACTCAATTGCATAGCCTATAGAAATGTTGCACAACATGAGCTCATGGGCTCTCATGAAGTGTTTGATTAGATTTTCAATTACATTGATGTCAGAGTGATTAGTGGGACAATATAGTGCTGAGTACCAGGCAGTTAGCAAGTAGGCTACTAAGGACCATCGGCAGCATCAGGGGCATTTGACTGCCTTCACGACTTGTGACCACTGGTGTGGCGATAATACGGTCACCGCAACAGCCTTAGCATGAATCATATTCAAGTGTCATTGACGCTGAGTTTTCATGAATCCTACAATAGAAAGAGTACTTAGTACATAAAAAGTTACTGTATGTGCTATCAATATTTCACAAAGGCCCAATGACAGGTCATTGCCATTCAATTATCACTTGAGTGACTTCAAATTGTCCTTTTGCAAGGTAGCGCCACCCATCACAGGTTTCCTGCAACCTCAGACGTTTATCTCTCTATTCCCCACAGGTGTATGTGAGTATATGACAGCTGTGTTATATCTTGATTCTTAGTGTCAGGCACGTCACAGCTGTGAGATACAGAGAGGCTGCCACAGCACAAGTTGAAGCAGGTTAATAAAACTATGTTTTTTCCCTTTAGAAAAATGAACAGGAGGTAAAGCTGAAAAGCTGACAGACAAGAGTTACGTCTGTAGACTACCAACATGCCCCTGGGTATTTCCGGCCTCAAGCTAAACAGAGAGGCAACATGACACAGGAGTTCCCTAGTTGGAACTCAACATGGGAATAGGAATGGGATATGCACTGGGACTTTGTGGATGATATTATGTGAATGTCTCTGGCAGACCCTGGTACTATGTGAATGTCTCTGGCAGACCCTGGTACTATGTGAATGTCTCTGGCAGACCCTGGTACTATGTGAATGTCTCTACCTGACCCAGGTACTATGTGAATGTCTCTACCTGACCCAGGTACTATGTGAATGTCTCTACCTGACCCTGGTACTATGTGAATGTCTCTGGCAGACCCTGGTACTATGTGAATGTCTCTGGCAGACCCTGGTACTATGTGAATGTCTCTGGCAGACCCTGGTACTATGTGAATGTCTCTGGTAGACCCTGGTACTATGTGAATGTCTCTGGCAGACCCTGGTACTATGTGAATGTCTCTGGCAGACCCTGGTACTATGTGAATGTCTCTGGCAGACCCTGGTACTATGTGAATGGCTCTACCTGACCCAGGTACTATGTGAATGTCTCTACCTGACCCAGGTACTATGTGAATGTCTCTGGCAGACCCTGGTACTATGTGAATGTCTCTACCTGACCCAGGTACTATGTGAATGTCTCTGGCAGACCCTGGTACTATGTGAATGTCTCTACCTGACCCAGGTACTATGTGAATGTCTCTGGCAGACCCTGGTACTATGTGAATGTCTCTGGCAGACCCTGGTACTATGTGAATGTCTCTGGCAGACCCTGGTACTATGTGAATGTCTCTACCTGACCCAGGTACTATGTGAATGTCTCTGGCAGACCCTGGTACTATGTGAATGTCTCTGGCAGACCCTGGTACTATGTGAATGTCTCTACCTGACCCAGGTACTATGTGAATGTCTCTGGCAGACCCTGGTACTATGTGAATGTCTCTACCTGACCCAGGTACTATGTGAATGTCTCTACCTGACCCTGGTACTATGTGAATGTCTCTGGCAGACCCTGGTACTATGTGAATGTCTCTGGCAGACCCTGGTACTATGTGAATGTCTCTACCTGACCCTGGTACTATGTGAATGTCTCTGGCAGACCCTGGTACTATGTGAATGTCTCTGGCAGACCCTGGTACTATGTGAATGTCTCTACCTGACCCAGGTACTATGTGAATGTCTCTACCTGACCCTGGTACTATGTGAATGTCTCTGGCAGACCCTGGTACTATGTGAATGTCTCTGGCAGACCCTGGTACTATGTGAATGTCTCTGGCAGACCCTGGTACTATGTGAATGTCTCTACCTGACCCTGGTACTATGTGAATGTCTCTACCTGACCCTGGTACTATGTGAATGTCTCTGGCAGACCCTGGTACTATGTGAATGTCTCTGGCAGACCCTGGTACTATGTGAATGTCTCTGGCAGACCCTGGTACTATGTGAATGTCTCTGGCAGACCCTGGTACTATGTGAATGTCTCTGGTAGACCCTGGTACTATGGGAATGTCTCTACCTGACCCAGGTAGTCTAATAGTTCTGACTGATCCAGGGTCAGCTTTACAGGGGTCTACAGTGAGATCAGCACCAGTACCTAAAAGCCTCATTAGTGAATCGGCTGACAGTTGCTCTCCTCAGACAGGTGTTAATTACTATGAGAGACAGAGACATGAAGAAAGAGAAGAAAGATGGGAGATGGAGAGAGAAAAGCAGCCACTCTGGGCCTAATGATGATGGGCTAAGAGAGGTAGCTAACAGCTCCCTAAATAACCTGTTCAATGTTATTGCTGCCATCACTGGCCTTTACCAGGCAAACTGCCCCAAAACTACTCCTACAAAGAGTCATCCCATAGAGTGGGTCTTCAGAAGTGCTATCCTCTGTTTGTGTGCAGCCATGCATGTGTGTGAGTGTGTTTGCAGAAAAGACCATCTCTGTTCCATGTCCCTGGGTATTTGATCCATCATGTATGGAGCACTGACCTGGAACTTGTGAACTTGTGACATGAAAATCACTTGAGGGATGAGAATGTTTAGAGGGACAATGTGACGTTGCTTCAAAGGGAATGCCGCGTGGTTTTATGTTGACCCTTACCCTTTTGTGGGTCCTGTGTGTGTGTCAGCCTGGTGTGTACTCACATTGTGCCAGGATGCCAGACAGGGCGGTCTTGAACTTGTCCTTGGCCACCTCCAACTCCTTCTCGTGGGCGGCCTTCTGACTCATCAGCTGGCGGATGTGGCTGTTGGACGACTGGATCATTGAGTAGAAGTTGTTGGCGTTACGACGGTTCACCTCACCTCGTTCCACCCAGGTCAGCAGCACGTGCACCGCTGCCGCAAACGCTGCCTCATCTGAGGAGAGGGTTAAGGTAAAACTTAAGGTTAAGGTCAGTGGTTTGTTTGGGGTAAGGTTACAACTAGCGGCGAAAATAAATGCATTTATAGTTTGAAACATAGGTAGGAACTAGAACATACATTTATGAATTAAATAACAATTAATTCAATAGGATCTCTATGGTATGAAAGTTCTTCTGTCCTATTTATCATGGTCTGATTGAGAACTGAGAGGAAAGGCGATACAGAAATGGCAGAAGCAGAAAGTCACAGATTTTGGCGAACTCATTTCAAATCAAATTGTATTTGTCACATGCGCCGAACACAACAGTAAAATGCTTACTTAGTAGACATTAACTGACAACGCATTTTTAAGAAATTACCCCCCCAAAAAAGAAAGAGATAACAATATCAAATTAAAGAGCAGCAGTAAATAACAATAGCGGGGCTACATAAAGGGGGTACCGTTACAGAGTCAAAGTGCCGGGGCACAGGTGTCAAGGTAATTGAGGTAATATGTACATGTAGGTAGAATTAATAAAGTGACTATGCATAGATAACGGAGTAGCAGCAGCACAGAGGAGAGGGGGAGTGACACAAATAGTCTTAAGTCTTATGGCTTGGGGGTAGAAGCTGTAGAAGCCACTTGGACCTACACTTGGAGCTCCGGTACCGCTTGCTGTGCGGTAGCAGGAATCTTGGACAATTTTTAGGGTCTTCCTATGACACCGCCTGGTAAATACAGTTGAAGTCTGTAGTTTACATACACTTATGTTGGAGTCATTAAAACTCATTTTTCAACCACTTCACAAATGTCTTGTTAACCTTTTGAGGACGCATGCCAAATCTTTTCAGTCTCCTGAGGGGGAATAGGTTTTGTCGTGCCCGCTTCACGACTGTCTTGGACCTTGTTAGCTTGTTGGTGATGTGGACGCCAAGGAACTTGAAGCTCTCAACCTGCTCCATTACAGCCCTGTCGATGAGAATGGGGGCGTGCTCTGTCCTCCTTTTCCTGCAGTCCACAATCATCTCCTTTGTCTTGATCACGCTGAAGGAGAGATTGTTGTCCTTGCACCACGTGGTCAGGTCTCTGACCTCCTCCCTATAGGCTCTGTCGGTGATCAGGCATACCACTGTTGTGTCATCAGCAAACTTATTGATGGTGTTGGAGTCGTGCCTGGCTGTGCAGTTATGAGTAAACAGGGAGTACAGGAGGGGACTGAGCACACACGAGGGGCCCCTGTGTTGAGGATCAGCGTGGTAGATGTATTGTTACCTACCCTTACCACCTGGGGGAGGTTGTCAGGAAGTCCAGGATCCATTTGCGGAGGGAGGTGTTTAGTCCCAGGGGAGTACAGGAGGGGAGTGAGAACACACCTGAGGGGCCCCTGTGTTGAGGATCAGCGTGGTGGATATATTGTTGCCTAACCTTAGCTTAGTGATGAGCTGAGGGCACAATGGTGTTGAACCCTGAGCTATAGTCAATGAATAGCATTCTCACATAGGTGTTCCTTTTGTCCAGGTGTGAAAGTGTCGAGTGCAATAGAGATTGCATAATCTGTGGATATGTTGGTGCGGTATGCTAATTGGAGTGGGTGTAGGGTTTCTGGGATAATGGTGTTAATGTAAACCATGACCAACTTTTCAAAGCATTACATGGCTACAGACCGGAGTGCTACGGCTCAATAGTCATTTAGGTAGGTTACCTTAGTGTTCTTGGACATAGGGACTACGGTGGTCTGCTTGAAACATGTTGGTATTACAGACTCAGACCGGGAGAGGTTGAAAATGTCAGTGAAGACACTTGCCAGTTTGTCAGCGGATGCTCGGAGTACACGTCCGGAGTACATAGAATCCGTCTGGCCCTGCGGCCTTGTGAATGTTGACCAGTTTAAAGGTCTTACATCGGCTGCGGAGAGCGTGATCACAGTCATCTGGAACAGCTGATGCTCACATGCATGTTTCAGTGTTTCTTGCCATGAAGCAAGCATAGAAGTTATTTAGCTCGTCTGGTAGGCTAGTGTCAATGGGCAGCTCTCGGCTGTGCTTCCCTTTGTAGTCTGTAATAGTTTCAAGCGCTGCCACATCCGACGAGCATCGGAGCCGGTGGACTACGATTCGATCTTAGTCCTATATTGAGGCTTTGCCTGTTTGATGTTTCATCGGAGGGCATAGCGGGATTTCTTATAAGCTTCCGGGTTAGAGTCCCACTCCTTGAAAGCGGCACCTCAAACCTTTAGCTCAGCGCGAATGTTACTTGTAATCAATGGTTTCTGGTTGGGGTATGTACATGCAGTCACTGTGGGGATGACGTCCTCGATGCACTTATTGATTAAACCAGTGACTGATGTGGTGTACTCCTCAATGCCATCGGAAGAATCCTGGAAACATGTTCCAGTCTGTGCTAGCAAAACAGTCCTTTAATTTAGCATCCGTTTTATCTGACACTTTTTTTATAGACAGAGTCACTGGTGCTTCCTGCTTAACTTTTTGCTTGTGAGCAGTTATCAGGAGGATATAATTTGCCAAATGGAGGGTGAGGGCAAGCTTTGTACGCATCTCTGTGTGTGGAGTATGGGTGGTCCAGAGTTCCTTTCCCTCTGGTTGCACATTTAACATGCTGATAGAAAGTAGGTCAAACGGATTTAAGTTTCCCTGCATTAAAGTCCCCGGCCACTAGGAGCGCTGCCTCTGGATGAGTGTTTTCCTTGTTTGCTTATGGCCTTATACAGCTCATTGAGTGCGGTCTTAGTGCCAGCATCGGTCTGTGGTGGTATGTAGACAGCTATGAAAAATACAGATGAAAACTCTAGGTAGATCGTTTGGTCTACAGCTGATCATAAGATACCCTACCTCAGGCGAGCAAAACCAAGACTTCCTTAGGTATTGTGCACAAGCTGTTTACATATATGCATAGGCCCCCGCCCCGTGTCTTACCAGAGGCTGCATGCCGATAGAGTGTAAAAACCACCAGCTGTATGTTCTTAATGTCATCGTTCAGCCACGACTTGGTGAAACATAAGATATTACAGTTTTTAATGTCCCGTTGGCAGGATATACGTGTTTTCAGTTCGCCCCATTTATTTTCCAGCGATTTAATGTTAGCTAATCTGTCTAATCTGAGTTGAGTAATCGCAGTTCTGATGTCCAGAAGCTCTTTTCGGTCATAAGAGACGGTAGCAGCAACATTATGGACAAAACAAGTTACGAACAATGCGAAAAAACAAAAATTGTTGGTTAGGAGCCGACAAGATGGCAGCCATCCCCTTCATCATAGCTCATAAGAGAAACAAGTTCATTCATTCAGCCCAAAGCTGATAGCAGTAGAGGAGATAAACGGAGGGAGGATAGGAAAGGAGAGGGAGGAGAGAAAATAGTGATATCTTTAATAAAATCACGAAAATGTATTCTAAATGGCAGCACAGGCTCTGGCTCTTCTCCAGGTCTGCTCTGCATGTTAACTAGAGGGCAGTGGATGGTAGCGATGTGAATATCATGTTTCAAATGCCTTTGTATGAACAACAGTGGTTGTTTTGCATTATTCATGTTTTGGGTTGTAGACTGATAAGGAGATGTGAAGAGACGAGTGTTATTGACTTTCATTGTTGATGTCCTCGTTCACATTACCCATAAGCAATCCTTTATGCTGCGCCGGATGTTACGCAGTGAAAACGCAAGGCCACCTTGCGGTTGAAAGCTCTGTTGCAATATGGACACCGCATACTTTGAAATTCAGCCACACCGGTTACGTGGCCACCTTTCCAACTAGTCAGTTCATTAAATTCCTGCCCTGGTCAATTGCAAGTGCTGTTATTAAGTGGAAACGTCTAAGATGGTTTTGTTCTCTATGGTCTCTCTAACACACACAATCACCCAAATACACAGAGTGTACAAAACTTTAGGAACACTTTCCTAATATTGAGTTGCACCCCCTTTTGCCCTCAGAACAGGGCATGGACTCTAAAAGACATTTAAACGTGTTAACCCTAAGACATCCCTAGCCGTGTCCTCAGAGCATGCGCAGACCAGCTGGCTGGTGCGTTTATGGCCGTATTCAATCTCTCCCTATCCCAGTCTGCTGTTCCCACATGCTTCAAGATGGCCACCATTGTTCCTGTACCCAAGAAGGCAAAGGTAACTGAACTAAATCACTACCGCCCCGTAGCACTCACTCCTTTCATCATGAAGTGCTTTGAGAGACTAGTCAAGGATCATATCACCTCCACCTTACCAGCCACCCTAGACCCACTTCAGTTTGCATACAGTCCCAACAGGTCCACAGACGATGCAATCGCCATCACACTGCACACTGCCCTATCCCATCTGGACAAGAGGAATACCTATGTAAGAATGCTGTTCATTGACTACAGCTCAGCATTCAATACCATAGTACCCTCCAGACTCATCATGAAGCTTGAGGCACTGGGTCTCAACCCCACCCTGTGCAATTGGGTCCTGGACTTCCTGACTGGCTGCCCGCAGGTGCTGAGGGTAGGAAACAACATTCCACTACGCTGATTCTCAACACTGGGGCCCCACAACGGTGCGTGCTCAGCCCCCTCCTGTACTCCCTGTTCACCCATGACTGCGTGGCCATGCACGCCTCCAACTCAATCATCAAGTTGGTAGACAACACAACAATAGCAGGCTTGATTACCAACAACGACGAGACAGCCTATAGGGAGGAGTTGAGGGCACTCGGAGTGTGGCGTCAGGAAAACAACCTCTCACTCAAGGTCAACAAAACAAAGGAGACGATCGTGGACTTCAGGAAACAGCAAAGGGTGCACCCCCCAATGCACATCTACGGGACAGTAGTGGAAAAGATGGAAAGTTTCAAGTTCCTCGGTGTACACATCACGGACAAAATGAAATGGTCCAGCCACAGATGGTGTGGTGAAGAAGGCGCAACAGCGCCTATTCAATCACAGGAGGCTGAAGAAATTTGGCTTGTCACCTAAAACCCTCAAACTTTTACAGATGCACAATTGAGAGCATCCTGCCGGACTGTATCACCACCCGGTACGGCAACTGCACCGCCCACAACCGCAGGGCTCTCCAGAGTGTAGTGCGGTCTACACAACGCATCACCGGGTGCAAACTACCTGCCCCCCAGGACACCTACAGCACCCAATGTCACAGGAAGGCCAAAAAGATAATCAAGGACAACAACCACCAGAGCCACTGCCTGTTCACCCCGCTATCATCCAGAAGGCGAGGTCAGTACAGGGGCATCAAATCTGTGACCGAGAGGCAGCTTCCATCTCAAGGCCATCAGACTGTTTAACAGCCATCACTAACACAGAGAGGCTGCTGCCTACATATATACTTGAAATTCTTGGCCACTTTAATAATGTTTATATATCTTGCATTACTCATCTTATATGTATATATTGTATTTTATACCATCTATTGCATCTTGCCTTTGCCGCTCGGTCACTGCTCTTCCAGATATTTATACATTCTTATTCCATTCCTTTACTTAGACTTGTGTGTATTAGGTCGTTGTTGAATTGTTAGATTACTTGTAAGATATCGCTGCACTGTCGGAACTAGAAGCACAAGCATTTCGCTATACTCACAATAACATCTGCTAACTATGTGTATGTGACCAATAACATTTGATTTGATAAGGTGTCAAAAGTGTTCCACAGGGATGCTGGCCCATGTTTACCATAATGCTTCACACAGTTGTGTCAAGTTGGCTGGATGTCCTTTTGGTGGTGGACCATTCTTGACATACCCTCAAATGGTTGAGTGGGTGGGGTTATATCCTTCCTGTTTGGCACTGTCCCATCATCGGATGGGGCCACAGTGTCTCCTGACCCCTCCTGTCTCAGCCTCAAATATTTATGCTGCAGTAGTTTGTGTCGGGGGGCTAGGGTCAGTTTGTTATATCTGGAGTACTTCTCCTGTCCTATCCGGTGTCCTTTGTGAATTTAAGTATGCTCTCTCTAATCCTCTCACTCGGAGGACCTGAGCCCTAGGACCATGCCTATGGACTACCTGGCCTGAGGCCGTGCTGATGCTCCAGTTTCAATTGTTCTGCCTGTGATTATTATTATACGACCATGCTGGTCATTTATGAACATTTGAACATCTTGGCCATGTTCTGTTATAATCTCCACCCGGCACAGCCAGAAGAGGACTGGCCACCCCACATAGCCTGGTTCCTCTCTAGGTTTCTTCCTAGGTTTTGGCCTTTCTTGGGAGTTTTCCTAGCCACCGTGCTTCTACACCTGCATTGCTTGCTGTTTGGGGTTTTAGGCTGGGTTTCTGTACAGCACTTTGAGATATCAGCTGATGTACGAAGGGCTATATAAATACATTTGATTTGATTTGAGTTTTGAAAAACCCAGCAGCGTTGCTATTCTTGACACAAACTGGTTCGGCTGGCACCTACTACCATACCCTGTTCAAAGGCACTTCAATATTTTGTCTTGCCCATTCACCCACTGAATGGCACACATAAACAACCATGTCTCAATTGTCTCAAGGCTTAATCATTATTTAACCTGTCTCCTCCCTGTCATCTACACTGATTGAAGTGGATTTAACAAGTGATATCAATAAGGGATCAAATCTTTCACCTGGATTCACCTCTTTACGCTTCTGCTACTCTCTGTTCATCATATATGCAGTCACTTTAACCATATCTACATGAACATACTACCTCAATCAGCCTGACTAATCGGTGTCTGTATGTAGCCTCGATACTGTATAAAGCCTCGCTACTGTTTTTCACTGTCTTTTTACTGTTGTTTTTATTTCTTTACGTATCTATTGTTCACCTAATACCTTTTTTGCACTATTGGTTAGAGCCTGTTAGTAAGCATTTCACTGTAAGGTCTACACCTGTTGTATTTGGCGCACGTGACAAATAAACTTTGATTTGATTCACCTGGTCAGTCTATTGTATGGAAATAGGTGTTCTTAATGTTTTGTCCACTCTGTGTACATGTTCACACACTAAGATCGAGAGGGCTTTTGATTTATTTAAGGTGAAGCCCCTAAGGTGTCATAACCAGAGGCCCCTGAGGTGTTAGTCTATCTAGTTTCCAGGCTCTCCACAGTCACTAGTCCTCCCTACCAACTACAGGTCCATTATCAATACACACACAATGTCTGACAATGACCAGGGCCCAATAAAATATAACATCTGGACAAAATGAGGGTTTATCTGCTGCATGGAAGTTGCATCCAAAAAGGCACCCTTTCCCCTATATAGTGCACTACTTTTGATCAGGGCTCTAGTTTAAAGTAGTGCACTATATAGTAATTGGGTGCCATTTGGGACATAATGAAAAACATATCTTTCAATGCATCTATACAGGGAGGAGGCGAAGTGGCTTATCAAGGAAACCAATTTTGAGGAGGTCCCTAAGATTCACAAAACCCACATACAGTAAAAGCACAGGAATGTGTTGAAGAGATGTGTGGTTTACTAAAACTACTGCCTGGCAGCTCATTTTCATATCTAGCAGCTTCTCAGCTAAACTGAAAGTAGAGAAGCCACATTCATTACTTGGCCACTGCTCTGTGTAGCAGTTAATGGAGAACGTCTCAAGGTGTTTGGGTTAAGATGGCAGTGAGGCTACCTGTCTGCTAACCTAATTCACAAAACATGATGTTGAGCTTCTTTCCACTGGAATCCTCACATTCAGAGGTCTAAGTTGTACAAGTTGTGGGAGGAGAAAGTTATGTCCTTCAGCAGTGGGGACATGCTTTACACTATCTTTAAGCATATAAATACACAAGCACGAACGCATGCACACAAACATATTAAAGGGCCATTTTTGTACTTAGCATTGGCTCGTGAAACTACCAAACTTCCTTTATACACGCAGAAACATAAAAATGGTATCCATGAGTTCATCTGCCTTTGAGAAAGTACAGAATCACACTAAGCCTCAGAGAAGATGGGGCTTTTGAGTCTACAGCTTCTTTAAACCCAGAGACAGATTCATCAGACATATAGACAACATCAAGCTCTGCCGTGTGTCAGGAGGATTTGTCAACCAAATCAAACCCAGAGGAGGACCACAGTGGAACACTGTACATTGTGTACCGGTTGATCAGCTTGATGTGAGGGCATTTTGAAGTTAAACCTTACTAATGCTTGTGTACTAAAACATCTGTGTTTAGCCTGGACTTTGGGTTTGAGATTGTCAGATAAACTAACATATATAGGATAGAAACGTGTGTGCGTGCATTAATAGAGGCCTGTCCTGACTGTGTGTAGAATGACCCCATGATGTCTGGCCACTCAGCCAAGATTGACAGAAACTGACTGGTTCCTCTTGATCGGAGACAGACTAAAGGTTATATCCTGCACACCAGTAACAGAGCTATTGTTCTGCCTGGAGCCTGTTTCTGGGCCAAAGATACACGTGCGCGACCAGTACAACCATACATCATCTGGCCCGACAGTCAAAAGCGCTTGCTTGCCCAACTTTGGGGAACTGTAGAGCTACTGTTAGAGGAAGTATGTCTGGATTGACTTCCTGTCATTCTGGCCCCTGTTGCTCTCACTCAGTTGCAACAGACTGAGGCAACCTTTTCACCCAGTTGTCTCCCCTCACACACACATAGGGTCACGTGTTTTGCAGATGCTTGCATGAGGTAGCTTGACTATATAAATGATCCTGTACTCTTTGTACAGGAGGCTCTCACTCCATCTCACCTGTGTGGGCGGAGTCAACCAGCCTCATTATAATAGGTTTTTAATAAAAGTAATACCTTGATTGATTATTGATTTAGCCTCTCCTCATTAGTTAAAGGTAGAATTTCCACCACATTGATAATGTGTGAGTTTTGTATTCTGTGTGTGTCCGTGTGTTTTTATTCTCTGCGTCTCTCTCTGTACTGTGTGTGTCTGTGTGCTGTGTGTGTGTAAACATTTCTATATCTCTATTTTGTGTGAGTGTGTACTGTGTGTGTAGCCCCACCTTTGATCTTGTCGCCCAGCAGGCTACACTCGTGGTCTGAGTAATGGACGATGGGTGGAGGGGAGGGGGGTCTGAAACGGTCCTCCTCCATCCTCCTGCGGTGTCTCTCCTCTCTAGCATACAGGCGCTGACGACACTCCCACTCATACAAGTCGTCTCTGGCCTGGGCAAAGTCCACATGGAGCCGCCCTGTGTCCTTCTTGTCTGTACTGGAGCCCAGACGCATACGGTAGCCTGGAGGGAGAGGAAAGGGGTTGAGGGGGAGAGAGAGAGGGAGGAGTGGAGAGAGAGAGAGAAGGTGGGAGAGAGAGAGAAGGGGGGAGAGAGAGAGAAGGGGGAGAGAGAGAGAAGGGGGGAGAGAGAGAGAAGGGGTAGAGAGCGTTAGAACCTATTGGTAACATCACAAGTGACATTTCACTCTGCTAAACGGGCAGGTGCAGGGCGATAAAGCGCCGTAAATACCCACAAACCACTTTCTATCAGACACCTGCATCTCTCTCTTGACATCCTCTATTTGGGTTGAAACGATCGGTCCATCCATCGCTCCCCATCCCTCTGAGGCTCTCCTCTTTTTAATCTGTTGGTTCCTGTCACAGCTGCATCCCAGCTAAAGTAGCTTTGTGGGGTTGAAGTAAACACCTTTCTGTTCTCTAAACTAATTCATAGAGAAGACTTAGAGACTAATTGGTCCTCTAGTGACACCCAAGCAAACATCACTCTCCATTCTCCTGCTCATCTTTCTTCTGTATCTCGCTCTCTCTCTCCCGCTCCTCTCTGTTTCTCTTTCTCTCCCTCCTGCTTTCTGCTGTCTCACTCTTCAGTCTCTTTCACTCCTCCTCCTCTCCATCGCTGCTCATTCACTCAAATGACCCTAGGTGAAAACGGGCGCTCTCACACGAACACGGCCTGCTCTTTGCTCCAGGCTCACAGATGTGATTCAATATTTCATAGGGAGACTGAAAAGTTCCTCTAGGATCACTTATATTAGGATCTGTACTTATTTATTTGATCATTATTGTGTTTATTGATAAGATATTATGCATTTTTCAAGGTCGGTTAATGTTAAAACAAAATTGAATGGTCAATTTTAAGAAAAAAATATTCTCCACAAAATGTTCATCACAAAAATGTCCACCAACAGGCCTCGATCACCACCACGAAGCCAACATTATTTACAAATAGACCTACCTAACGCAACAACGCTGTAAGAGGGGATACGGAGCATATTTCTAATTATTTACCACACATCATCGCCAGCAACAGTTGGAGAACAAAGGTACTGATTATAGAAATGACTGCAGTTGATATAGACTAGACTAATAAATACACTATTTGCCTTCATCAAAACAATGGTTTTGTTGCATATTTCAGTCTGGAAGGTTTATGGTGGCTATAACCTTTTCTAAATGGCACACTACAGCAGTTCACAAAAAAGCCTGAAATAGACGAGCCACATCTATTATTCCAAAACTGCAGCACGTGGTTGGAACACATACTTCCCTACTTTTAATCAACCAGTCCATTTTGAATTTGTGATAAAGCTGTTGTGATTTGGCAAGGAATGTAGCTTGTCTACAGTTTTGTTTGTGTATCCCATCAGATACATTATATTTCTGTAGGCCTAATGGGAGTGGTCGGAACAAAATTTTGTAAGAGAAAGGGAAGAGAAATTGTAGGGAGAAGAACTGATCACTTGGCAAGGTGTATTTTTTGTTGAGAGTCGCTAATGCACATAACAAATGGAAGGAATACTAGAGTCAACATGAATTAACAGTTGTCTTTGGGACAAAATCTCACCTGCCCAGAGAGTTGCATAGTTTGCCATTGAAAAACTGTACTGATCTCTAGAGATTCAGAAACCCAATACATCATACTTGCATAATACTAAAATTACTGCTCTTAATGCAACTGACTAAAATACCCCTTATTTCAGTATAGTACTGTAACTACATTCATGTATTTTCAAGAGTCAAAAGTGAACTTAAGCGCAAAACAAAGTTATTCATTTAAAAAAAAGCAATACATGATCTTTAAAGGTCTTTAAAGGTAATATTGGTGGACTATGACGTGGATGTAAGGTCATTTAGATGCATTTCTGGATTGAATGGGATCCTATGGGCAAATGCTTAACAAAGTATTTATTTATAATTTTATTTTAATTTAACCAGGAAGGGCTCATTGAGATTTAAAATCTCTTTTTCAAGAGTGTCCTGGCCAAGATAGGCAGCACCAAGTCATTACAAAAATTACAGACAAACATCATGAAAAACTACAAGTAATCTCATAAAAACCATAGAATTCACAAGAGTATAACAAAATCAAAAACAGCTAATTAAAAACATTGACAGGTCAGGGAATCAGTCTCAAGATCATTCATCAGTGATTTAAAAATACCAATCGGGACAAGTTCTTCCAGTTTAAAATGATTTTGTAAGGCGTTCCAAGGTGATGGCGCAGAGTACATAAAAGCCCTTTTATCAAATTCAGTTCGGACATTTGGAACAGTTAGCAGGATAAAGTCCAGCGAACGAAGAGGGTACCCACCACATTTCTGAACAATAAAAAGGTCAGAATAAAAAGGTAGTATACCCAAAATGGCTTTGTAAATAAAAGTATACCAGTGACTGAGCCTACGAGTGACTAGAAGGCCAGCCAACCCTGGTATACAAAGTGCAGTGGTGCGAAAGGGTTTTGCAGTTTAAAATAAATCTCAAAGTGCTATGGTAAAGGGTGTCAATTGATCTCAAACACTGAATGGAAGCATTCATATATAAAATATCCCCATAGTCTAGTAAAGGCATAAATGTAGCTGATACTAGCCGCCTCCTGGCTTCAAAAGAAAAACAGGCCTTATTCCTAAAATAAAATCTCAATTTCAGCTTAAATTTTTTTGTAAGTTGTTGAATATGCAATTTAAAAGAGAGGCCGTCATCAATTAAAATTCCAATATATTTATATGAGGTTACAACCTCAATCTCCTTGCCCTGACAGGTAGTAATAGGTGAAAGGTTCAGAGGTCTATTTCTTGCTTTAGAAAACACCATTAGTTTAGTTTTGTCAGTATTGAGGATAAGCTTCAATTGACACAAGGTATGTTGAACAGTATAAAAAGCAGTTTGCAAGTTCTGGAAAGCTTTTGTAAGAGACGAGGCACAACAGTAAATAACAGCATCATCAGCATAAAAATGAAATTTTGCATTTTGGATATTTTTGTCTAAATCATTTATATAAATAGTGAATAAGAGAGGACCAAGTACAGAGCCTTGGGGCACACCATTAAAGACAGACAATTTAACAGACATAAGCCCATCAAATTGAGTGCACAGTTCTATCAGACAGATAGTTAGAAAACCATGCAACTGCATGCTCTGAAAGACCTACACTTGACAATCTCTGCCTTATTATAGCATGATCAACTGTATCAAAAGCCTTAGAGAGATCAATAAAAAGTGAGACACAGTGCTGTTTTTATCAAGGGCTTCAGTGATATCATTTAAAACCATCATGGCTGCTGTAATTGTGCTATGCTTCTTCCTGAAGCCCGATTGGTACATTGATAAAATATAGTTAGTAAATAAAAACTATTTTAGCTGTTCACTCACAAGGGTTTCAAGTGTTTCCACCAGGGGTGACAGCTTTGAGATTGGCCCATAATTATTTAAAAGTGGTAGGACAAATGCTGATTTCCAGATTTTCATGACATTCCAGGGTTAGATTGAACAGATATGTAAGTGGTTCAGCTATGAAATCAGATGCCAGATTTAAAAAGCAGGGATCCAAAAGATCAGGACCTGCAGGCCTTCTCTGATCTAAGGATTTCAGGGCGTTATGTACCACCTGCACCGAGAATGGCAAAGAGCTAAAAGTTTGACCAGCTCTCACTGGTTCATCCACACAGGGTTGTACAGAGACAGAGGACACTGAATCAGACAGCTTACCAGATGATACAATGTGCTCATTGAAACAATTCAGCATTTCAGTTGTCATATACAGCAACAGTATCTAAATATGTGAGATACGGACCAAAAACTGGCTTATGATATCAAACAACAGTATAAGTAAGTGCTAAAACAGGTACACATGTCAAAATGGGGCATATCCTAATTTAAGTGGCAGGGTTGCTTTTTGCTAAAATTGCAGATTGTGGCTTAAAGTAAGTTAAATGGGGTTTAAACACCCCATATTTCTTGACAAACCCTGTCAAATAATACGTTCAAATCAGGAAGACTGGTCTGAATGGTTGTTTAACTTCATGAAGCAGCATAACATAATTCACTCTGGTTCCTATTTTACAGGCGTAGTGGGAATGAAAACAAACGTATCATCAGCATTGCATCTCGTTCTTCTCCACATTCCTATTTGCCATGTGTGGAACGTCATTCACCTATTTACCTTGTAGCCTATAAGCACGGCACAAGAACGCACATTCCTCACGCTTGCTGTTTAACCTACGGGCTAACTCATACAATTATGACTTTCCTGTCAACAAATGGATTTAAACCTTGGGATCTATTTACATGTCAATTTACCCATGTTATCTCACTTGCCATACCCCAAACTATTTAATACAATTCCACACTGCATTCTGTCTATGTTGTTCATTCAGTTAAGCCTGTACTCAATTGTTTTACAAATCATCTATACAAACCAGTAAAAGCAGTGGACCTAGTAAATAATTGAAGTTACCAGCACAGCACACCCATTGTCTATACATTAGAATTACTGATATTAAGGTTCCCATTTTGGTAATGAGAAGCCCTTAGCTAAATCTGCAAATAAAAGGAGTCAGTAAACAATTGACCACATCACTAAAGCCCATTCATGCCCCCATGTTGGTAAGGTAATAGTTCTAACTTTGCCCCAATTATAATTTTTTTGCCATAATGTGAGAAAGTCAAGTGGGGTAAAGGGAGTGTTTGAGAATAAGAACCTCATTCTGAAGGCATAAAAGCAAATAAATGAACTTGTGCTCATCTAAGGACAACTCCTCTAGATCAGGCTTTCCCAAACTCCGTCCTGCCCCATGGGGGCAGACAGAATGCACACAGTTTTACTTACACATGATGCATTCTGTCGAAAAACTGATTGGAGTTTACGGTAATGAGACATGTACCCAGACACTTTTTACGTAATAAATATAGTGTAATATAACATTATGATTTATGGACAAACTACAGCAACATATTTTGTGTTTTATATTTTTCTGAAGTACAATGACCTGAGAATTAAATACGGACACATTTCAGCAATGAGGATTTGGTGTGACTACTTGTTTCAAAACTGGTTTCATGAGAAACAGTCACTACAAGCACACACATATGCACCACACAGACACGCACACACACAATAAATAATGCATAGGATATTATTGTAGAGGCCAGTGTTAAATGTACTTTGTCGGGCTGTGATATATGTATCTAGTTTGCATATAGAGAGAGATTTAAGATGGCATGTGTCTGGAGTATAAAAGCTTTGATGGAAAAGGAGATAAAAAAAGACCCTGGTGCAACCTGGTACTGGAGATTACGACTAGAGATTACGACGGGGGATTAGTACTGGAGATTACCACTGGACGTTAGCACTGGACTACTAACTACTGGACGTTAGCACTGGACTACTAACTACTGGACGTTAGCACTGGACTACTAACTACTGGACGTTAGCACTGGACTACCTCTAGGACGTGAGCACTGGACTACCTCTAGGACGTGAGCACTGGACTACCTCTAGGACGTGAGCACTGGACTACCTCTAGGACGTGAGCACTGGACTACCTCTAGGACGTGAGCACTGGACTACCTCTAGGACGTGAGCACTGGACTACCTCTAGGGACGTGAGCACTGGACTACCTCTAGGACGTGAGCACTGGACTACCTCTAGGACGTGAGCACTGGACTACCTCTAGGACGTGAGCACTGGACTACCTCTAGGACGTGAGCACTGGACTACCTCTAGGACGTGAGCACTGGACTACCACTAGGGACGTGAGCACTGGACTACCTCTAGGACGTGAGCACTGGACTACCTCTAGGACGTGAGCACTGGACTACCTCTAGGACGTGAGCACTGGACTACCACTAGGACGTGAGCACTGGACTACCTCTAGGACGTGAGCACTGGACTACCTCTAGGACGTGAGCACTGGACTACCTCTAGGACGTGAGCACTGGACTACCTCTAGGACGTGAGCACTGGACTACCTCTAGGACGTGAGCACTGGACTACCTCTAGGACGTGAGCACTGGACTACCTCTAGGACGTGAGCACTGGACTACCTCTAGGACGTGAGCACTGGACTACCTCTAGGACTTGAGCACTGGACTACCTCTAGGACGTGAGCACTGGACTACTAACTACTGGAGGATAGCACTGGACTACTAACTACTGGAGGTTAGTACTGGACTACCTCTAGGGGGTTAGCACTGGACTACTAACTACTGGAGGTTAGTACTGGACTACCTCTAGGGGTTAGCACTGGACTACCAACTACTGGAGATTAGTACTGGACTACCAACTACTGGAGATTAGTACTGGACTACCAACTACTGGAGATTAGTACTGGACTACCAACTACTGGAGATTAGTACTGGACTACCAACTACTGGAGATTAGTACTGGACTACCAACTACTGGAGATTAGTACTGGACTACCAACTACTGGAGATTAGTACTGGACTGCCAACGACTGGAGACTAGTACTGGACTGCCACTGGAGACTAGTACTGGACTACCTCTAGGGGGTTAGCACTGGACTACCAACTATTGGAGATTAGTACTGGGCTACCAACTACTGGAGATTAGTACTGGACTACCTGCTACTGGAGATTAGTATTGGACTACCTCTAGGGGGTTAGCACTGGACTACTAACTACTGGAGATTAGTACTGGACTACTAACTACTGGAGATTAGTACTGGACTACCAACGACTGGAGACGAGTACTGGACTACCAACGACTGGAGACGAGTACTGGACTACCAACGACTGGAGACGAGTACTGGACTACCAACGACTGGAGACGAGTACTGGACTACCTCTAGGGGTTAGCACTGGACTACCAACTACTGGAGATTAGCACTGGACTGCCAACTACTGGAGATTAGTACTGGACTGCCAACTACTGGAGATTAGTACTGGACTGCCAACTACTGGAGATTAGTACTGGACTGCCAACTACTGGAGATTAGTACTGGACTGCCAACTACTGGAGATTAGTACTGGACTGCCAACTACTGGACATTAGTACTGGACTGCCAACTACTGGAGATTAGTACTGGACTACCAACTACTGGAGATTAGTACTGGACTGCCAACTACTGGAGATTAGTACTGGACTGCCAACTACTGGAGATTAGTACTGGACTGCCAACTACTGGAGATTAGTACTGGACTGCCAACTACTGGAGATTAGTACTGGACTGCCAACTACTGGAGATTAGTACTGGACTGCCACTGGAGACTAGTACTGGACTACCTCTAGGGGGTTAGCACTGGACTACCAACTACTGGAGATTAGTACTGGACTGCCAACTACTGGAGATTAGTACTGGACTGCCAACTACTGGAGATTAGTACTGGACTGCCAACTACTGGAGATTAGTACTGGACTGCCAACTACTGGAGATTAGTACTGGACTACCTCTAGGGGTTAGCACTGGACTACCAACGACTGGAGACGAGTACTGGACTACCAACGACTGGAGACGAGTACTGGACTGCTACTGGAGACGAGTACTGGACTGCTACTGGAGACGAGTACTGGACTGCTACTGGAGACGAGTACTGGACTGCTACTGGAGACGAGTACTGGACTGCTACTGGAGACGAGTACTGGACTGCTACTGGAGACGAGTACTGGACTGCTACTGGAGACTAGTACTGGACTGCTACTGGAGACTAGTACTGGACTGCTACTGGAGACTAGTACTGGACTGCTACTGGAGACTAGTACTGGACTGCTACTGGAGACTAGTACTGGACTGCTACTGGAGACTAGTACTGGACTGCTACTGGAGACTAGTACTGGACTGCTACTGGAGACTAGTACTGGACTGCTACTGGAGACTAGTACTGGACTGCTACTGGAGACTAGTACTGGACTGCTACTGGAGACTAGTACTGGACTGCTACTGGAGACTAGTACTGGACTGCTACTGGAGACTAGTACTGGACTGCTACTGGAGACTAGTACTGGACTGCTACTGGAGACTAGTACTGGACTGCTACTGGAGACTAGTACTGGACTGCTACTGGAGACTAGTACTGGACTGCTACTGGAGACTAGTACTGGACTGCTACTGGAGACTAGTACTGGACTGCTACTGGAGACTAGTACTGGACTGCTACTGGAGACTAGTACTGGACTGCTACTGGAGACTAGTACTGGACTGCTACTGGAGACTAGTACTGGACTGCTACTGGAGACTAGTACTGGACTGCTACTGGAGACTAGTACTGGACTGCTACTGGAGACTAGTACTGGACTGCTACTGGAGACTAGTACTGGACTGCTACTGGAGACTAGTACTGGACTGCTACTGGAGACTAGTACTGGACTGCTACTGGAGACTAGTACTGGACTGCTACTGGAGACTAGTACTGGACTGCTACTGGAGACTAGTACTGGACTGCTACTGGAGACTAGTACTGGACTGCTACTGGAGACTAGTACTGGACTGCTACTGGAGACTAGTACTGGACTGCTACTGGAGACTAGTACTGGACTGCTACTGGAGACTAGTACTGGACTGCTACTGGAGACTAGTACTGGACTGCTACTGGAGACTAGTACTGGACTGCTACTGGAGACTAGTACTGGACTGCTACTGGAGACTAGTACTGGACTGCTACTGGAGACTAGTACTGGACTGCTACTGGAGACTAGTACTGGACTGCTACTGGAGACTAGTACTGGACTGCTACTGGAGACTAGTACTGGACTGCTACTGGAGATTAGTACTGGACTACTACTGGAGATTAGTACTGGACTACTACTGGAGATTAGTACTGGACTACTACTGGAGATTAGTACTGGACTACTACTGGAGATTAGTACTGGACTACTACTGGAGATTAGTACTGGACTACTACTGGAGATTAGAACTGGACTACTACTGGAGATTAATTTCCTTCATTTAGAACCATTAGGAGAGGGAGGACATTTACTGCACAACACCTCTAGTGGTCTCCTCATTGACCAACATAGTTAAGGTCTGTGACTGAAGAGGGAGGACATTTACTGCACAACAACTGTAGTGGTCTTCTCATTGACCAACATAGTTAATTAAAATGAATCACTAACCTTTGACGATCTTCATCAGATGACACTCCCAGGACTCAATGTTACACAATACATGTATGTTTTGTTCGATCAAGTTCATATTTATATCCAAAAACCTGTTTACATTGGCGCCATGTTCAGAAATACCTCCAAAACATCTGGAGAAATTGCAGAGCCACATCAAATGACAGAAATACTCAAACTTTGATGAAAGATACATGTTTTTACATAGAATTAAAGATAAAGTTGTTCTTAATACAACCGCTGTGTCAGATTTCAAAAAAGCTTTACGGCAAAAGCACAATATTCAATAATCTGAAAACAGCGTTCAGCCACAAAAGCAAGCCATACAGTTACCCTCCAAATTGTGGAGTCAACAAAAGTCATAAATAGCATTATAAATCTTTGCTGATCTTCGCCGGAATGCACTCCCAGGACTCCCACTTCCACAAGAAATGTTCGTTTTGTTAGATTACGTCCATATTTATGTCTAAATATTCCAAAGGCACAATGCGCGAGTGCAAAATCCAGACCAAAAGTCAAAAGAGTTCCATTACAGTTTGTAGAAACATGTCAAACGATGTTTACAATCAATCCTTAGGGTCTTTTTATAATAAATCTTCAATAATATTTCAACCGGACAATAGCGTATTCATAACAGAGGAAAAAGAAAAAACGGCGTGCCCGCGGGACCGCGCAGTAAACAACTGATTGGCCTCAGCCTAGTCCACTTGTTGAAACAGCTCTTATTCAACACCCTTCCACAATAGAAGCCTCAAACAACTTTCTAAAGACTGTTGACATCTGCTGGAAGCCTTGGGAAGTGCAATCTGGCCCCATAGACACAGCATATTGGATAGGCAATCACTTAAATGAAACTACAAACCTCAGATTTCCCACTTCCTGGTTGGATTTGTCTCAGGTTTTTGCTTGCCATATGAGTTCTGTTATACTCAGACATCATTCAAACAGTTTTAGAAACTCCATAGTGTTTTCTATCCAATACTACTAATAATATGGATATATTAGCATCTGGGACAGAGTAGCAGGCAGTTTACTCTGGACACCTTATTCATCCAAGCTACTCAATACTGCCCCCCTGTCACCAAGAAGTTAACTACGTTGGTCAATGAGGAGACAACAAGAAGTGTTGTGCAGTAAATGTCCTCCCTCTTCAGTCACAGACCGTAACTATATTTCTGCTTTTTGTGACACCTCTCTTCGGGTGGAAAATGGCTGAATGCTTTCTGTGACTAGTTGCTGACCTAACATTACGATATGTTCTGCTTTCGCCGAAAAGCCTTTTTGAAATCAGACACTGTGGTTGGATTAACGAGAAGTGTATCTTTAAAATGGTGTTAAATACTTGTATGGTTAAGGAATTTTAATTATGAGATTTCTGTTGTTTTTAATTTGGCGCCGTGCAATTTCACTGGTTGTTAGCGAGGTGGGATGCTAGCGTCCCGAACGATCCCAGAGAGGTTAAGGTCTCTGACTGAAGAGGGAGGACATTTATTGCACAACACCTCTCGTTGTCTCCTCATTGACCAACATAGTTAAGGTCTCTGACTGAAGAGGGAAGACATTTATTCCACAATACAGCTTGAAGTTTAATAGAAAACGTAGGAAATGTACCAGACAGGAAGAGGGCTCTGTCCACAGTGAACTCTTCGGCAAATCGGATATGGCAGAAGTTCTTCTTGCTCTTTCTGATTGCGATGATCTCCCCCAACTGGCCAAATACCTCCACAATGAGCGCCTCAGTGGCGTTCTCTGGCAGACCACCCACAAACACAGTCTTACAGCCGGGAGGGCGCTCCCTCATGGCCGGAAAGGGAAGGTCTGTAGATGAGAAGAGAGAGGCATCAATACAGAAAACTACCCGTAAACTTGGACACTATGAATGATAAAGTATTAATTTGACCTGAGTTTAAAGGCGTTAGTTAGCGTTTTTTTCTAACAATGTCCAGAATCTCCTGGCAAGCATCTCCTAGTTAACGTCACCATGCTTTTGAATGCACTGCTAACTGATAATCTGTTTGCACTAGCACTTCTAAAAACTAGCCAGATTATTATAAGCATTGCTAACTAATCAGTTATTTTATTTAATGATAATTACAAAATCACACTGCTTCTTGACACAATGACCGCTTAACCTGGAAGCCAGCCGCACCAATGTGTCGGAGGAAACACCGGACACCTGGCGACGGTGCCAGCGGCCGGCCCACCACAGGAGTCGCAAGAGCAAGACCTCAGTGCACACGCCTGTCATTTCAATAGATTGCTAGAAGATGCATATCATTCTAGTGGGAGAAGGCTCGGACTTTCTGACTAGCGAATTGAAAAGTAGCCTAGTTAATTTAAGTGGAAAAAAGATAAAATAACTAATCGGCTGTATAGAGAAGAGCTGGCGCTAGTGGTAAAGACTGCATTTATTTGGCCATTTATTTTGTTTGTATAACAGACATGCTTTTGTGATAGGTTATGCCATCTCCAAACCAGACACGGTTGATCTGAGCCTTGCTGAAGAAAAACCACATTAGTATCAGACTTTCGGCTGTCACAGATGTACCTCTCCTGACTTCAGTCTATAGTCGGAAGCTGTAGTCTTACCACTTAAACGCGTCCAATATCTGCAGTGCTGCTCGTGGCAACGTCGTCTTGCTGAGTCTACCTTTAAATGATAAAGTCAACCTCAATGTGACCCACCAGAACCTTGAAAACTTAAGGCTTAAAAAGCTTAACACACTCATTCAACCCCACAAAAAACAACTATTGATGGTTATTATTTTTGTTAGTTTTGGAGTCAAAGACAATCGTTTCAGTATAGTTTTCGTTTTTCAAACAGGTTTGTTAATTATTTTATTTCAGTTTACTAAATAGTTCATGATTAGTTTTCATTACAGTTTACTATAATAACCTTGGTTTACATGCCACCTACAAACTGGGTCCCATAAATCAATCAGAACCGCATTAAAGAAGCAGTTAAATACTCAGTCTGAATTTACAACACAATATAAAACTAGTGTTTCTATAGTGAAAAAAATTATGTGAAATTGATTTATGCATTTAGAAGTACTGTTATCATAATGCAATGTGCAGGCTGTAATTTATGTTATACAATATCCATCTGATTAATTCAGAGGCTTCATGCTGGGAAAAATCTATTAAAGTATTATTTGAAAAATTACATTTGGAAATATCTCCCATGACCAACGAGTAGCAATAATGACGAAAACATACAGCAATACGCTTGGATAACTTTTCTATTGATATCTAATGTTAATGTGAAAACTATTGTGGGATAAACACAAATGCATCCTCTTTGCCAAAAGCTGGTTGATTCTCTCATGTGAATGGTTCATTCCTACTCTGAGATGCCTCTGCCCTCCTAGGGATCTATGGCAGAGCCTTGTGGTGCAAGAGCAAGGCCTCTTATGTTAAAACGTCAGTGATATGAAGTTTGTTTCAAAGCTCAGCTCTTCCAGAGGACCAGACCTGTGCCATTGTTGTTCAGCTAAAGTCATTCGACATTTAGCCGATGGCTGTATGATCTGAAAGTCTGCTTTTAAAACCCAATGTGCATGTATTTTCTAGGTTCAGCGGGGGGGACTCGATACTACAGAAAGAGTATGAACGGTGGGAGTGACTCTGGAGAACGCAAAATGTGGTGGCTACTTGTCAACAAGGAGATCAGAATCTTCAGCACCAATCAGAATCTTCAGCACCATGGAGAGGCAACATTGGTATCCTGGGAGCTGATATTCAGCACCGATCAGAATCTTCAGCACCATGGAGAGGCAACATTGGTATCCTGGGAGCTGATATTCAGCACCGATCAGAATCTTCAGCACCATGGAGAGGCAACATTGGTATCCTGGGAGCTGATATTCAGCACCACAGGACAACAGACAAACGGTAACTTAATGACAATAGAGCTCTCCATTCTTTCCTCGAAATCTCCTCGAAACAAGACAATAACGGCCATCCTGTACAGCCCACTCTGCTTGCTGGGACAAACACACACCTATACTTATGTTAAGATCCATCATCAGTGTTTTCCACTTGCGCCAGCTTTTGTCTATACAGCCAATTACAGACTCATTTTCAGCCTTAAATTAAACTAGACAACCTTTCAATTTGCTAGTCAGAAAAAGTCTGCTAGTGCACTTCGCGTCTAGAATGAACAATATGCATCTTCTAGCGATCTATTGATAGGACAGGCGCCTGTCAGTCACAAAGTGAGCGATGACAGGGAAAGACTGCTGGTTTGACAGTCTGCTATCTGTCCCGCCTCTCGGTACCTGTGTGTGTGTGCGCTGTGTGCATTGTGGTTGCAGTCAAATTTCTACTCGGATGGAGAGAGCATGAATTTGCACGTCCCATATAACGTGGAGTCAAAATCCATTTAGTCCATTTATTTTCTAGAACATTCATTTATTTTCTTTCGTGTGCAGGATCCGATAATAATGATGGCCCGCCGGCCCAGGACCAGTAAAAACATGTGTCAGTCAATGGCCCGACAGTACATTTTCAGCGCATCTTCGCATTCCAGTTCAATATTTACCTGCTCTGTCACCAACCATTGAAGACCACAAGCGTAAATGCCATGCAATTTGCATTTGGGCAATATGATTGGCCGTTCATTCAAGCACCACCACGCTTCCACGAGTTACAACTTCTGGAGCAGTACATAGTTGATGACATCACACAGCATACACCAGCTGCCCAGAGCAACAAGAAGCACCCATCAATCTACTCACTGAGCTTATTTCTTTTAGAGAAAGTCATTTACAATATTAAACCTTCAATAGTGAACATACTAGCAATATGCTGGCTACTGTTGAGCTACAAAAAGACAGCTAGCATTGGTCTTGGCTAGCCTACTGTTGCCAGCCAATATCTCTTTTGGAACGTTTGTTTGGAGGGACGCAGGAGAAAAAAGAAAAGCAGGAGGGAAAATAAGGAAAGAGGGGGCTAGATAGACGTGAATTGAACGGCTCAAAGCGAGAGAAAGACAGAGTCGAGCGAGAGAAAAGGGGAGTGAAAGAGTCGAGCGAGAGAAAAGGGAAGGGAAAGAGTAGAGCGAGAGAAAAGGGGAGGGAAAGAGTAGAGCGAGAGAAAAGGGGAGGAAAAGAGTAGAGTGAGAGAAAAGGGGAGGGAAAGAGTAGAGCGAGAGAAAAGGGAAGGGAAAGAGTAGAGCGAGAGAAAAGGGGAGGGAAAGAGTAGAGCGAGAGAAAAGGGGAGGAAAAGAGTAGAGTGAGAGAAAAGGGGAGGGAAAGAGTAGAGCGAGAGAAAGAGAGAGAGAGAGCCACTGCAGGTGTAATTCAGATCAAGGTCAGTGTGAGGGGCAGTATGGTGTCAGGGTAGCCTGGAGGTCCTGCTCCCTGTGATGGCCACCATATGCAGCCTGTTGACCTGCTGCCCTGGGGATGACAGGGCCACTAACTCACCAGGCTCCTCTAACCCTCACACGCCCCTGGACCACACACAAACATACAGGTGAAGGGCAGAAAAAAAGATGACATGGCTTGGATCTCTATGAAAATAAGAGAAAACAGACCCTTCAGCTCTGACCTTTATTTTATTCTCTCTATATTCATTTTCTTTCTTTTATTTTCCTAGTAGATGTAATCTATTTTCTCTCCTCATCACCTATATCACTGCCCAATAGGCATATTTTCTAATCTACCTCGAATACTCTGTTTCATCGTCTTCAGGTTGAGGTCTAAAAGACCCCCTCCTCTTCCTCCTGGCCCCCCACAAGTCCTCTAAACATCATCCTCATGGTGCTGTAACCGCCGCAGTGGAGTTTACTATTCTCAACAGTCACAATGATGCACTAACTAATGGCTGAGCAGATGTCTTTCTATTTGGCAAACAGAAAAGGACAGAGGCTCATCACGGAGCCCTGTGATAACTTTAATCTGGAGAATAAATAGGCTTCCTCTGAATTAGGGCTTTAAAGATATCCCTCCTTGAAGAGACTGCCTTTCATGAGGAACATAAAAGTGATAGCGAGAAAATGAATAGAAAGACAGGGAGCGGACAGAGGGGAGCAAGAGAAAGAAGGGGAAGACAGGAAGCAGACTCAGAGGAGACAGAAAGAGGAACTCAGGGAGCGGACAGAGGGGAGCGAGAGAAAGAGGGGGAAGACAGGGAGCAGACTCAGAGGAGACAGAAAGAGGAACTCAGGGAGCGGACAGAGGGGAGCAAGAGAAAGAGGGGGAAGACAGGGAGCAGACTCAGAGGAGACAGAAAGAGGAACTCAGGGAGCGGACAGAGGGGAGCGAGAGAGAAAGGGGGAAGACAGGGAGCAGACTCAGAGGAGACAGAAAGAGGAACTCAGGGAGCGGACAGAGGGGAGCAAGAGAAAGAGAGGGGGAAGACAGGGCAGACTCAGAGGAGACAGAAAGAGGAACTCAGGGAGTGGACAGAGGGGAGCAAGAGAAAGAAGGGGAAGACAGGGAGCAGACTCAGAGGAGACAGAAAGAGGAACTCAGGGAGCGGACAGAGGGGAGCGAGAGAAAGAGGGGGAAGACAGGGAGCAGACTCAGAGGAGACAGAAAGAGGAACTCAGGGAGCGGACAGAGGGGAGCAAGAGAAAAGAGGGGGAAGACAGGGAGCAGACTCAGAGGAGACAGAAAGAGGAACTCAGGGAGTGGACAGAGGGGAGCGAGAGAAAGAGGGGGGAAGACAGGGAGCAGACTCAGAGGAGACAGAAAGAGGAACTCAGGGAGCGGACAGAGGGGAGCGAGAGAAAGAGGGGGAAGACAGGGAGCAGACTCAGAGGAGACAGAAAGAGGAACTCAGGGAGCGGACAGAGGGGAGCGAGAGAAAGAGAGGTGGGAAGACAGGGAGCAGACTCAGAGGAGACAGAAAGAGGAACTCAGGGAGCGGACAGAGGGGAGCGAGAGAAAGAGAGGGGGAAGACAGGGAGCAGACTCAGAGGAGACAGAAAGAGGAACTCAGGGAGGGGACAGAGGGGAGCGAGAGAAAGAGAGGGGGAAGACAGGGAGCAGACTCAGAGGAGACAGAAAGAGGAACTCAGGGAGCGGACAGAGGGGAGCGAGAGAAAGAGAGGGGGAAGACAGGGAGCAGACTCAGAGGAGACAGAAAGACGAGGAACTCAGGGAGCGGACAGAGGAGAGCAAGAGAAAGAGAGGGGGAAGACAGGGAGCAGACTCAGAGGAGACAGAAAGAGGAACTCAGGGAGCGGACAGAGGGGAGCGAGAGAAAGAGAGGGGGAAGACAAGGAGCCAACTCAGAGGAGACAGAAAGAGGAGGAACTCAGGGAGCGGACAGAGAGAGGAGACAGAAATAGAGGGGAAGACCATAGGTGAGAAGAGGAGGGAGGGCGGGAAAGATGGTAGAAGAGGAGATAAAAAACCAGGGGGAGAGGGAAGACCATAATAATAGGCAAGAGGGAGAGAGAGACAGGAAGAATATTCACATTGAAAACACACACACAACATGAAAGCATTGTGTTCTTAAGGAAGGAGAGGGGGTGTGACTCCAGACTGTATTTTCTGTTTTCTGAAGGAGCCTGAATTCCCAACAACTGACGAGAGAAAAATGGCTTTTGTTTTAGTTTAGGGTGAAATTGATCCCTTCCAAATCTGACAAGTGAGCTTTCTTTGAAAAAGTCACCAGACAAAGTTCTCTCTCAGAGATATTAAAGGAGAGCTCCTACTGGGTGTTCTTCACAGACACACACACAAACACGCATGTACGCACACAATCAGAATTGTTATGTAGAGACCGAGAAGCACCGTTCATTCTGGTGACTTTTTAAAAGGACATTCTACTTCAAAATGTATGAAAATTACATTTTGCTGACACCATCTAAAATATAATTTAAATTTCCAGAAATGAGCCCAATAACATAGTCAAAATGATTTCTGAAAATGAATTTAACAGATTGGACCATGCATATAGCCTATGCATGGTCTATATTATCAGGTATGCTATTAGCAATAAGCATTATCACCTGTATATATACACTGAACAAAAATAGAAACACAAGTGTTGGTCACGAGTTGAAATAAAAGACAAGATATTTTCCATACGCACAAAAAGGGGGCTGAGGAGTATTTCAGTCTGTATTAAAGCCCATTCGTGGGGGAAAACTCGGATTAGCTGAGCCTGGCTCCCAAGTGGGTGGGCCTACGCCCTCCCAGGCCCACCCATGGCTGCGCCCCCGCCCAGTCATGTGAATTCCATAGATTATGGCCTAATGAATGCATTTCTACCGACGTTCACTGCCTGTACTTCTCACAGAAACCCCTTCATGCAACCATTTCCACTCACAATGATTTTCCTGGTAGCCACTACTCTTGCTCAACTAAAAATGTAATATCTAATCACAATTGTTTAAGTCACTATCCAAAATATTTTGAGGTAGGGTGGTGAATTACCCAATCTCCCCTAGGCACTCTTTGCAAATTGCAGAGCAGTAACATGCTTAACCGTGCAGTTGCTAAAAACACTGGGTTTAAAATGGTGCAGTTCACACATATTAAAGGAGTTGATAAATCAATAAAGAAGGAATGAAAACCTGGGATCCGCTTCTTTAAACAAATGCCATTAAAACTGCTGCTATTAAAATTTGCATTATGAATGGTTGTGCATTGACTGCATGTCAGAATGCATGTTTCACTCCTATGGCACTTGCAACTTCAATGCACCTTGAGAGGAATATTTCTCTCACATAGAACACATAACAAGCTAACTAGGTAAACAGATAAACTATTCTATGGGGTTTTTTCTATTCATTGCTCATTTTGTTTGCCGTGGAAAAGTAAATTGTTGGATTGTTCTAGCATCTTCATAGTGCGCCTCTGCAGAAATATCTTTTCATGATCCATATTTTTTTGTGTGGCGGCAATGATTTTGCACCTCTAACTTTATCAACTTTTTTTGTTTTACAGCCTGAATTCAAAATTGAGTTTTTTTTTGCCAGACAATACCCCATAATGTCAAAGTGTAATTAAGTTTTTCAAAATGTTTGAAATTAATAAAAAATGAAAAGATGAAATGTCTTGAGTGAATAAGTATTCAACCCTTTTGTTATGACAAGCCTAAATAAATTGTAGAGGACCATTTGGCATGGACTCACTGTGAATGACTACCTCATCTCTGTACCCCACACACTATCTGTAAGGTCCCTCAGTCAAGCAGTGAATTTCAACCACAGATTCAACCACAAAGACCAGGGAGGTTTTCCAATCCCTCGCAAAGAAGGGCACCTATTGGTAGATGGGTAAAAATAAGAAAAGCAGACATTGAATATCTCTTTGAGCAAGGTGACACTTAATTACACTTTGGATGGTGTATCAATACACCCAGTAACTACAAAGATAAAGGCGTCCTTCCTAACTCAGTTGCTGGAGAGGAAGGAAACTGCTCAGGACCAACATTGTAGTTACTTCACAAAACTAACCTAATTGACAGAGTGAAAAGGAGGAAGCTAGTGAAGAATCAAAATATTCCAAAACATACATACTGTTTGCAACAAGGCACTAAAGTAATACTGCAAAAAAATGTGTCACAGCAATTAACGTTTTGTCTTGAATACAAAGTGTTATGTTTGGGGCAAATCCAATACAAAACATAACTGAATACCACTCAATTGTCAACATAGTGGTGGCTGCATGATGTTATGGGTATGCTTGTAATCATTAAGGACGGGTGAGGATTTCAGGATAATAAAGAAACCAAATGGAGCTAAGTACAGGCAATATCCTAGAGGAAAACCTGGTTCAGTCTGCTTTCCACCAGACACTGGGAGATTAACTCACCTTTCAGCAGGACAATAACCTAAAACACAAGCCCAAATCTACACTGGAGTTGCTTTCCAAGATGACGATGAATGTTAGTGAGGCATTAGGGTTAGCAGTGTGGTTAGGTTTAAAATCAGATTTTATGACGGTACTCAGAAAGAATAAGAACACGGCATAAGCCATGCCAAAATCAGCAGAATTGCTGGAAATTAGCTTTAAAACGGCAATTCTTTCTCTCAGCCCCATGACAAAGTATGTAGAATTTCAGGAAACAACTTAAGTGTTCTATCTGCACTTTGGCAAAACATGTAGAATTGCAGGAGATTAGCTTAAAAACAGCAACATTTTGTCTCTGCGGTAGCTGACTTTGCCACCGCTGCTGAAACAAATCCTAGGTGAAACCATGAGGGAGTAGGAGGTCTATCAGTGGACTATGAGTGTATATAGTTTCTTACACAAGAACCAGTGTGTATGTCTGCATGTTGTGTGTGTCTACATGGTGTCTGTATCTACAAGGTGTGTACCCATAACACCTACTGCTAGGCTTGAGAGTTTATAAGCTGTCAGAATTGTAATGTGGAGACGATAAGGCCCTGCAGAACTTCCCTGGGCCAGATCAGTTACACAGAGACCTTGACACCTTTTCATTCCCTTGCATTTTAGACCAGACCACTGGAGTCAATATTGGCATTTACAACGCAGGAGGAGAGAAGGCTTATGGCTGCATAAATTAACTGTGAGGAGAGAAGGTAGACGCTAAGAATGTAATGTAGTAAAAATATGACTTCTTTATTAAAGGGGAAGTTCAGTATTTTACAACTTAAAGGGATACTTTGGGATTTCAGCAATGAGGCCCTTTATCTACATCCCCAGAGTCAGATGAATTAGCAAATATGATTTTTATGCCTTTGTGTGCAGTTTAAAATAAGTTGCTAGCTAGCATTAGCGCAATAACTATAAGTCTATGGGTATCTGCTAGCATGCGGGTTGCCCCATCACTTCAATCGATTTTTTGCTGATGGCTTAAATTAAATAGACTTACTTGGGTAAGAGGTCAATAGACTTACTTGGGTTTGGGGGGAAGAGGGTGCAGCTCTGGTAGTGAATGATCTCCTTAACGATGGGTAGATCATGGGGCAGGGGGGGTGGGGGCACGTAACCAAGGCCGGGCATCATGGGGTTCATGCCTGTCATCATGCCAAGGCCTGAGTCGAAATCTGAAGGAGACACACACCAGAACACACACACATGAGAATGGAATAACACGCATATAAAAACAACATTTCCACAGGCATTAGTTCATCCATGTTGACATTTTCATGTTTCATTAGACATTGTGCGTCTCTCCATGAACACTTTGGCCTTGTGTGTCAACAATGGTGACACACAAGGCCAGCAGCATACCACCCTGCATCCCAATGCTGGCTTACTTCTAAAGCGAAGTAGGGTTGGTCCTGGATGAGAGACCAGATACTGCTGGAAGTGGTGTTGGAGGCACCCTTTCCTCTGGTAAAGAAATCCCAATGGACATTGCCCTGTGAAGGGTGCCGTCTTTCGGATGGGACGTTAAATGGGTGCCCTGACTCTCTGTGGTCACTAAAGATCCCATGGCACTTATTGTAAGAGTAGAGGTGCTAACCCTGGTGTCCTGGATAAATTCCCAATCTGGCCCTCATACCATCATGGTCATCTAATAATCCCCAGCTGACAATTGGCTCATTCATCCCCCCCTCCTCTCCCCTGTAACTATTCCCCAGGTCGTTGCTGTAAATGAGAACGTGTTCTCAGTCAACTTACCTGGCAAAATAAGGGCATAAAGAAAAAAAAAATGAATAAATTAACAAACATCCTACATGTTTAAAGTGGAGCTACATGAGCTTCTACTGACTCTCCTCTCTGCTACTGATTGACTACTGACAGGAAGATCAAAGGTCAGCCAGAGGGAGGGAGAGATGGATCTGAGAATTAGCACACAAGTGAGCCTTCAATTCACAGGTAGGAGACTATTGATTTGGACTGCAGCTGGATTCACTCTGCACACTAGCTGAGTTCCAGCAGATCATTTTTTTAATGGAAATTACATTTCCTCTACTGCACCTGCAGATAACTGTGGGCTTGAAAGCTTGTCTTCATTGTGTGCGCGCGTGTGCCTTGATTGACCACACAAAAGCCTGAGTATAACTAAATACCACTTAGTAAAACCATGTGGATAACTTATGTTTAAATCCCAGAAAGGGCAACGAAAGCTTTTCAATAATTTCAGCTTTCTGTGTGTGAGAGAGGAAGGTATTTGGATGAAGGATGAGGAAGAGAGGGAAACAAGCCAGAGGTGTAACTGGACAAATCAGAGGAGAGGACAGTAAAAGTAGAAGAGAATGTCTAGGTCCGCTTCATCTCTTTTACAGTGACCCTTATTGATGACCTCATCTCTGGTAAGTAAGTGATAAGAGGGACCCTGTTGCCTGGGTGATGATGACTTCTGCCCAGAGAGGCGGAGGAGAGGTAAAATGATGGCAGTAGGAGAGATAGAGGGAGGGAGGGAGGGGTACAGCGGACACAGTGTCTTCTGAATACCAAGGCCAGTCTCAGTGGCAGTAAGAGGCCCACAGAGGAAATCTCTGGTCAACCGTCGGGCTGTTCTGGGTTAGGGAGGGAGGCCCACTGCAGAACTCTGTCATGGGCCTTACTGCAACAGGTGTGAGCTGCTTCATAACGGCGACTTAGTAGGGCTGCACAGTTAATCAAATTCCCATCGAAATTGCAATATTGACAAACTATAAAAACGCAACCGTCTTGCGGCTGCTTCCCACACACACACACCAAGCCTCGGCCCCAGCGACTAGAGTCTGGTTTCGATGATGGACTCCTATCATAGAGGAACTACGTCACTACCTTATGCACGTGAATAAAATACTAAATAGTAGCTAGCAAGATGGAGATCAGAGGTTATTTCACATCAACTACCTTAACTTAAACCATTGCAAAGGTTTTTCCTGCAAACTTTGGTTTTGAATCGCGACAGTCTGGCATGTCTGCCTCTTGATTTGTTGATTGAGTCCCGGGAATAATTGTTTTCTCTTATAGACATAGGAAGTGACTTAGTTCCTCTATGTCAAGAGTCCATCAGTGAAACCAGACCCTGGTCAGTGGGTTTTTAAGACAGTTATTCCTCCTGGCTGCTTGTTGCTGTTCTGAGATAGAACAGATTATTGTTTGAAACAATGATTTTCTTTTTAACATGTCATTCAATTTCTAGAATTCACACAGCTCACATATGTTCTGATCTTTATTGCACGTCAAATTGCAATATTTTGTAAAACATCCGCAACTCGATTTTTGGCCCACTTCGTGCAGCCCTACCACTTGACACTGAGGAAATGGGCACAGTGCTGATGAATAATGGAAAACACTCCTGGCTGCCACACACACATTTTGAGCACAGAGAATAATTTCCTCAAAGTCACAGAGTCACTCTTGAAGAAACACAAAGCTATTAAATAAAAGATTTCTGCACCATATTTATTCATGAACATGACAGATGATAGGAACCAAACCAGGCTCCGGGTGCACATCAAGAAAAGATCTGGTTTGATCAAGACCAGCCTGTTTCCATTTCACTGCTGAATTTGTCTTATTCCTTCCAGTCTGTGTGTGTGTGATTATATCTGTCTGTCTGTATGTCTGTGTGTGTGTGTGTGATTATATCCGTCTGTCTGTCTGTGTGTGTGATTATATCTGTGTCTGTCTGTCTGTGTGTAATTATGTCTGTCTGATTATGCCTGTCTGTGTGTGTGTGATGTCTGTCTGTCTCTCTGTCTGTGTGTGTGATTATATCTGTCTGTGATTATGTCTGTCTGTCTGATTATGTCTGTCTGTGATTATGTCTGTGTCTGTCTGTGTGTGTGTGTGATTATATCTGTGTCTGTCTGTCTGTGATTATGTCTGTCTGTCTGATTATGTCTGTCTGTGTGTGTGTGATGTCTGTCTGTGTGATTATATCTGTCTGTCTGTCTGTGTGTGATTATGTCTGTCTGTCTGTGTGTGTGTGATTATGTCTGTGTCTGTCTGTCTGTGTGTGTGTGATTATATCCGTCTGTCTGTCTGTCTGTGTGTGATTATATCTGTCTGTCTGTGTGTGTGATTATGTCTCTGTCTGTCTGTGTGTGTGTGATTATGTCTCTGTCTGTCTGTGTGTGTGATTATGTCTGTCTGTCTGATTATGTCTGTCTGTGTGTGTGTGATTATGTCTGTCTGTCTGTCTGTGTGTGATTATATCTGTCTGTCTGTGTGTGTGTGATTATGTCTGTCTGTCTGTGTGTGATTATATCTGTCTGTCTGTGTGTGTGATTATATCTGTCTGTCTGTGTGTGATTATGTCTGTCTGTGTGTGATTATGCCTGTCTGTGTGTGTGTGATTATGTCTGTCTATCTGCGATTAAATCTGGCTGTCTGTGTGTGATTATATCTGTCTGTCTGTGTGTGATTATGTCTGTCTGTGTCTGTCTGTCTGTGTGTGATTATGTCTGTCTGTCTATCTGATTATGTCTGTCTGTGTGTGTGTGATTATATCTGTCTGTCTGTCTGTGATTATGTCTGTCTGTCTGTGTCTGTCTGATTATATCTGTCTGTCTGTGTGTGTGTGATTATGTCTGTCTCTGTGTGTGTGTGATTATGTCTGTCTGTCTGTCTGTCTGTCTGTGTCTGTCTGATTATATCTGTCTGATTATATCTGTCTGTCTGTGTGTGTGTGTGATTATATCTGTCTGTCTGTGTGTGATTATATCTGTCTGTCTGTCTGTCTGTCTGTGATTATATCTGTCTGTCTGTGATTATATCTGTCTGTCTGTCTGTGATTATATCTGTCTGTGATTATATCTGTCTGTCTGTGATTATATCTGTCTGTCTGTGATTATATCTGTCTGTCTGTCTGTGATTATATCTGTCTGTCTGCGATTATATCTGTCTGTCTGCGATTATATCTGTCTGTCTGTCTGCGATTATATCTGTCTGTCTGTGATTATATCTGTCTGTCTGTGATTATATCTGTCTGTCTGTGATTATATCTGTCTGTCTGTCTGTGTTTGTGTGATTATATGTGATTATGTGTCTGTCTGTGACAGGTAATCGAGTACTTGACCTGACGTCAAAACCCTATTTTGAACCACAAATCCATTAAATGTTTTTATTTTTTTATACTGTAAAACCAGACAACATAAATGTGCTTTGCCTCTACTATTCCATCAGTACATGTGCCTTTGTTAACAAACAGTTATTCTCCTAAATGTCCTTTCTCCTTCATGTCGCACTCAATTGCGTTCCGACCTCTCTCTCTACACAACTACTTGGCTTTATTGCAAAAAATATATAATAAAAAAACACTTTTTGGTGTAAATTTAAAGTCAGTGCTAGGCATAAGGTTTACCAGTGTGATTAAGGGTTACGTTTAAAATTTGATTTTTAAAAATCGTAGAAATAGGCAGGGTTTGAAATTGCTTTCACCTGGATTTACCTGGAGAGTCTCATGGAAAGAGCAGGTGTTCTTAATGTTTTGTACACTCAGTATATATCAATGTATACATAAAAAATAAATAATGCGAGTACTCGAACAGTTGAAAAATGTCAAATGCCCATCCCTGGTCTGTGTCCTATTCCATTGACAGCCAGAGGACAGAACTGTGTATGATAACAATTTACCCTCTGCCATTCTCAGGGATTTTCAGCTACAGCAGGATTGTTATTTAACCTTTATTTAACTAGGCAAGTTGGTTAAGAACTCATTCTTATTTACAATGACGGCCTACACCGACCAAACCCAGACGACGCTGGGCCAATTGTGCACCGCCCTATGGGACTCCAATCACGGCCGGGTGTGATAGAGCCTGGAATTGAACCAGGGTGTCTGTGGTGACGCCTCGAGCACTGAGATGCAGTGCCTTATACCGCTGTGCCACTTGGGAGCCCCCTGTACAGACAGAACAATGGAGACTCAACCCCTCAATACATGTTTCACATCTTTCAACATATTCGGTTGGAAACTCCCACACACGCAGACACACGCAGACACACGCGGGTGCATGCAAGTGTGTACATGCACACACACCATGTTCAGTGTGAAACAGACCTCTTCCAGCCAGAGGTAAAACGGTCTAGAGACAGAGACAGAGCAAGAAAAATCAGCAGAGAACTGTCTTCTCTCTCCGCTTTCTCCACCCCCCACTGGCTCCATCTCTCGCTTTCTCCACCCCACCTCGCCACCCCCCCCACCTCTCCCTTTCTCCACCCCACTGGCTCCATCTCTCCCTTTCTCCACCCCACTGGCTCCCCCACTGGCCTCATCTCTCCACCCCCCCACCGGCTTCATCTCTCCCTTTCTCCACCCCCCACCCCACTGGCTTCATCTCGCCACCCCCCACCCCACTGGCTCCATCTCTCCCTTTCTCCACCGCCACCACCGGCTCCATCTCTCCACCCCACTGGCTCCATCTCTCCCTTTCTCCACCCCCACTGGCTCCATCTCTCCACCCCCCACCGGCTCCATTTCTCCCTTTCTCCACCCCCCACCCCACTGGCTTCATCTCTCCCTTTCTCCACCCCCCACCCCACTGGATTCATCTCTCCCTTTCTCCACCCCCCACCCCACTGGCTTCATCTCTCCCTTTCTCCACCCCCCACCCCACTGGCTTCATCTCTCCCTTTCTCCACCCCCCACCCCACTGGCTTCATCTCGCCACCCCCCACCCCACTGGCTCCATCTCTCCCTTTCTCCACCGCCACCACCGGCTCCATCTCTCCACCCCACTGGCTCCATCTCTCCCTTTCTCCACCCCCACTGGCTCCATCTCTCCACCCCCCACCCCACTGGCTCCATTTCTCCCTTTCTCCACCCCCCACCCCACTGGCTTCATCTCTCCTTTTCTCCACCCCCCACCCCACTGGCTTCATCTCTCCCTTTCTCCACCTCCCCCACCCCACTGGCTTCATCTCGCCACCCCCAACCCCACTGGCTTCATCTCTCCTTTTCTCCACCCCCACCCCACTGGCTTCATCTTTCCCTTTCTCCACCCCCCACCCCACTGGCTTCATCTCCCCAACCCCCCACCCCACTGGCTTCATCTCGCCACCCCCAACCCCACTGGCTCCATCTCTCCCTTTCTCCACCCCCTCACCCCACTGGCTCCATCTCTCCACCCCACTGGCTCCATCTCTCCACCCCACTGGCTCCATCTCTCCCTTTCTCCACCCCCACTGGCTCCATCTCTCCACCCCCCACCCCACTGGCTCCATTTCTCCCTTTCTCCACCCCCCACCCCACTGGCTTCATCTCTCCCTTTCTCCACCCCCACCCCACTGGCTTCATCTCTCCCTTTCTCCACCCCCCACCCCACTGGCTCCATTTCTCCCTTTCTCCACCCCCCACCCCACTGGCTTCATCTCTCCCTTTCTCCACCCCCCACCCCACTGGCTCCATTTCTCCCTTTCTCCACCCCCCACCCCACTGGCTTCATCTCTCCTTTTCTCCACCCCCCCACCCCACTGGCTTCATCTCTCCTTTTCTCCACCCCCCACCCCACTGGCTTCATCTCTCCCTTTCTCCACCCCCCACCCCACTGGCTTCATCTCTCCCTTTCTCCACCCCCCACCCCACCGGCTCCATCTCTCCACCCCACTGGCTCCATCTCTCCCTTTCTCCACCCCCAACTGGCTCCATCTCTCCACCCCACTGGCTCCATCTCTCCCTTTCTCCACCCCCCACTGGCTCCATCTCTCCACCCCCCACCCCACTGGCTCCATTTCTCCCTTTCTCCACCCCCCACCCCACTGGCTTCATCTCTCCTTTTCTCCACCCCACTGGCTTCATCTCTCCCTTTCTCCACCCCCACTCCACTGGCTTCATCTCGCCACCCCCGCTCCATCTCTCCCTTTGTCCACCCCACTGGCTCCATCTCTCCACCCCCACCCCACTGGCTCCATTTCTCCCTTTCTCCACCCCCTGGCTTCATCTCTCCTTTTCTCCACCCCACTGGCTTCATCTCTCCCTTTCTCCACCCCCACTCCACTGGCTTCATCTCGCCACCCCCCGCTCCATCTCTCCCTTTGTCCACCCCACTGGCTCCATCTCTCCCCCCACTGGCTCCATCTCTCCACCCCACTGGCTCCATTTCTCCCTTTCTCCACCCCCCACCCCACTGGCTTCATCTCTCCCTTTCTCCACCCCCCACTGGCTCCATCTCTCCTTTTCTCCAACCCCCCACTGGCTTCATCTCGCCACCCCCCACCCCACTGGCTCCATCTCTCCCTTTCTCCACCCCCCACCCCACTGGCTTCATCTCTCCCTTTCTCCACCCCCCACCCCACTGGCTTCATCTCGCCACCCCCCACCCCACTGGCTCCATCTCTCCACCCCACTGGCTCTATCTCCCCCCACTGGCTCCATCTCTCCACCCCCCACACCACTGGCTCCATCTCTCCCTTTCTCCAACCCCCCCCCACCCCACTGGCTCCATCTCTCCACCCCACTGGCTCCATCTCTCCACCCCACTGGCTCCATCTCTCCACCCCACTGGCTCCATCTCTCCACCCCACTGGCTCCATCTCTCCACCCCACTGGCTCCATTTCTCCCTTTCTCCACCCCCACTGGCTCCATCTCTCCACCCCCCACCCCACTGGCTCCATCTCTCCCTTTCTCCACCCCCCACTGGCTCCATCTCTCCACCCCACTGGCTCCATCTCTCCACCCCACTGGCTCCATTTCTCCCTTTCTCCACCCCCACTGGCTCCATCTCTCCACCCCACTGGCTCCATCTCTCCACCCCACTGGCTCCATTTCTCCCTTTCTCCACCCCCCACTGGCTCCATCTCTCCACCCCACTGGCTCCATCTCTCCACCCCACTGGCTCCATTTCTCCCTTTCTCCACCCCCACTGGCTTCATCTCTCCACCCCCCACCCCACTGGCTCCATTTCTCCCTTTCTCCACCCCCCCCACCCCACTGGCTTCATCTCTCCTTTTCTCCACACATGCCACTTTCACACACACACATCCCACAGTCCTATGTCTCTCCATGTTAACCAATCAGCTTCCCAGAGGATTGTTGAAGGTAATCACATTTCATGCTGCCCATCAATCAAACGTCCAGCCAGGAATAAAAAATGTGGCATTTGACTCTAGACACCTCCTGGCTATCAACACATTACATCAGTCCTCTCTCTCTCACCTCCTCTCCCCCTTCCCAGGGTAAATGTTCCCTACAGCAAAATGTGTGCTGGGTGGAGGGAGAAAGGGTGAGGGAGGGAGAATATGAAAGGCTTTGTCCACCGGTAATGTGGAGCAGAGCATGCTGGGTGATCTCTAACTGAAGAAAGTAACTAGAGAACGTACACAAGCCAACTGATACATTTCAGCCATCTCCTGTGATTGCCTTTGGTTAGCAGTCTTTGTTTAGCCAAGGCCAGCGTGCGTCCTTCAGAAATGGGAGTTCATATTTCTTACACAGAGTGTGTTGTGGACGCAACTCTGTGACGATGATGTAGTTTGCTTTGTTATGCTAATTCATGTTTTTACTGCCAGCTAGCAACTGTACGCTTGCTTACTCTTGTTTTTGCCATCTCATTTCAGACAGTTAGCATTTGATTGTGTAGTATAATGTACACCAGTGCCTAGTTTAATATGCCCCGTGGTTGTATGGATGTACTGAATAGATGTGTAGATGATGTATTTTGTTAGCTATGAGCCTTGTGGATGTAGCTATATATGTATACACACACTGAACAAAAATATAAAACGCAACCTGCAACAACTTCAGAGTTACAGTTCATATAAGGAAATCAGTCAATTGAAATAAATTCATTAGGCCCTAATCTATGAATTTCCCATTAATGGGCAGGGCACAGCCATTGGTGGACCTGGGAGGGCATAGGCCCACCCACATGGAGCCAGGCTGAGCCAATCAGAATGAATTTTTCCACACAAAAGGGCTTTATTACAGACATAAATACTCCTCAGTTTCATCAGCTGTCTGGGTGGCTGGTCTGACGATCCTGCAGGTGAAGCCGGATGTGGAGGTTCTGGGCTGACGTGGGTACACATGGTCTGCGGTTGTGAGGCCGTTTGGACATACTGCCTAATTCTCTAAAATGACATTGGCCTCCATTCAGATAACATTAAATTATTTGCCAAAAGCTCTGGTGGACATTCCTGCAGTCAGCATGCCAATTGCATACTCCCTCAAAACTTAAGACTGTGTTGCATTGTGACACAGTCTGTGGCATTGCGTTGTGACACAAAACTTTTGAATTGTTAGATACTACTGCACTGTTGGAGCTAGGAACACAAGCATTTCACTACACCCACAATAACACCTGCTAAATTCATGTACATCATGTGACCAATAAAATTTGATTTGAAAACTGCACATTTTAGAGTGGACTTTTATTGTCTCAGCATGAGATGCACCTGTGTAATGACCATGCCGTTTAATCTTGATATGCCACACCTGTCAAGTGGATGGATTATCTTGGCAAAGGAGAAATACTCACTAACAGGGATGTAAACAAATTTGTGAACAACATCTGAGAAATAAGCTTTTTGTGCGTAAGGATAATGTCTGGGATATTTTATTTCAGCTCATGAAATATGGGACAAACACTTTACATGTTGCGTTTATAAACATTTTTTTTATTCAAATGATTTCATTTTAACCCCTTTTTCTCCACAATCTTGTGACATTCAAATTACGATTTTGTTTCATCGCTGCAACTTCCCAATGGGCTCGGGAGAGGCGAAGGTCGAGTCATGCGTCCTTCGAAACATGACCCTCCAAACCACGCTTCATAACAACCGCCTGCTTAACCTGGAAGCCAGCCGCACCAATGTGTCGGCGGAAACACCGCTCAACTGATGACAGAAGTCAGCCTGCAGGTGCCCGGCCTGCCACAAGGAGTTGCTAGAGAACGATGAGCCAAGTAAAGCCCCCCCGGCCAAACCCTCCCCTAACCCGGGCAACGCTTTGGCAATTGTGTGCCACTCCATGTAATTCCTGGTCACACGGGTCTGTAGTGACACCTCAAGCACTGCAGTGCCTTAGACCGCTGTGCCACTCGGGAGGACTGTTACATTGATATTTTTGTTCAGTATACAAGTTCATGCAGTTGTGTGAGGATGGTGCTGATGCAGTTGTGTGAGGATGGTGCTGATGCAGTTGTGTGAGGATGGTGCTCCACCCCTCTGATCTTTCATTAGTGAAATAGCAGCCATGTTATTCGGCTATATTGTCTATCTATTGTAGCCATATTATTGTTCATAGCCTAAGTAATTTGAGGTTGTATTAAGATTAAACCTGCCATTTAGTATTGCATTTAATTTCCCCTTTTTCAGAACCACACTCTCTTGGTTAAAACATTTGACAAGCCATAGCTTAAAGTGCCTTAACCCATACACTGTGCCGTTCCTGTGAATCAGCATTATTAAACCACCTCAACTGGAATCCTACCCCTCTGTCCTCTGTCCTCTTACAAGCACCTGTGAGAGAACACACTGTGATAAGAAAACCCCAAGAATACACAGTCCACTTCAGGGAGGGTGGTGCTGCCCATATACTGTTTAACAGGGAAATGAAAAAGTTTAATTTTTGCACACCAAGATCTCATTAATTGCCAAAGAAACATAAAAAAAAGAAAGTTTTTTACATTACGACGATAACGACATCATGAGCATGGCCACAAGTGTTCAGATAATCACGAGACTCACTTTTGTCATCATATTTACTGAATATCGGTCATCGACAGAATTATCATCCAATATCGATATATTGGTAAAAGGCCAATGTTGGCCAATAACACTGGACATATATTGGTCAGGCACTAGTTTTCAAATAAAAATGATCCCTCTACACACTTCTAAAAGAGAACTCTCACTACTTCCCTGCCAAAGATACCCCTCTTTCAACTCATCAGTCATAGATCTCTCTCCATGCTCCTGAAAGACATATCCCTCTCTCTTTTCCTCTGCCAAAGATCTCCCTCTCTGTACTCCTCGCTATCAGAAATCTAGTCTACTTCTCCCAGGCTATAAATGTGCAGCTACAGATCTCTCTCTGTGTCTCTATCAGTCCTCACTCTGCCAACAGCACAAGCAGCACAAAGCAGAGCAGAGCTTGGAAACGACTTACAGCTCCTCAACATTAACTCAGCAATGACAGAGATACAGAGGGGCCAAAAGCTTCTAGTGGAAGAAGAACATAAACTTGGGTTTTCTTTTTCTTAACTATTAATGCAGGCAAATAAATGTTCAAGCCGGAAACACAAGAAGCTTCTTAAACCTACTGCTTCTACTAGTACAATATCAATAGTTTAAATAATTCATCAGGTAAAAACCTAAGAGGCCAAAACACTTGCTGGCTACTTCTATTAGAATATTGCATAAATAGTTAAAAAGGTGATGACAGTAAGACTACATACACAGTGTGTGTGTGCACGCAGTGGTTGTTGAGGTTATAACATACATAACTGTATGAATCCCCAGGGAACCTTCCCTAGAGCCTGTTTATGTATTCAGAGGGGTGTGTGTCAGGCTAAATCAATTCAGAAGGGAGTGTGTGTTGCAGACTAACGCATTCCTGTGGGAATTTGTGTGTGTTAGGCTTGCCATCTAGTTTGGTCTGTCCACACATCTTCCTTAGCCTCATACACTGCAGTGTGTCAAAAGCACTCTGTCCAATCGCAACTCTAATCAAAATCCAAACAAACAAATCAATGACATCATCGCTGTGGAGAGAGAATATTAGGTCTCATTAGTGTTATGCAGTGCTTCTGCAGTTGGGACGACAACAATTCCTCAGAGTGGAGACTCCACAGAAAGGCAGCTATTTCTCCCCTGTGAGGACTAGAAGAGGCACCATATCCACTAGACATGTCCCCATTGTGAAGTCTCTACAGTACCATGTCCCTATAGTGAAGTCTCTACAGCACCATGTCCCCATAGTGAAGTCTCTACAGCACCATGTCCCCATAGTGAAGTCTCTACAGCACCATGTCCCCATAGTGAAGTCTCTACAGCACCATGTCCCCATAGTGAAATCTCTACAGCACCATGTCCCCATAGTGAAGTCTCTACAGCACCATGTCCCCATAGTGAAGTCTCTACAGCACCATGTCCCCATAGTGAAGTCTCTACAGCACCATGTCCCCATAGTGAAGTCTCTACAGCACCATGTCCCCATAGTGAAGTCTCTACAGCACCATGTCCCCATAGTGAAGTCTCTACAGCACCATGTCCCCATAGTGAAGTCTCCACAGCACCATGTCCCCATAGTGAAGTCTCCACAGTTCCATGTCCCCATAGTGAAATCTCCACAGTTCCATGTCCCCATAGTGAAATCTCTACAGTCCCATGTCCCCATAGTGAAGTCTCTACAGTCCCATGTCCCCATAGTGAAGTCTCTACAGTCCCATGTCCCCATAGTGAAGACTCTACAGCCCCATGTCCCCATAGTGAAGTCCCCACAGTCCCATGTCCCCACAGTACAATGTCCCCATAGTGAAGTCTCTACAGCACCATGTCCCCATAGTGAAGTCTCCACAGCACCATGTCCCCATAGTGAAGTCTCCACAGCACCATGTCCCCATAGTGAAGTCTCCACAGTTCCATGTCCCCATAGTGAAATCTCTACAGTCCCATGTCCCCATAGTGAAGACTCCACAGTACCTTGTCCCCATAGTGAAGTATTTACAGTTCCATGTCCCCATAGTGAAGTATTTACAGTCCCATGTCCCCATAGTGAAGTCTCCACAGTTCCATGTCCCCATAGTGAAGTACTGTACCCTGTCTTCACAAAACAACCCACTGGAACACACTGGTTAAATCAAGGTCGTTTCCAAATCATTTCAATGAAATTACGTTGAACCAAAGTGGAAAAGTCGTTGAAAAGACGTCTGTGCCTCATTAGACCCTGTCCGTCTCCACAGCATTTTATTTCTTTAAGTTGACTGAGCCTCATCTCCCGGTAGCTACTTGGCTCTAGACAGACTGACGATGCAATGACTTGGTGGCAGGTGGTGTTGCGTACCACAGAGGCAATAAATCTAATCAAGACTGCTGATTAATGTGTCAAATGTCTTGGATAATAAATGGTTGTTGGGGAAGTCCCCACTCCGAGCGAGAGAGAAAGAATTAAAACAGTATGAGTAAACAGAGGATGGAAAGCCCTAAAAGATTCCATATGGTCCTAATTTGTCTGGACCTGTATCTTCAATAAAGTTTATTTTTTATAAAGTCATGTAAATCCTACTGTAATGTAAAGCTAATCTCTTTCTTTCTGGGCCATTGAGATGTATTTGTATTTATTATGGATCCCCATTAGCTGCTGACAAGGCATATAATTTTCAATTCTTTGAGAGTAGATGAGCGGCCGACCGACCGACCGAGAGAGCGAGAGACCAACCGAGAGAGAGACCGACCGAGAGAGCAAAGGAGAGCGAGCGAGATAGACAGAGCAAGCGACAGAGCGAGCGAGCGACCGACGGAGCGACCGACGGAGCGAGGGAGCGACCGACGGAGCGACCGACGGAGCGACCGACAGAGCGAGGGAGCGACCGACAGAGCGAGGGAGCGACCGACCGACAGAGCGAGGGAGCGACCGACAGAGCGAGGGAGCGACCGACAGAGCGAGCGACCGACAGAGCGAGCGAGCGACCGACGGAGCGACCGACGGAGCGACCGACAGAGCGAGGGAGCGACCGACAGAGCGAGGGAGCGACCGACCGACAGAGCGAGGGAGCGACCGACAGAGCGAGGGAGCGACCGACAGAGCGAGCGACCGACCGACCGACAGAGCGAGCGAGCGACCGACAGAGCGAGCGAGCGAGCGACTGACAGTGTGAGCGAGCGACCGACAGAGCGAGCGACCGACCGACAGAGCGAGCGACAGAGCGAGCGAGCGACAGAGAGACCGACAGAGCGAGCGAGCGACAGAGCGACCGACAGAGCGAGGGAGCGACCGACAGAGCGAGGGAGCGACCGACAGAGCGAGGGAGCGACCGACAGAGCGACCGACAGAGCGACAGACAGAACGAGGGAGCGACCGACAGAGCGAGGGAGCGAGCGACAGGGCGAGGGAGCGAGCGAGCGACAGAGCGAGGGAGCGAGCGACAGAGCGAGGGAGCGACCGACAGAGCGAGGGAGCGACCGACAGAGCGAGGGAGCGACCGACAGAGCGAGGGAGCGACAGACAGAGCGAGGGAGCGACCGACAGAGCGACAGACAGAACGAGGGAGCGACCGACAGAGCGAGGGAGCGAGCGACAGGGCGAGGGAGCGAGCGAGCGACAGAGCGAGGGAGCGAGCGACAGAGCGAGGGAGCGACCGACAGAGCGAGGGAGCGACAGACAGAGCGAGGGAGCGACAGACAGAGCGAGGGAGCGACAGACAGAGCGAGGGAGCGACAGACAGAGCGAGGGAGCGACAGACAGAGCGAGGGAGCGACAGACAGAGCGAGGGAGCGACAGAGAGCGAGGGAGCGACAGAGAGCGAGGGAGCGACAGACAGAGCGAGGGAGCGACAGACAGAGCGAGGGAGCGACAGACAGAGCGAGGGAGCGACAGACAGAGCGAGGGAGCGACAGACAGAGCGAGGGAGCGACAGACAGAGCGAGGGAGCGACAGACAGAGCGAGGGAGCGACAGACAGAGCGAGGGAGCGACAGACAGAGCGAGGGAGCGACAGACAGAGCGAGGGAGCGACAGACAGGGCGAGGGAGCGACCGACAGGGCGAGGGAGCGACCGACAGAGCGAGGGAGCGAGCGACAGAGCGAGCGACAGAGCGAGCAACCGAGCGAGCGACCGACAGAGCGAGCGAGCGACAGAGCGAGCGACAGAGCGAGCGAGCGACAGAGCGACCGACAGAGCGACCGACAGAGCGAGGGAGCGACCGACAGAGCGAGGGAGCGACCGACAGAGCGAGCGACCGACCGACAGAGCGAGCGAGCGAGCGACAGAGCGAGCGACAGAGCGGGTGAGCGATAGAGCGAGCGAGCAACCGACAGAGCGAGCGAGCGACCGACAGAGCGAGCGACCGACAGAGCGAGCGACCGACAGAGCGAGCGACCGACAGAGCGAGGGAGCGAGCGGCAGGGCGAGGGAGCGAGCGAGCGACAGAGCGAGGGAGCGAGCGACAGAGCGAGGGAGTGACCGACAGAGCGAGGGAGCGACCGACAGAGCGAGGGAGCGACCGACAGAGCGAGGGAGCGACCGACAGAGCGAGGGAGGGAGCGACCGACAGAGCGAGCGACGGAGCGAGCGACAGAGCGAGGGAGCGACCGACAGAGCGAGGGAGCGACCGACAGAGCGAGGGAGCGACCGACAGAGCGAGGGAGCGACCGACAGAGCGAGGGAGGGAGCGAGGGAGGGAGCGACAGAGCGAGCGACAGAGCGAGCGACAGAGCGAGCGACAGAGCGAGGGAGCGAGCGACAGAGCGAGGGAGCGACCGACAGAGCGAGGGAGCGACCGACAGAGCGAGCGACCGACCGACAGAGCGAGCGAGCGACAGAGCGAGCGACAGAGCGAGGGAGCGACCGACAGAGCGAGGGAGCGACCGACAGAGCGAGGGAGGGAGCGACCGAGCGAGCGAGCGACAGAGCGAGCGACAGAGCGAGCGACAGAGCGAGGGAGCGAGCGACAGAGCGAGGGAGCGACCGACAGAGCGAGGGAGCGACCGACAGAGCGAGGGAGGGAGCGACCGAGCGAGCGACAGAGCGAGCGACAGAGCGAGGGAGCGACCGACAGAGCGACCGACAGAGCGAGGGAGCGACCGACAGAGCGACCGAGCGAGCGACCGAGCGACAGAGCGAGCGACAGAGCGAGCGACAGAGCGAGCGACAGAGCGAGGGAGCGAGCGACAGAGCGAGGGAGCGACCGACAGAGCGAGGGAGCGACCGACAGAGCGAGCGAGCGACCGACAGAGCGAGCGACAGAGCGAGTGAGCGACAGAGCGAGCGAGCGACCGACAGAGCGAGCGAGCGACCGACAGAGCGAGCGACCGACAGAGCGAGCGACCGACAGAGCGAGCGAGCGACCGACAGAGCGAGCGACCGACAGAGCGAGGGAGCGAGCGAGCGACAGAGCGAGGGAGCGAGCGACAGAGCGAGGGAGCGACCGACAGAGCGAGGGAGCGACCGACAGAGCGAGGGAGCGACCGACAGAGCGAGGGAGCGACCGACAGAGCGAGGGAGCGACCGACAGAGCGAGGGAGCGACCGACAGAGCGAGGGAGCGACCGACAGAGCGAGGGAGGGAGCGACCGAGCGAGCGACAGAGCGAGCGACAGAGCGAGGGAGCGAGCGACAGAGCGAGGGAGCGACCGACAGAGCGAGGGAGCGACCGACAGAGCGAGGGAGCGACCGACAGAGCGAGCGAGCGACCGACAGAGCGAGCGAGCGACAGAGCGAGCGAGCGACCGACAGAGCGAGCGAGCGGCCGACAGAGCGAGGGAGCGAGCGGCAGGGCGAGGGAGCGAGCGAGCGACAGAGCGAGGGAGCGACCGACAGAGCGAGGGAGCGACCGACAGAGCGAGGGAGCGACCGACAGAGCGGGGGAGCGACCGACAGAGCGAGGGAGCGACCGACAGAGCGAGGGAGCGACCGAGCGAGCGACAGAGCGAGAGACAGAGCGAGCGAGACAGAGCGACCGAGACAGAGCGACCGAGACAGAGCGACCGAGACAGAGCGACCGAGACAGAGCGACCGAGACAGAGCGACCGAGACAGAGCGACCGAGACAGAGCGACCGAGACAGAGCGACCGAGACAGAGCGACCGAGACAGAGCGACCGAGACAGAGCGACCGAGACAGAGCGACCGAGACAGAGTGACCGAGACAGAGCGACCGAGAGAGAGCGAGAGAGAGCGAGACAGACAGACAGACCGAGAGAGAGCGACAGACAGACAGACCGAGAGAGAGCGAGACAGACAGACCGAGAATGACAGAGAGCTCCACCAGAAGAAAAACAACAGAGAGGATGAAGTTCAATCCCTCACATGGAGAATTAGTAGAAAATCCAGGTGGATTAGTTCAAAGGTACAAGCCGATCTAATAACAAAGTCTTTAAGTGTGCGTGTGGTGTGTGTGTGGTGTGTGTAGTGTGTGTTTGTGGGCCTCCAGTAGACCAGGAAAGCATTCGGTGTAACCTACTGTATAATATCCTCATACAGTAACAATGCTAACCACCTGTATTGTCTCTCTAAAGCCATCTAGTCTCTCAGCTGTTTGACCACCATTAACACAGACAAAGGAGGGGTGTGTTAATAAAGTTCTGAACTGACTGTGGATCAGATCTCACAGACAGAAGTCCCCAGCAAAACACAAGCAGCCTTTCTGAATTATAGATGGAGTTCAGTACAGAGCAAGTTTAGTACTGAGTGTCTGGCTACTCAGTTCACTGGTTCAAAAGGAACACAGTTAGTGGTCAACCTTGGCTATGGTGAATTTCTTCATAAATATTTTACTCAATAGACCATGGGTTTCAATAACACCACCACCTCTGACTGGAGAGTGAGACACGTTTGTTTCCTGGACTGACAACTTTTTAAGAGAGAGTAGAGGGAGGGAGAGAGGAGACTAGAGGGAGGGAGAGGGGAGACTAGAGGGAGGGAGAGAGGAGACTAGAGAGAGGAGACTAGAGAGAGGGAGGAGACTAGAGAGAGGGAGGAGAGTAGAGAGAGGGAGGAGAGTAGAGAGAGGGAGGAGAGTAGAGAGAGGGAGGAGAGTAGAGTAGAGAGAGGAGAGTAGAGTAGAGAGGAGGAGGAGAGTAGAGAGAGGGAGGAGAGTAGAGGGAGGGAGACAGGAGAGTAGAGGGAGGGAGACAGGAGAGTAGAGGGAGGGAGACAGGAGAGTAGAGGGAGGGAGACAGGAGAGTAGAGGGAGGGAGACAGGAGACTAGAGGGAGGGAGACAGGAGACTAGAGGGAGGGAGACAGGAGACTAGAGGGAGGGAGACAGGAGACTAGAGGGAGGGAGACAGGAGACTAGAGGGAGGGAGACAGGAGACTAGAGGGAGGGAGACAGGAGACTAGAGGGAGGGAGACAGGAGACTAGAGGGAGGGAGACAGGAGACTAGAGGGAGGGAGACAGGAGACTAGAGGGAGGGGAGAGTAGAGAGAGGGAGGAGAGGAGAGTAGAGTAGAGAGAGGGAGGAGAGTAGAGAGAGTAGAAGGTGGGGAGAGTAGAGTAGAGAGAGTAGAGGGAAAGAGTAGAGAGAGTAGAGAGAGAGTAGAGGGAGGGAGAGAGGAGAGTAGAGGGAGGGAGAGAGGAGAGTAGAGAGAGAGGAGAGTAGAAGGAGAGTAGAGAGAGTAGAGGGAGGGAGAGAGGAGAGTAGAGGGAGGGAGAGAGGAGAGTAGAGGGAGGGAGAGAGGAGACTAGAGGGAGGGAGAGAGGAGACTAGAGGGAGGGAGAGAGGAGACTAGAGGGAGGGAGAGAGGAGACTAGAGGGAGGGAGAGAGGAGACTAGAGGGAGGGAGAGAGGAGACTAGAGGGAGGGAGAGAGGAGAGTAGAGGGAGGGAGGAGAGTAGAGGGAGGGAGAGAGGAGAGTAGAGGGAGAGTAGAGGGAGAGGAGAGTAGAGGGAGGGGGAGAGTAGAGAGAGAGGAGAGTAGAGGGAGGGGGAGAGTAGAGAGAGAGGAGGGGAGAGTAGAGAGAGGAGAGGGAGAGAGGAGAGTAGAGAGAGGGAGAGAGGAGAGTAGAGGGAGGGAGGGAGAGAGGAGAGTAGAGGGAGGGAGAGAGGAGACTAGAGGGAGGGAGAGAGGAGACTAGAGGGAGGGAGAGAGGAGACTAGAGGGAGGGAGAGAGGAGACTAGAGGGAGGGAGAGAGGAGAGTAGAGAGAGTAGAGGGAGAGAGGAGAGTAGAGAGGAGAGTAGAGAGAGGGAGGAGAGTAGAGAGAGGGAGGAGAGTAGAGAGAGGAGAGTAGAGAGAGAGGAGAGTAGAGGGAGAGTAGAGAGAGTAGAGGGAAGGAGAGAGGAGAATAGAGGGAGGGAGAGAGGAGAGTAGAGGGAGGGAGAGAGGAGAGTAGAGGGAGGGAGTAGAGTAGAGAGAGGGAGGAGAGTAGAGGGAGTAGAGGGAGAGTAGAGAGAGAGTAGCGGGTGAGAGGAGAGTAGAGAGAGGGAGGAGAGTAGAGAGGAGAGTAGAGAGAGGAGAGTAGAGGGAGGGAAAGAGGAGAGTAGAGGGAGGGAGAGAGGAGACTAGAGGGAGGGAGAGAGGAGACTAGGGGGAGGGAGAGAGGAGACTAGAGGGAGGGAGAGGAGACTAGAGGGAGAGAGGAGAGTAGAGAGAGGGAGAGAGGAGACTAGAGGGAGAGGAGAGTAGAGGGAGAGGAGAGTAGAGGGAGAGGAGAGTAGAGAGAGGAGAGTAGAGAGAGGAGAGGGAGAGAGGAGAGTAGAGAGAGGGAGAGAGGAGAGAGGGAGAGAGGAGAGTAGAGAGAGTAGAGGGAAAGAGTAGAGAGAGTAGAGAGAGAGGAGAGTAGAGGGAGAGTAGAGAGAGTAGAGGGAGGGAGAGAGGAGAGTAGAGGGAGGGAGAGAGGAGAGTAGAGGGAGGGAGAGAGGAGAGTAGAGTGAGGGAGAGAGGAGAGTAGAGAGAGGAGAGTAGAGAGAGTAGAGGAGAGAGAGGAGAGTAGAGAGAGGGAGGAGAGTAGAGAGAGGGAGGAGAGTAGAGAGAGGGAGGAGAGTAGAGAGAGAGAGGAGAGTAGAGAGGGAGGAGAGTAGAGAGAGGGAGGGAGAGTAGAGAGAGGGAGGAGAGTAGAGGGAGGGAGAGAGGAGAATAGAGGGAGGGAGAGAGGAGAGTAGAGGGAGGGAGAGAGGAGAGTAGAGGGAGGGAGTAGAGTAGAGAGAGGGAGGAGAGTAGAGGGAGTAGAGGGAGAGTAGAGAGAGAGTAGCGGGTGAGAGGAGAGTAGAGAGAGGGAGGAGAGTAGAGAGGAGAGTAGAGAGAGGAGAGTAGAGGGAGGGAAAGAGGAGAGTAGAGGGAGGGAGAGAGGAGACTAGAGAGAGGGAGAGAGGAGACTAGAGGGAGGGAGAGAGGAGACTAGAGGGAGGGAGAGAGGAGACTAGAGGGAGGGAGAGAGGAGAGTAGAGAGAGGGAGAGAGGAGACTAGAGGGAGAGGAGAGTAGAGGGAGAGGAGAGTAGAGGGAGGGAGGGGAGAGTAGAGAGAGGAGAGAGGGAGAGAGGAGAGTAGAGAGAGTAGAGGGAAAGAGTAGAGAGAGTAGAGAGAGAGGAGAGTAGAGGGAGAGTAGAGAGAGTAGAGGGAGGGAGAGAGGAGAGTAGAGGGAGGGAGAGAGGAGAGTAGAGGGAGGGAGAGAGGAGAGTAGAGGGAGGGAGAGAGGAGAGTAGAGAGAGGAGAGTAGAGAGAGGAGAGTAGAGAGAGAGAGGAGAGTAGAGAGAGGGAGGAGAGTAGAGAGAGGGAGGAGAGTAGAGAGAGGGAGGAGAGTAGAGAGAGGGAGGAGAGTAGAGAGAGGGAGGAGAGTAGAGAGAGAGAGGAGAGTAGAGAGGGAGGAGAGTAGAGAGAGGGAGGGAGAGTAGAGAGAGGGAGGAGAGTAGAGAGAGGGAGTAGAGTAGAGAGAGGGAGGAGAGTAGAGGGAGTAGAGGGAGAGTAGAGAGAGAGTAGCGGGTGAGAGGAGAGTAGAGAGAAAGAGTAGCGGGAGAGAGGCAAGTACAGGGAGTAGAGGGAGAGAGGCGAGTAGAGGGAGAGAGGGAGGCGAGTAGAGAGAGGGAGAGGGGAGAGAGTAGAGAGAGAGAGGGAGAGAGTAGAGGGAGAGAGGAGAGGGAGAGAGGAGAGTAGAGGGAGAGAGGAGAGTAGAGGGAGAGAGGAGAGTAGAGGGAGAGCGGAGAGTAGAGGGAGAGCGGAGAGTAGAGGGAGAGCGGAGAGTAGAGGGAGAGCGGAGAGTAGAGGGAGAGCGGAGAGTAGAGGGAGAGCGGAGAGTAGAGGGAGAGCGGAGAGTAGAGGGAGAGCGGAGAATAGAGGGAGAGCGGAGAATAGAGGGAGAGCGGAGAATAGAGGGAGAGCGGAGAGTAGAGGGAGAGCGGAGAGCAGAGGGAGGGGGGAGAGTAGAGAGAGAGGAGAGTAGAGAGAGAGGGAGGAGAGTAGAGAGGGAGGAGAGTAGAGAGAGGGAAAGAGGAGAGTAGAGGGAGACAGGAGAGTAGAGGGAGGGAGAGAGGAGACTAGAGGGAGGGAGACAGGAGAGTAGAGAGAGTAGAGGGAGAGAGGAGAGTAGAGAGGGAGGAGAGTAGAGAGAGGGAGGAGAGTAGAGAGAGGGAGGAGAGTAGAGAGAGGGAGGAGAGTAGAGAGAGGGAGGAGAGTAGAGAGAGGGAGGAGAGTAGAGAGAGGGAGGAGAGTAGAGAGAGGGAGGAGAGTAGAGAGAGGGAGGAGAGTAGAGAGAGAGAGGAGAGTAGAGAGGGAGGAGAGTAGAGAGAGGGAGGGAGAGTAGAGAGAGGGAGGAGAGTAGAGAGAGGGAGTAGAGTAGAGAGAGGGAGGAGAGTAGAGGGAGTAGAGGGAGAGAGGAGAGTAGAGAGAAAGAGTAGCGGGTGAGAGGAGAGTAGAGAGAAAGAGTAGCGGGAGAGAGGCAAGTACAGGGAGTAGAGGGAGAGAGGCGAGTAGAGGGAGAGAGGGAGGCGAGTAGAGAGAGGGAGAGGGGAGAGAGTAGAGAGAGTAGAGGGAGAGAGTAGAGGGAGAGAGTAGAGGGAGAGAGTAGAGGGAGAGAGGAGAGTAGAGGGAGAGCGGAGAGTAGAGGGAGAGCTGAGAGTAGAGGGAGAGCGGAGAGTAGAGGGAGAGCGGAGAGTAGAGGGAGAGTAGAGGGAGGGAGAGAGGAGAGTAGAGAGAGTAGAGAGAGAGTAGAGGGAGGGAGAGAGGAGAGGAGAGGGAGGGAGAGAGGAGAGGGAGGGAGAGAGGAGAGTAGAGGGAGAGGAGAGAGGAGAGTAGAGGGAGAGGAGAGTAGAGGGAGGGGGAGAGTAGAGAGAGAGGAGAGTAGAGGGAGAGAGGAGAGTAGAGGGAGAGCGGAGAGTAGAGGGAGAGCGGAGAGTAGAGGGAGAGCGGAGAGTAGAGGGAGAGCGGAGAGTAGAGGGAGAGCGGAGAGTAGAGGGAGAGCGGAGAGTAGAGGGAGAGCGGAGAGTAGAGGGAGAGCGGAGAGTAGAGGGAGAGTAGAGGGAGGGAGAGAGGAGAGTAGAGAGAGTAGAGAGAGAGTAGAGGGAGGGAGAGAGGAGAGGAGAGGGAGGGAGGGAGGGAGGGAGGGAGGGAGGGGGAGGGAGGGAGGGAGGGAGGGAGGGAGGGAGGGAGGGAGGGAGGGAGGGAGGGAGAGAGGAGAGGAGAGAGAGGGAGGGAGAGAGGAGAGGAGAGGAGAGAGAGAGGGAGAGAGGAGAGTAGAGGGAGAGGAGAGTAGAGGGAGAGGAGAGTAGAGGGAGGGGGAGAGTAGAGAGAGAGGAGAGTTGAGGGAGAGGAGAGTAGAGGGAGAGGAGAGTAGAGGGAGAGGAGAGTAGAGGGAGAGGAGAGAGTAGAGAGAGGAGAGGGAGAGAGGAGAGTAGAGAGAGGGAGAGAGGAGAGTAGAGTAGAGAGAGTAGAAGGTGGGGAGAGTAGAGAGAGTAGAAGATGGGGAGAGTAGAGTAGAGAGAGTAGAGGGAAAGAGTAGAGAGAGTAGAGGGAAAGAGGAGAGTAGAAGGTGGGGAGAGTAGAGGGAGAGAGTAGAGAGAGAGGAGAGTAGAGAGAGTAGAGGGAGAGAGGAGTAGAGGGAGAGAGGAGTAGAGAGAGTAGAAGGTGGGGAGAGGAGAGAGAGTCAAGATATGGACGATCTACACTGCTCAAAAAAATAAAGGGAACACTTAAACAACACAATGTAACTCCAAGTCAATCACACTTCTGTGAAATCAAACTGTCCACTTAGGAAGAAACACTGATTGACAATAAATTTCACATGCTGTTGTGGAAATGCAATAGACAACTGGTTGAAATTATAGGCAATTAGCAAGACACCCCCAATAAAGGATTGGTTTTGCAGGTGGTGACCACAGACCACTTCTCAGTTCCTATGCTTCCTGGCTGATGTTTTGGTCACTTTTGAATGCTGGCGGTGCTTTCACTCTAGTGGTAGCATGAGACGGAGTCTACAACCCACACAAGTGGCTCAGGTAGTGCAGCTCATCCAGGATGGCACATCAATGCGAGCTGTGGCAAGAAGGTTTGCTGTGTCTGTCAGCGTAGTGTCCAGAGCATGGAGGCGCTACCAGGAGACAGGCCAGTACATCAGGAGACGTGGAGGAGACCGTGGGAGGGCAACAACCCAGCAGCAGGACCGCTACCTCCACCTTTGTGCAAGGAGGAGCAGGAGGAACACTGCCAGAGCTCTGCAAAATGACCTCCAGCAGGCCACAAATGTGCATGTATCTGCTGAAACGGTCAGAAACAGACTCCATGAGGGTGGTATGAGGGCCCGACGTCCACAGGTTTTGGGTTGTGCTTACAGCCCAACACCGTGCAGGACGTTTGGCATTTGCCAGAGAACACCAAGATTGGCAAATTCGCCACTGGCGCCCTGTGCTCTTCACAGATGAAAGCAGGTTCACACTGAGCACATGTGACAGACGTGACAGAGTCTGGAGACGCCGTGGAGAACGTTCTGCTGCCTGCCACATCCTCCAGCATGACCGGTTTGGCGGTGGGTCAGTCATGGTGTGGGGTGGCACTTCTTTGGGGGGCCGCACAGCCCTCCATGTGCTCGACAGAGGTAGCCTGACTGCCATTAGGTACCGAGATGAGACCCTCAGACCCCTTGTGAGACCATATGCTGGTGCGGTTGGCCCTGGGTTCCTCCTAATGCAAGACAATGCTAGACCTCATGTGGCTGGAGTGTGTCAGCAGTTCCTGCAAGAGGAAGGCATTGATGCTATGGACTGGCCCGCCCGTTCCCCAGACCTGAATCCAATTGAGCACATCTGGGACATCATGTCTCGCTCCATCCACCAATGCCACGTTGCACCACAGACTGTCCAGGAGTTGGTGGATGCTTTAGTCCAGGTCTGGGAGGAGATCCCTCAGGAGACCATCCGCCACCTCATCAGGAGCATGCCAAGGCGTTGTAGGGAGTTCATACAGGCACGTGGAGGCCACACACACTACTGAGCCTCATTTTGACTTGTTTTAAGGACATTACATCAAAGTTGGATCAGCCTGTAGTGTGGTTTTCCACTTTAATTTTGAGTGTGACTCCAAATCCAGACCTCCATGGGTTGATAAATTTGATTTCCATTGATAATTTTTGTGTGATTTTGTTGTCAGCACATTCAACTATGTAAAGAAAAAATAATTTAATAAGAATATTTCATTCATTCAGATCTAGGATGTGTTATTTTAGTGTTCCCTTCATTTTTTTGAGCAGTGTATTTCTCCAGGTGATTTGTGAGGACTACAGCTGTCCCACACAGCCCCTCCCACTACGACACAGACAACCTGACTGCAGCCTAACCACTGGCAATGATGGTGTGTGCGTCTGTCTGTGTGAAACCAATGCAGCTGCGGTATTTAAAATCTGGAGAGAGTCCTCTAATGAAGGTAACAGCACTAACGGCAGCTTCCTTACGCTGTCCCATGGCTCAAGGTGCTTAGTGACAGAACACACAAATACACTAGTATTCCTGTCCATCACATTAACACAGCTCTACAATTATAACTCGCTCAACAAAGTGCATCATTTTCTCTTGCACAGCACAGCAGTGTAGCAAAGAGAATCTGCTAAGTCTGGCAGCAGCTCAGTAAATTGTACAAATGAAATTGAACAGGAAAATGCCAGTAGGTAGAATAGCATCCTCGAAGCCCGCTTTATTTAAAATATGGAGTCCTAGTGGATTACTGTGAGGCCTAGAATTCTGGAGCTCTGTTGATATGAATGTGCTTTTAAAGAAGCTGAAGGTGGTGGTTTAGAAAAAGGGAAACAAGACATTCTAGTACGAAGAGAGGAACGACACATGACTGCATAAATCCTCACAGCCAGAGGAGTGAAATGATGAAGTCAAAACGTAATGTTAAAGTGATAAATGCCCTGCAGGGCTTCTATTGATATTGAACAAATAATAAACACCAGAAGCGGAGCGCCTTATTGCGTTTCATTCATCTCAAACTCTCAGTTCCAAACCATTAAACAAACATCGATGGAACATTATCATTCTAGAAGGAGCTCTGCTTTCTCTCACTCCTGTCTCCCAAGGACGCGTTAATGACACGTCTCTATGGTTCACCTGAATGGGTGACTCATGATAACATATCTGTTGGCTCTGCCACTGTAATTTCATCTGACTGAGTGACTCATGATGACATATCTGTTGGCTCTGCCACTGTAATTTCACCAGACTGAGTGACTCATGATAACATATCTGTTGGCTCTGCCACTGTAATTTCACCTGACTGAGTGACTCATGATAACATATTGGTTGGCTCTGCCACTGTAATTTCACCTGACTGAGTGACTCATGATAACATATTGGTTGGCTCTGCCACTGTAATTTCACCTGACTGAGTGACTCATGATAACATATTGGTTGGCTCTGCCACTGTAATTTCACCTGACTGAGTGACTCATGATAACATATTGGTTGGCTCTGCCACTGTAATTTCATCTGACTGAGTGACTCATGATAACATATTGGTTGGCTCTGCCACTGTAATTTCACCTGACTGAGTGACTCATGATAACATATCTGTTGGCTCTGCCACTGTAATTTCACCTGACTGAGTGACTCATGATAACATATTGGTTGGCTCTGCCACTGTAATTTCACCTGACTGAGTGACTCATGATAACATATTGGTTGGCTCTGCCACTGTAATTTCACCTGACTGAGTGACTCATGATAACATATTGGTTGGCTCTGCCACTGTAATTTCATCTGACTGAGTGACTCATGATGACATATCTGTTGGCTCTGCCACTGTAATTTCACCTGACTGAGTGACTCATGATAACATATTGGTTGGCTCTGCCACTGTAATGGGTGACCCGATTGTTTATTATATTGACAAGATATTTGAGTGACCGCTCTAACAAAGGAAATACATGTCCTCAATGATGGAAGGCTGTGGGATGAGTTGAGATCAGGTGGGATCATTCTAGCCAATGAGAGGGCAGATAAGTGTCAACAACAGGCCATAGAGATAGAGGACTCATTTTTGTATCTGTGCCATTATAGCATCTGTGACAGCATGAGCAGCGCCATTGAGGCCATCTCCATTTTAAAGTAGTGAATTTTCTTCTTCTTTATTGGCAGATTACTCCCAAATCAGAAATCCCCACCCAATTGATTTTAAAGGTGTGGAAGCCCCCAATGGCAATGTCCATGCTAAAATGGGTTATATCAATGTTGAATCCTCCACCTATATGAAAGCAGGCACAACTTTGAATAAAAAAATAAAATAAAAATGTTTTTTTGTTTGTTCGAAATGCCACTTCCATCAGTGCATTCGATCAAATAAGCCTCATACAGCAAATTAGCCATGACATTTTATATTGACCAAAATCAACACCCTCATTGACCTCCATACAAACACTCCTCGCTTCATGGGCTTATTTTCATGGACAGATTTTGGGCAAAGTAAAACCTCTCGCAATTGCCTCTTCCTCTGGTGACACATGATGACATTGAGAGCATTGGACTATAAGCTTTTATCTGCAAAAATATGATTCTGAGATAACTGGCTTTAAAGTTCCAAAACCTCATTGGTTTGAATGATGTCAGAAATTTTGATCTTGTATTCGTTTGAACTTAACATGAATATTTCAATAGAGAACATTGTACGAACAAGCATGAATTTTGTAAGAGGGTGATACTCCGAAAGCTCCTGCCACCTGTCTGGAACTGAGCTGTGTGGATCTCAAGTCCTCAGACTGAAAATACAGTCATAAGTCCATCTGGCTGACTCAGCGCAGCATGTTCATTTTAATAGAGACAAAGAAAATGGCCGACTTAGGCAAATGTGAGAAGAGCCACAGCATCCACAGAATCCAGCAACAAGTCTGCAGCTAGAGTTAGAAACCCCCACTGGATACTGCAGACACACAGACAAACACGCCAGACTCTCCCCATAGTCTCTAATGTAGCCACACACACTCCCCATAGTCTCGAATGTAGCCACACATACTCCCCCTAGTCTCTACTGCAGCCACACAGACAAACACGCCAGACACTCCCCCTAGTCTATAAAGTAGCCACACACACTCCCCATAGTCTATAAAGTAGCCACACACACTCCCCCTAGTCTATAAAGTAGCCACACACACTCCCCATAGTCTCTAATGTAGCCACACACACTCCCCCTAGTCTCTAATGTAGCCACACACACTCCCCCTAGACTCTAATGTAGCCACACAGACACTCCCCCTAGACTCTGCTGCATCCACACAGACACTCCCCTAGTCTCTGCTGCAGCCACACAGGCACTCCCCTAGTCTCTACTGCAGCCACACAGACACTCCCCTAGTCTCTACTGCAGCCACACAGGCACCCCCTAGTCTCTACTGCAGCCACAGACAGTCCCCCTAGTCTCTACTGCAGCCACACAGGCACTCACCCTAGTCTCTACTGCAGCCACAGACACTCCCCTAGTCTCTAGTGCAACCACACAGACACTCCCCCTAGTCTCTACTGCAGCCACACAGGCACTCCCCTAGTCTCTAGTGCAGCCACACAGACACTCCCCCTAGTCTCTCGTGCAACCACACAGACACTCCCCTAGTCTCTACTGCAGCCACACAGACACTCCCCTAGTCTCTACTGCAGCCACACAGACAGTCCCCCTAGTCTCTACTGCAGCCACACAGACAGTCCCCCTAGTCTCTACTGCAGCCACACAGACACTCCCCTAGTCTCTACTGCAGCCACACAGACACTCCCCTAGTCTCTACTGCAGCCACAGACACTCCCCTAGTCTCTACTGCAGCCACACAGGCACTCCCCTAGTCTCTACTGCAGCCACACAGACACTCCCCCTAGTCTCTACTGCAGCCACACAGACACTCCCCTAGTCTCTACTGCAGCCACAGACACTCCCCTAGTCTCTACTGCAGCCACACAGGCACTCCCCTAGTCTCTACTGCAGCCACACAGACAGTCCCCCTAGTCTCTACTGCAGCCACACAGACAGTCCCCCTAGTCTCTACTGCAGCCACACAGACAGTCCCCTAGTCTCTACTGCAGCCACACAGACTCTCCCCGAGTCTCTACTGCAGCCACACAGACACTCCCCTAGTCTCTACTGCAGCCACACAGACAGTCCCCCTAGTCTCTACTGCAGCCACACAGACACTCCCCTAGTCTCTACTGCAGCCACAGACACTCCCCTAGTCTCTACTGCAGCCACACAGACACTCCCCTAGTCTCTACTGCAGCCACAGACACTCCCCTAGTCTCTACTGCAGCCACAGACAATCCAGAAGCTCCCGCTTGTCTCTACTGCAGCCACACAGACACTCCCCTAGTCTCTACTGCAGCCACACAGACACAGGGACAGACACTCCCCTAGTCTCTCATGCAGCCACAGGGACAGACACTCCACCTAGTCTCTACTGCAGCCACACAGTAACTCCCCTAGTCTCTACTGCAGCCACACAGACACTCCAGATACTCCTCCTAGTCTCTACTGCAGCCACAGACACTCCCCTAGTCTCGACTGCAGCCACAAAGACACTCCCCTAATCTCGACTGCAGCCACACAGACAGTCCCCCTAGTCTCGACTGCAGCCACAAAGACACTCCCCTAATCTCGACTGCAGCCACACAGACAGTCCCCCTAGTCTCGACTGCAGCCACAAAGACACTCCCCCTAATCTCTACTGCAGCCACACAGACACTCCCCCTAGTCTCGACTGCAGCCACACAGACACTCCAGATACTCCAACTTGTCTCTACTGCAGCCACACAGACACTCCCCCTAGTCTCTAATGTAGCCACACACACTCCCCCTATGGTTAAGGATATAACTGCAGCAGAGGTAGGGTTATAGCTACAGTAGAGGTAGGGTTATAACTACAGTAGAGGTAGGGTTATAACTACAGTAGAGGTAGGGTTATCACTACAGTAGAGGTAGGGTTATCACTACAGTAGAGGTAGGGTTATAACTACAGTAGAGGTAGGGTTATAACTACAGTAGAGGTAGGGTTATAACTACAGTAGAGGTACGATTATAATTACAGTAGAGGTACAATTAGGATTAAATGACCCATACCTGACATAAGGGGCTGTCCTGTCATGTTCATGGGAGCCATGCCAAGGTTGTTCATGGCGGTGGCCCAGGCATTGGGGTCTGACATGGGCATCGGCATGGGGTTGGAGTCCATGGACATGTTACGAATCCCTTCTGCAAAAAGAGAGAGAGTCAGTCAGAATACAGTACAATCAGATAGACTAAAATCCCCTTTGGCTGCTTTGTATCATTCCCTTACATTTCCTCTTTAATAGCTTATATAATCCTCCCTGTAAGATGTTACAACAACACAAATAATGTGTTTTTATTCATGTCTGGCAAAAGCAGAGCGGAAAAATTCCTATTTGTGCTTCGAGGGATGAGAGGTCAACTGTCCAGTGACACAGTCTTTTACATTCTTTTCATAGTGGAGGGATGAGAGGTCATCTGTCCAGTGACACAGTCTTTTACATTCTATTCAGAGTGGAGGGATGAGAGGTCATCTGTCCAGTGACACAGTCTTTTACATTCTATTCAGAGTGGAGGGATGAGAGGTCATCTGTCCAGTGACACAGTCTTTTACATTCTATTCAGAGTGGAGGGATGAGAGGTCAACTGTCCAGTGACACAGTCTTTTACATTCTATTCAGAGTGGAGGGATGAGAGGTCAACTGTCCAGTGACACCCCCTTTTACATATTATTCAGAGTGGAGGGATGAGAGGTCAACTGTCCAGTGACACAGTCTAACATTCTATTCAGAGTGGAGGGATGAGAGGTCAACTGTCCAGTGACACGTCAGCTATCCAGTGACACAGTCTTTTACATTCTATTCAGAGTGGAGGGATGAGAGGTCATCTGTCCAGTGACACAGTCTTTTACATTCTATTCAGAGTGGAGGGATGAGAGGTCATCTGTCCAGTGACACAGTCTTTTACATTCTATTCAGAGTGGAGGGATGAGAGGCCATCTGTCCAGTGACACAGTCTTTTACATTCTATTCAGAGTGGAGGGATGAGAGATCATCTGTCCAGTGACACAGTCTTTTACATTATATTCAAAGTGGAGGGATGAGAGGTCATCTGTCCAGTGACAGTCTTTTACATTCTATTCAGAGTGGAGGGATGAGAGGTCAGCTGTCCAGTGACACAGTCTTTTACATTCTATTCAGAGTGGAGGGATGAGAGATCATCTGTCCAGTGACACAGTCTTTTACATTCTATTCAGAGTGGAGGGATGAGAGGTCAACTGTCCAGTGACACAGTCTTTTACATTCTATTCAGAGTGGAGGGATGAGAGGTCATCTGTCCAGTGACACAGTCTTTTACATTCTATTCAGAGTGGAGGGATGAGAGGTCAGCTGTCCAGTGACACAGTCTTTTACATTCTATTCAGAGTGGAGGGATGAGAGGTCAACTGTCCAGTGACACAGTCTTTTACATTCTATTCAGAGTGGAGGGATGAGAGGTCAGCTGTCCAGTGACACAGTCTTTTACATTCTATTCAGAGTGGAGGGATGAGAGGTCATCTGTCCAGTGACACAGTCTAACATTCTATTCAGAGTGGAGGGATGAGAGGTCAACTGTCCAGTGACACGTCATCTGTCCAGTGACACAGTCTTTTACATTTTATTCAGAGTGGAGGGATGAGAGGTCAACTGTCCAGTGACACAGTCTAACATTCTATTCAGAGTGGAGGGATGAGAGGTCAACTGTCCAGTGACACGTCATCTGTCCAGTGACACAGTCTTTTACATTCTATTCAGAGTGGAGGGATGAGAGGTCATCTGTCCAGTGACACAGTCTTTTACATTATATTCAGAGTGGAGGGATGAGAGGCCATCTGTCCAGTGACACAGTCTTTTACATTCTATTCAGAGTGGAGGGATGAGAGGTCAACTGTCCAGTGACACAGTCTTTTACATTCTATTCAGAGTGGAGGGATGAGAGGCCATCTGTCCAGTGACACAGTCTTTTACATTCTATTCAGAGTGGAGGGATGAGAGATCATCTGTCCAGTGACACAGTCTTTTACATTCTATTCAGAGTGGAGGGATGAGAGGTCAGCTGTCCAGTGACACAGTCTTTTACATTCTATTCAGAGTGGAGGGATGAGAGGTCAACTGTCCAGTGACACAGTCTTTTACATTCTATTCAGAGTGGAGGGATGAGAGGTCAACTGTCCAGTGACAGAGTCTTTTACATTATATTCAAAGTGGAGGGATGAGAGGTCATCTGTCCAGTGACACCCCCTTTTACATTCTATTCAGAGTGGAGGGATGAGAGATCATCTGTCCAGTGACACAGTCTTTTACATTCTATTCAGAGTGGAGGGATGAGAGGTCAACTGTCCAGTGACACAGTCTTTTACATTCTATTCAGAGTGGAGGGATGAGAGGTCATCTGTCCAGTGACACCCCCTTTTACATTCTATTCAGAGTGGAGGGATGAGAGATCATCTGTCCAGTGACACAGTCTTTTACATTCTATTCAGAGTGGAGGGATGAGAGATCATCTGTCCAGTGACACAGTCTTTTACATTATATTCAAAGTGGAGGGATGAGAGGTCAGCTGTCCAGTGACACAGTCTTTTACATTCTATTCAGAGTGGAGGGATGAGAGGTCAGCTGTCCAGTGACACCCCCTTTTACATTCTATTCAGAGTGGAGGGATGAGAGGTCAACTGTCCAGTGACACCCCCTTTTACATTCTATTCAGAGGTTATTAGCATTCATTCCCCTCTTGGCTGAACTTCCTCTGACCTCTTGTAAGAGAGGGCCTCCTGATGATGCTGCTTCTCTTCCCTGGCCGACACTACAAACTCTCAGAATGAACAACAGTACTACCACAACACACTCCTCAGATAGAATCTACACAATAAAACTTCAGTAAAAGAGCAGGGCTAGTTTATGCTTATTTGTCATGGTCAATTTAAGGGAATAAAGCTCACAAAAAGAAGATTACTAGCTTTGGTACTAAGCAAAAGGCCATTTCTAAAGCAGTCGGGCATTCAAAACTTGAAAAAAATCGATGGCCTAATATTACAGACACACACATCAATTCAGACACAACCCCAGGGAAAGCAGTCTGGTTTTCTGCCAAGATCCCTACAGTAAAATACCCCAAGTAAACAAGAACGCATCACACATTCAACCCCAGCCTATTTCTCCCATCTAAACCATTTCACAACTGTAAATGGGCTTTCTGGCTCTCATTTCTTTTACCTGTTCTTTTACCTGTTTTACCTATCACAGTTGGTGATGATGAGAACAACACTTCACACACCTCAAAGGTCACTGTCATCTGCTAACACTGATGCTGTGTGTGTGTGCGTGCATGTGTGTAAACGCGCACGCTCGCGCCCTGTCGAATCACTTGAGCAGCAGACTGATTGGTCCAAGGTAGCTGAGGGTCTGGTATAATAAAGGACTAATGATGTTCTCTGTCTGGTATAATAAAGGACTAATGATGTTTCCTCTGTCTGGTATAATAAAGGACTAATGATGTTCTCTGTCTGGTATAATAAAGGACTAATGATGTTTCCTCTGTCTGGTATAATAAAGGACTAATGATGTTTCCTCTGTCTGGTATAATAAAGGACTAATGATGTTTCCTCTGTCTGGTATAATAAAGGACTAATGATGTTTCCTCTGTCTGGTATAATAAAGGACTAATGATGTTTCCTCTGTCTGGTATAATAAAGGACTAATGATGTTTCTTCTCTCTGGTATAATAAAGGACTAATGATGTTTCCTCTGTCTGGTATAATAAAGGACTAATGATGTTTCCTCTGTCTGGTATAATAAAGGACTAATGATGTTTCCTCTGTCTGGTATAATAAAGGACTAATGATGTTTCTTCTCTCTGGTATAATAAAGGACTAATGATGTTTCCTCTGTCTGGTATAATAAAGGACTAATGATGTTTCCTCTGTCTGGTATAATAAAGGACTAATGATGTTTCTTCTCTCTGGTATAATAAAGGACTAATGATGTTTCCTCTGTCTGGTATAATAAAGGACTAATGATGTTTCCTCTGTCTGGTATAATAAAGGACTAATGATGTTTCTTCTCTCTGGTATAATAAAGGACTAATGATGTTTCTTCTCTCTGGTATAATAAAGGACTAATGATGTTTCCTCTGTCTGGTATAATAAAGGACTAATGATGTTTCCTCTGTCTGGTATAATAAAGGACTAATGATGTTTCTTCTCTCTGGTATAATAAAGGACTAATGATGTTTCCTCTGTCTGGTATAATAAAGGACTAATGATGTTTCCTCTGTCTGGTATAATAAAGGACTAATGATGTTTCCTCTGTCTGGTATAATAAAGGACTAATGATGTTTCCTCTGTCTGGTATAATAAAGGACTAATGATGTTTCCTCTGTCTGGTATAATAAAGGACTAATGATGTTTCTTCTCTCTGGTATAATAAAGGACTAATGATGTTTCCTCTGTCTGGTATAATAAAGGACTAATGATGTTTCCTCTGTCCCCTGCATCCCCGATGCTGTCATTAAACTCTCATATCTGTGTTTCCATGACAAAGGCTGTTAAAACCTTACTGTTGTTCCAATGTAAATGTCTCTCAAGACCTTGTTAACCAATTAGACAATCATGGTTCCACAGTGTCAAGGTGCTTTAATTCCTAAATGACAGAGGGGATGTTTGTTTTACTGCAGTCATGGTGTCACTGACCAGTCAAAACAAACTAGTCCGGTCATAAATTACTTTGTTGAGTGATGAATCACAATTTGTTGTCGAAACCAACAAGACCAAAGAGATGTGCATAGACTTCAGGAAGTGTACAACACCTACCTCTGCAACATCTATCAGAGGTCAGAATATAGAGATGTGCATAGACTTCAGGAAGTGTACAACACCTACCTCTGCAACATCTATCAGAGGTCAGAATATAGAGATGTGCATAGACTTCAGGAAGTGTACAACACCTACCTCTGCAACATCTATCAGAGGTCAGAATATAGAGATGTGCATAGACTTCAGGAAGTGTACAACACCTACCTCTGCAACATCTATCAGAGGTCAGAATATAGAGATGTACATAGACTTCAGGAAGTGTACAACACCTACCTCTGCAACATCTATCAGAGGTCAGAATATAGAGATGTACATAGACTTCAGGAAGTGTACAACACCTACCTCTGCAACATCTATCAGAGGTCAGAATATAGAGATGTACATAGACTTCAGGAAGTGTACAACACCTACCTCTGCAACATCTACCAGAGGTCAGAATATAGAGATGTACATAGACTTCAGGAAGTGTACAACACCTACCTCTGCAACATCTATCAGAGGTCAGAATATAGAGATGTACATAGACTTCAGGAAGTGTACAACACCTACCTCTGCAACATCTATCAGAGGTCAGAATATAGAGATGTACATAGACTTCAGGAAGTGTACAACACCTACCTCTGCAACATCTACCAGAGGTCAGAATATAGACTTCAGGAAGTGTACAACACCTACCTCTGCAGCATCTATCAGAGGTCAGAATATAGACTTCAGGAAGTGTACAACACCTACCTCTGCAACATCTATCAGAGGTCAGAATATAGACTTCAGGAAGTGTACAACACCTACCTCTGCAACATCTATCAGAGGTCAGAATATAGAGATGTACATAGACTTCAGGAAGTGTACAACACCTACCTCTGCAACATCTACCAGAGGTCAGAATATAGACTTCAGGAAGTGTACAACACCTACCTCTGCAACATCTATCAGAGGTCAGAATATAGACTTCAGGAAGTGTACAACACCTACCTCTGCAACATCTATCAGAGGTCAGAATATAGACTTCAGGAAGTGTACAACACCTACCTCTGCAACATCTATCAGAGGTCAGAATATAGACTTCAGGAAGTGTACAACACCTACCTCTGCAACATCTATCAGAGGTCAGAATATAGACTTCAGGAAGTGTACAACACCTACCTCTGCAACATCTATCAGAGGTCAGAATATAGAGGTTGTAGAGGAATACAAATACATCGGTGTCCTCTTGGACAATAAGCTTCAGTGGAGTAAATGTACAGACCTGATCTACAAAAAGAGTCTACTTTCTCAGAAAGCTGGGATATTAATGTTGACTGTGCTATCCTGACTCTGTTTTACAAAACTTTCATTGAGACTATTTGAGCCAAGCCACCCCCTGTACCCAGACTGAACTACTTCCCTATGGGCGCAGGTATAAGGCATCCACCGGCAAGAAAAACACAACTAGACAATCATTTGTGCCAGGTGTGTTATCCCTCCTAAATAGCTTGTCTAATGTTCCTATCCACCCAGTAAGGCTAGCAGGCTAGTCTCTTTATTGGTATGCAACTTGTGTATTTTGTACAGTCAGTTTGTTTTCTACTGTATTTAAAGACCACTTTAAACATGTACATGATACTGCAACAACATTTCCACATGGGGACAATAAAGTCAGTGAAGTCTCAATGACCAGTCAAACGAACAGGGCACAAATGCCAGGAAGAAGACAGAACATGAGTTAGTTTAGAAACGGATACCAATGTTCAGCTTAAAAAGTGTCTCAGTTTACCCGAAAGGGTCAATTTACATCCACAGGGCCATGACTAGAGGTTGACCGATTAATCGGAATGGCCGATTAATTAGGGCCGATTTCAAGTTTTCATAACAATCGGAAATCTGAATTTTTGGGCGCCAATTTCCAATTATGAAAAAATATATATATATTGTTTTTTATACCTTTTATTTAAGGCAAGTCACTTAAGAACACATTCTTATTTTCAATGACTGCTAGGAACTGTGGGTTAACTGCTTTGTTCAGGGGCAGAACAACAGATTTTCACATGGTCAGCTCAGGGGTTCCAATCTTGCAACCGCACAGTTAACTAGTCCAACGCTCTAACCATTGCACTCCACGAGTAGCCTGCCTGTTACGCGAAAGCAGTAGAAGCCAAGGTAAATTGCTAGCTAGCATTAAACTTATCTTATAAAAAACAATCAATCATAATCACTAGTTATAACTACTAATCCAGTTTAGCAGGCAATATTAACCAGGTGAAATTGTGTCATTTCTCTTGCGTTCCTTACACGCAGAGTCAGGGTATATGCAACAGTTTGGGCCGCCTGGCTCATTGCGAACTAATTTGCAAGAATTGTACGTAATTATGACATACATTGAAGGTTGTGCAATGTAACAAGAATATTATTTAGAGACTTAGGGATGCCACAAGTTAGATAAAACACCGAACGGTTCCGTATTTCACTGAAATAATACACGTTTTGTTTTCGAAATGATAGTTTCCGGATTCGATCATATTAATGACCAAAGGCTCGTATTTCTGTGTGTAATTATGTTATAATTAAGTCTGATTTGATAGAGCAGTCTGACTGAGCAGCAGCAGGCCCGTAATCATTCATTCAAACAGCACTTTTGTGCGTTTTGCCAGCAGCTCTTCGCAAGCACACCGCTGTTTATGACTTCAAGCCTATCAGCCGAATGGCTGGTGTAACCAATGTAACATGGCTAGCTAGTTAGCTGGGAGTGCGCTAATACTGTTTCAAACGTCACCCGCTTTTAGATTTGGAGTAGTTATTCCCCTTGCACTGCAAGGAGCGATAGGTTTTGTGGAGCGATGCGTAACGATGCTTCGAGTGTGGTTGTTGTCAATGTGTTCCTGGTTCGAGCCCAGGTAGGGGCGAGGAGGGGGACGGAAGCTATACTGTTACACTGGCAATAGTATAGTGCCTATAAGAACATCCAATAGTCAAAGGTATATGAAATACAAATGGTATAGAGAGAAATAGTCCTATAAATACTACACTGCTCAAAAAAATAAAGGGAACACTTAAACAACAAAATGTAACTCCAAGTCAATCACACTTCTGTGAAATCAAACTGTCCACTTAGGAGGAAACACTGATTGACAATACATTTCACATGCTGTTGTGCAAATGGAATAGACAACAGGTGGAAATTATAGGCAATTAGCAAGACACCCCCAATAAAGGAGTGGTTCTGCAGGTGGTGACCACAGACCACTTCTGTTCCTATGCTTCCTGGCTGATGTTTTGGTCACTTTTGAATGCTGGCGGTGCTTTCACTCTAGTGGTAGCATGAGACGGAGTCTACAACCCACACAAGTGGCTCAGGTAGTGCAGCTCATCCAGGATGGCACATCAATGCGAGCTGTGGCAAGAAGGTTTGCTGTGTCTGTCAGCGTAGTGTCCAGAGCATGGAGGCACTACCAGGAGACAGGCCAGTACATCAGGAGACGTGGAGGAGGCCTTAGGAGGGCAACAACCCAGCAGCAGGACCGCTACCTCCGCCTTTGTGCAAGGAGGAGCAGGAGGAGCACTGCAAAATGACCTCCAGCAGGCCACAAACGTGCATGTTTCTGCTCAAACGGTCAGAAACAGACTCCATGAGGGTGGTATGAGGGCCCGACGTCCACAAGTGGGGGCTGTGCTTACAGCCCAACACCGTGTAGGACGTTTGGCATTTTGCCAGAGAACACCAAGATTGGCAAATTCGCCACTGGCGCCCTGTGCTCTTCACAGATTAAAGCAGGTTCACACTGAGTACATGTGACAGATGTGACAGAGTCTGGAGACGCCGTGGAGAACGTTCTGCTGCCCGCAACATCCTCCAGCATGACTGGTTTGGCAGTGGGTCAGTCATGGTGTGGGGTGGCATTTCTTTGGGGGGCCGCACAGCCCTCCATGTGCTCGCCAGAGGTAGCCTGACTGCCATTAGGTACCGAGATGAGATTCTCAGACCCCTTGTGAGACCCTATGCTGGTGCGGTTGACACTGGGTTCCTCCTTAATGCAAGACAATGCTAGACCTCATGTGGCTGCAGTTCATGCAAGAGGAAGGCATTGATGCTATGGACTGGCCCGCCCGTTCCCCAGACCTGAATCCAATTGAGCACATCTGGGACATCATGTGTCGTTCCATCCACCAACACCACGTTGCACCACAGACTGTCCAGGAGTTGGCTTTAGTCCAGGTCTGGGAGGAGATCCCTCAGGAGACCATCTGCGTTGTAGGGAGGTCATACAGGCACGTGAAGGCCACACACACTACTGAGCCTCATTTTGACTTACATCAAAGTTGGATCATTACATCAATGTTGGATCAGCCTGTAGTGTGGTTTTCCACTTTAATTTTGAGTGTGACTCCAAATCCAGACCTCCATGGGTTGATAAATTGGATTTCCATTGATAATTTTTGTGTGATTTTGCTCTCAGCACATTCAACTATGTAAAGAAAAAAATATTTAATAAGAATATTTCATTCATTCAGATCTAGAATGTGTTATTTTAGTGTTCCCTTTATTTTTTTGCTAACTACAACCTAAAACCTCTTACCCTGGAATATTGAAGTCTCATTTTAAAAGGAACCACCAACTTTCATATGTTCTCATGTTCTGAGCAAGGAACTTAAACGTTAGCTTTTTTACATGGCACACATTTTTACATGGCACATACATGGCACATACACGTTTCATTATTTATTTGAGGCTAAATTGATTTTATTGATGTTTTATATTAAGTTAAAATAAGTGTTCATTCAGTATTGTTGTAATTGTCATTATTACAAATTAAAAAATAAATTAAAAACAAATTGGCCGATTAATCGGCAGCGGCTTTTTTGGTCCTCCAATAATCGGTATCAGTATCGGCGTTCATAATCGGTCTACCTCTAGTCATGACACATCCAAAGGGCCACTGTCTCTCAAAGGATCCATACTGTTTAGCTCATTACAGGAGGCCTGGGTTGTCTTAGCAGTTTGATCTTATCAGGTTGATAGTTATCTAAGGGCTGAAGGCTTTGAGAGAGAGTTAAAGTGCTAGTTGAGGTCAAGGTTACCCTCATGCCCTTAGATGTCGTCATGCCCTGTAATGATAAGATGTCGTGGAGTGCCTCACTCGTTGCCGCCTTCTTTCCATCCCTCCCTCCCTGGGCGCTGGCCTCCTGGGATTTAGAGCTTCATAGAGTGACCTTGAGGCCAGAGCTCTGGCATGGCTCCCCTCAGCTCCCTTCCACTCAATCACATCCACACAGAGCAGAGAGAGTGTGTCTGAATAGCAAACAGCAGTGGAAAGATCAACACTAGCACACACACGCTCGCTGGCCCAACCAGAAGACATTTCAGCCAGTGAAAATACACATCCGTCATCACGAGAAGGGCTGAATGAGTCTGATTGAACACGTTATACCAGTTCTCTTGTTTTTAATGATTCAATTCCTAACATTTTGCAGGAATTGATTCAATGTGTAAGCTCTACTGAACATGTTACTCTAATCAATTCAAGGTCAAATGAGGCAGAAGAAAATTAATTGTGATGAAATTGGGTTACGATACCGATGGCTCTATTTCCTGTTGGCGTTAAGTATGCACGCTCGTCTGCAATTTCTACCTGTTAAAGCTGGCACTTCTATTCTATTTTCAAACCCCAGTGGTAATTTAACTGTCTTATATGAGCTCGCTTACAATGACGTGGGAGAGGTGGAAATATCTCAGGTGTGTCCTTAAAAATGTGAGCCAAAGTGACAATTTCAGTATGCGCTGGTAGGGAATTTTCAGACCAACCGAAAGCTGGCCTTAGCATTAATACAGTTAGTTGTTGCATTGATTTTGACAGCGGAAGCGCAGCCTATTCAGCTGTGATGCACAGTGCACATATTCACATGAAGTGCTTTGTGTGTCTAAACAAATGTTTCTTCCCCATTTAGTTTAGATTTGTTTAAAACTAAGCACAGCCTCCCTTCCTCTCAATGAAGAGTTTGGCAGTAGTGAAACAGTGAGTGCACATCCCCTTTATATATGTGTCAAAGTAATGGCATAAGAAACACTGCCACAGGCCTGACCTCAGCCTTACTGGCCATCGAGCTGCAGTAAAGGGCTTTTAAGCTGAAATAAAAGTCTCCCCCAGGGTGCTGATAGGAAATGAATCCGTTTTAAGGCCCATTGGCTGGAGAAGCTCAGGGACATTTAGTTTACAATGGGCAAGGTCTTAACTGCTAACAGGCCAATTACAGCCTTTTTACAAAGAAAGGCCTCCTGGACACAATCATGGTCACATACCGACAGGGAAGGAAGACTGCACTCAGGACTAACTGATGGAGAGAATGGGAGAATGGAGGAGGAACGAGAAAGAAAGAGTATGGTCTAACACAGGGATGGGCCACTGGCAGCCCACTGGGTACCCCCTTTTGAGGACCAATATATATCTTTTTTAATCAATTATATATACAGTGGGGCAAAAAAGTATTTAGTCAGTCACCAATTGTGCAAGTTCTCCCACTTAAAAAGATCAGAGGCCTGTAATTTTCATCATAAGTACATTTCAACTATGACAGACAAAATGAGAAAGAAAATCCAGAAAATCACTTTGTAGGATTTTTTATGAATTTATTTGCAAATGATGGTGGAAAATAAGTATTTGGTCACCTACAAACAAGCAAGATTTCTGGCTCTCACAGACCTGTAACTTCTTTAAGAGGCTCCTCTGTCCACTCGTTACCTGTATTAATGGCACCTGTTTGAACTTGTTATCAGTATAAAAGACACCTGTCCACAACCTCAAACAGTCACACACACGTTTTTAGAAATGTTTGCAAATGAATACAAATTTTAAAAAATGAAATATCACATTTCAATAAGTATTCAAGTTGCTGTTGTGAATTACAAGGTGCAAGTTAGGAATTTGGTTCTGCAGTCACTCAATTAGCCCATGTCAGCAACAAAAAAATGTGACTGAAATTAGTCTAGCAGCCGGGGTGGGGCCCATTGATCAGCAGTTATCATATTAAGAGCAGCAAACATTTGCCTCCACCCGATTGCAAAATGTGTAGAATTGCATTAAATTAGTTAGACGGGGAATGTTGGTACGCAGAACCACGAGGCACTGCGGCACCTCATGATGAGTTCAGGTTTATGTGGCCCCCACCCCGATCACAGTTGGCCACCCCTGGTGCAACTAATGGCAAACTGCAGGCAATCTCTATGCGAATCTGGACCGTCCACAAAGAACATCTGATGTGATGATAGTTTGTCAGAAAAGTGAAATGACTGATTACAAATAATTAGGGGTTATATCAACCTCCAATTATGAAAATGGCCTTTAAATTTGTCCTTGCTGAACAGAACAGTGGTGGGTGAAATGGTGTAGTATCTAATTCATTTCCATTGCATGTCTGTATATCACAAAGAAAAACACCCAAGACATTAGATGTCTGTGATTTCCTCTGAATAGGAGTTCTGGGTCCTTACACTCACAGCATGAATCACAATATAGGAGGAAGAAGAGGCGGCCATTTTCATTCAAACACAATGCTAAGATTAGTGATGCCAGGCCATCCTTACACGTGAAAAACCCTCACCAGGGAGAATAAAATGCATGGTGAAATAGCTTTCTTGGAGTGGATGGATGTCTGTTTAACCTTAATCTAGTGGATGCAGATCAATGCGTTTCTGCCCTGTCTTCTGTTTGTGTCAGAGATTCCCTCCACCTGAATCCAACACCAGCACAACTAAATCAGCAAGGTGGGGAGCCTGGATTCAACTATATAATGTTTCTGTATTTTATAACTTGAGAGCTTTGGAAACTGAAACGATTTCCACATTAGATCCACCTAAAGGCATATGCACACACACAAAAACTGCGCACACACACACACACTCACCCACAATGCTTAATAATGTATGAGTGACCTCTTCACTCCTTTCATCTCTTACTGATATAGGAATCTTAGGGCATTTCTCATTAGCAGTGGAGCTGGGAGGGATCCCTCAAAGTGGGGTGTAGACAACAGATCTGTTCACTTACGATGAGGGCCAGTGAAAGGAGAGTTCAGACAGAAGTAGCTGATAGTTGCAGCCTGAGGACGCATATCTCTCTGCACCACGAAATTCCTCAGCCTGATCCTGCCAAGCTTTCAGAGGGGAAAGGGTCTTCATCTCTCTCTTCCCCATCAAGGGTCTCCCCCATTTTCCACCCCTCATCAAGGGTCTCCCCCATCTCTCTCCCTCATCAAGGGTCTCCCCCATCTTTCTCCTCATCAAGGGTCTCCCCATATCTCTCCCCCCATCAAGCATCTCCCATCTCTCTCCCTCATCAAGGGTCTCCCCATCTCTCTCCCTCATCAAGGGTCTCCCCATCTCTCCCTCACTCATCAAGGGTCTTCCCCATCTCTCCCTCACTCATCAAGGGTCTTCCCCATCTCTCTCTCCCTCATCAAGGGTCTTCCCCATCTCTCTCTCCCTCATCAAGGGACTCCCCATCTCTCTCCCTCATCAAGGGTCTCCCCAACTCTCTCCATCATCAAGGGTCTCCCCAACTCTCTCCCTCATCAAGGGTCTCCTCCATCTCTCTCCCTCATCAAGGGTCTCTTCCCCCCCCACCCCATCAAGGGTCTCTTCCCCCCACCCCATCAAGGGTCTCCCTATCTCTCTCTCCCCCATCAAGCGTCTCCCATCTCTCTCTCCCCATCAAGCGTCTCCCATCTCTCTCTCCCCATCAAGCGTCTCCCATCTCTCTCTCCCCCATCAAGCGTCTCCCATCTCTCTCTCCCCCATCAAGCGTCTCCCATCTCTCTCTCCCCATCAAGCGTCTCCCATCTCTCTCTCCCCATCAAGCGTCTCCCATCTCTCTCTCCCCATCAAGCGTCTCCCATCTCTCTCTCCCCCATCAAGCGTCTCCCATCTCTCTCTCCCCATCAAGCGTCTCCCATCTCCCTCTCCCCCATCAAGGGTCTCCCCATTTTCCACCCCTCATCAAGGGTCTCCCCATCTCTCTCCCTCATCAAGGGTCTCCCCATCTTTCTCCTCATCAAGGGTCTCCCCATATCTCTCCCCCATCAAGCATCTCCCATCTCTCTCCCTCATCAAGGGTCTCCCCATCTCTCTCTCCCTCATCAAGGGTCTCCCCATCTCTCTCTCCCTCATCAAGGGTCTCCCCATCTCTCCCTCAGTCATCAAGGGTCTTCCCCATCTCTCCCTCACTCATCAAGGGTCTTCCCCATCTCTCTCTCCCTCATCAAGGGTCTTCCCCATCTCTCTCCCCCTCATCAAGGGACTCCCCCATCTCTCTCCCTCATCAAGGGTCTCCCCCAACTCTCTCCCTCATCAAGGGTCTCCTCCATCTCTCTCCCTCATCAAGGGTCTCTTCCCCCCACCCCATCAAGGGTCTCTTCCCCCCCCCACCCCATCAAGGGTCTCCCTATCTCTCTCTCCCCCATCAAGCGTCTCCCATCTCTCTCTCCCCCATCAAGCGTCTCCCATCTCTCTCTCCCCCATCAAGCGTCTCCCATCTCTCTCTCCCCATCAAGCGTCTCCCATCTCTCTCTCCCCATCAAGCGTCTCCCATCTCTCTCTCCCCCATCAAGCGTCTCCCATCTCTCTCCTCCCCATCAAGCGTCTCCCATCTCTCTCTCCCCCATCAAGCGTCTCCCATCTCTCTCTCCCCATCAAGCGTCTCCCATCTCTCTCTCCCCATCAAGCGTCTCCCATCTCTCTCTCCCCATCAAGCGTCTCCCATCTCTCTCTCCCCATCAAGCGTCTCCCATCTCTCTCCCCCCCATCAAGCGTCTCCCATCTCTCTCCCCATCAAGCGTCTCCCATCTCTCTCTCCCCCATCAAGCGTCTCCCATCTCTCTCCCCCATCAAGCGTCTCCCATCTCTCTCTCCCCATCAAGCGTCTCCCATCTCTCTCTCCCCATCAAGCGACTCCCATCTCTCTCCCCCATCAAGCGACTCCCATCTCTCTCCCCCATCAAGCGACTCCCATCTCTCTCCCCCATCAAGCGACTCCCATCTCTCTCCCCCATCTCTCCCCCATCAAGCGTCTCCCATCTCTCTCCCCCATCAAGCGTCTCCCATCGCTCTTCCCCATCAAGCGTCTCCCATCTCTCTCCCCCATCAAGCGTCTCCCATCTCTCTCCCCCATCAAACGTCTCCATTGCCCCCTCATCAAGGGCCCCCTCCATCAAGCGTCTCCCCATCTCTCTTCCCCATCATCAAGCATCTCCCCATCTCTCTCTTCCCCATCATCAAGCGTCTCCCCATCTCTCTCTTCCCCATCATCAAGAGTCTCCCCATCTCTCTCTTCCCCATCATCAAGAGTCTCCCCATCTCTCTCTTCCCCATCATCAAGAGTCTCCCCATCTCTCTCTTCCCCATCATCAAGCGTCTCCCCATCTCTCTCTTCCCCATCATCAAGCGTCTCCCCATCTCTCTTCCCCATCTCTCTCTTCCCCATCAAGCGTCTCCCCATCTCTCTCTTCCCCATCAAGCGTCTACCCATCTCTCTCTTCCCCATCAAGCGTCTCCCCATCTCTCTCTTCCCCATCAAGCGTCTCCCCATCTCTCTCTTCCCCATCAAGGGTCTCCATCTCGCTCCCTCATCAAGTGTCTCCCCATCTCTCTCCCCCAATCAAGGGTCTCCATCTCGCTCCCTCATCAAGTGTCTCCCCATCTCACTCCCTCATCAAGTGTCTCCCCATCTCACTCCCTCATCAAGGGTCTCCCCATCTCCCCCCATCAAGCGTCTCCCCGTCTCTCTCCCTCATCAAGGGATCTCCCCCTCATCAAGGGCCCCCTCCATCAAGCGTCTCCCCATCTCCCTCTTCCCCCATCATCAAGCGTCTCCCCATCTCGCTCTTCCCCCATCATCAAGCGTCTCCCCATCTCTCTGTTCCCCATCATCAAGCGTCTCCCCATCTCTCTCTGCCCCATCATCAAGCGTCTCCCCATCTCTCTTCCCCATCATCAAGCGTCTCCCCATCTCTCTTCCCCATCATCAAGCGTCTCCCCATCTCTCTCTTCCACCATCAAGCGTCTCCCCATCTCTCTCTTCCCCCATCATCAAGCGTCTCCCCATCTCTCTTTTCCCCCATCATCAAGCGTCTCCCCATCTCGCTCTTCCCCCATCATCAAGCGTCTCCCCATCTCTCTCTCTGCCCCATCATCAAGCGTCTCCCCATCTCTCTTCCCCATCATCAAGCGTCTCCCCATCTCTCTTCCCCATCATCAAGCGTCTCCCCATCTCTCTCTTCCCCCATCAAGCGTCTCCCCATCTCTCTCTTCCCCCATCATCAAGCGTCTCCCCATCTCTCTTCTTCCCCCATCATCAAGCGTCTCCCCATCTCTCTCTTCCCCCATCATCAAGCGTCTCCCCATCTCTCTCTTCCCCCATCATCAAGCGTCTCCCCATCTCTCTCTTCCCCCATCAAGCGTCTCCCCATCTCTCTTCCCCCATCATCAAGCATCTCCCCATCTCTCTCTTCCCCCATCATCAAGCGTCTCCCCATCTCTCTTCCCCCATCATCAAGCGTCTCCCCATCTCTCTCTTCCCCCATCAAGCATCTCCCCATCTCTCTCTTCCCCATCAAGCGTCTCCCCATCAAGCGTCTCCCCATCAAGCGTCTCCCCATCTCTCCCTTCCCCCATCAAGCATCTCCCCATCTCTCTCCCTCATCAAGGGATCTCCCCATCATCAAGGGATCTCCCCATCATCAAGGGATCTCCCCATCATCAAGGGATCTCCCCATCATCAAGGGATCTCCCCATCATCAAGGGGTCTCCCCATCATCAAGGGGTCTCCCCATCATCAAGGGGTCTCCCCATCATCAAGGGGTCTCCCCATCATCAAGGGGTCTCCCCATCATCAAGGGTCTATCCATCATCAAGGGTCTCCCCATCATCAAGGGTCTCCCCATCATCAAGGGTCTCCCCATCATCAAGGGTCTCCCCATCTCTCTCCCTCATCAAGGGTCTCCCCATCTGACTGTTGACCAGTCTTTATGGTGTGTTCAAGCCTCAAGTGGTTTTCAGAGGGTGTCCCCCATCTTCCTTATCAAACGAAGGTCCCTATTGTTAGATTAGTTCACCTCTCCACTAGGGTTGGAAGCCAGGCTACAGTAGCATCGTCCTGCTACAACAACTTGGCTGATAAATTACACATTAACCCGACCTCCTCTTAGAGTTTTTCCTTTTGAAATAAACACAAGTATCCTTCTTTCAAGACAGTTTATAAAACTACATTTCTGTCTCCAAAGAGGTAACCATTTTTCTTCACAGAGCCTTTAATTCACATTTAATGCCAGCAGAGGCGAGTCACTTGTTGGTTTTTCAGGCATATCAGAGATTTTTTATCCATTCAAAAATCCAACATCACTCTGCTTCTACATTTGTTTGACCTCTGAGCTGAATGAATCATCCACACATATTTGTTCACCAAACCAGACAAATGATGCAGGTATGAACTCTGACGGCATAATGATGTTGACATGAGCAATGAGCACAAATCAAAACTGCATTGTCATGCAGTCCAGCTGATTACTGTATGTGCACAGGCTAACTGCCTGATTAACCTGATTAGCTTTCATTATGATACAGTAGCTTGAATGAGATCAGCATTTCGTTTTAAACTAACAGAGCCCTTTTGAAGAGCTGTGTGATTAAACTCTGAAGAAAGAAAGGATTCCAGACTCACTGCTTTGGTAGGAGAGGAGTGAAATGCCATCTACTCAGCATAACATTGAAGACAATTGGTTTCATCAGAATGAGTTGCAATAGCATAATACACTGGAGAGGAATCTCTATTCTCTGATGTGGTCTTGGTGTTTCAGTGTTGTCCAGCGTGTCTTTCCTGACATTCTTCACCCCTCATAGGTGAGTGTGTCTTCAGTGTGTATCACGCTCTCAAGTCCAGAACTCTACCGGCAGAGAGGAGAGATTTTCGGAGGATGATGACACTCGGAGAGGAGATAGGCTGAGGTATCTGGGGACATGCAGCTAGTGAAAAACACCACATTACTGTAAAATCACCCAGGCCTGATTTCTTCTCTTAGACAACCTTGACGATGAAGCGAAAAACCACCTCAGCTACAGAGGCTGTGATTTTTGTCTTTGAAGTATGTTTTCTGTGGATTTTACCAAAAACCACTCTGTGTGGCGAACAACCTCCGTTTCTATCCTCTTATCAGGATCAATTTTTTAGATGTGTGGAGCAGGAGCACTCGTGTTGTGTCACTGGAGCGGAGCAGCCATTCCTGGAGGAGGGTTTTCACATCTTATCATAGAGGGATGTGACAGACAGAAACACTGACTAGATAACAGAGCAGGAGCGCGAGAGAGAGCATTATCTATTTCAGTTGCTTTGGCAATGTAAACATATGTTTCCCATGCCAATAAAGCCCTTTGAAGCGAACTTAGTTGAAATTGAAAGAGAGAGCGAGAGAACACAAGAGAGAGCAAAAGCACGAGAAAACGAAAGCACGAGAGAGAGCGAATGCACGAGAGAGCGAACGCAGAGAGAGCGAACGCAGAGAGAGCGAACGCAGAGAGAGCGAACGCAGAGAGAGCGAACGCAGAGAGAGCGAACGCAGAGAGAGCGAACGCAGAGAGAGCGAACGCAGAGAGAGCGAACGCGCGAGAGAGCGAACGCAGAGAGAGCGAACGCAGAGAGAGCGAACGCAGAGAGAGAGAGAGAACAGAGAGAGAACAGAGAGAGAACAGAGAGAGAACAGAGAGAGAACAGAGAGAGAACAGAGAGAGAACAGAGAGAGCGAGAACAGAGAGAGCGAGAACAGAGAGAGCGAGAACAGAGAGAGCGAGAACAGAGAGAGCGAGAACAGAGAGAGCGAGAACGAACGCGCTCGAGAGAGCGAACGAACGCGCGAGAGAGAGCGAACGAACGCGCGAGAGAGAGCGAACGAACGCGCGAGAGAGAGCGAACGAACGCGCGAGAGCGAGAGAGCGAACGCGCGAGAGAGCGAACGAACGCGAGAGAGAGCGAACGAACGCGCGAGAGAGAGCGAACGAACGCGCGAGAGAGAGCGAACGAACGCGCGAGAGCGAACGCAGAGAGAGCGAACGCAGAGAGAGCGAACGCAGAGAGAGAGAGAGAACAGAGAGAGAACAGAGAGAGAACAGAGAGAGAACAGAGAGAGAACAGAGAGAGAACAGAGAGAGAACAGAGAGAGAACAGAGAGAGCGAGAACAGAGAGAGCGAGAACAGAGAGAGCGAGAACAGAGAGAGCGAGAACAGAGAGAGCGAGAACAGAGAGAGCGAGAACAGAGAGAGCGAGAACAGAGAGAGCGAGAACGAACGCGCTCGAGAGAGCGAACGAACGCGCGAGAGAGAGCGAACGAACGCGCGAGAGAGAGCGAACGAACGCGCGAGAGAGAGCGAACGAACGCGCGAGAGCGAGAGAGCGAACGCGCGAGAGAGCGAACGAACGCGCGAGAGAGAGCGAACGAACGCGCGAGAGAGAGCGAACGAACGCGCGAGAGAGAGCGAACGAACGCGCGAGAGAGAGCGAACGAACGCGCGAGAGAGAGCGAACGAACGCGAGAGAGAGCGAACGAACGCGCGAGAGAGAGCGAACGAACGCGAGAGAGAGCGAACGAACGCGCGAGAGAGAGCGAACGAACGCGCGAGAGAGAGCGAACGAACGCGCGAGAGAGAGCGAACGAACGCGCGAGAGAGAGCGAACGAACGCGCGAGAGAGAGCGAACGAACGCGCGAGAGCGAACGCGCGAGAGCGAACGCGCGAGAGAGCGAACGCGCGAGAGAGCGAACGCGAGAGAGAGCGAACGCAGAGAGAGCGAACGCAGAGAGAGCGAACGCAGAGAGAGCGAACGCAGAGAGAGCGAACGCAGAGAGAGCGAACGCAGAGAGAGCGAACGCAGAGAGAGCGAACGCAGAGAGAGAGAACAGAGAGAGAGAGAGAACAGAGAGAGAGAGAGAGAACAGAGAGAGAGAGAGAGAACAGAGAGAGAGAGAGAGAACAGAGAGAGAGAGAGAGAACAGAGAGAGAGAGAGAACAGAGAGAGAGAGAGAACAGAGAGAGAGAGAGAACAGAGAGAGAGAGAGAACAGAGAGAGAGAGAGAACAGAGAGAGCGAGAACGAACGAACGCGCGAGAGAGAGCGAACGAACGCGCGAGAGAGAGCGAACGAACGCGCGAGAGAGAGCGAACGAACGCGCGAGAGAGAGCGAACGAACGCGCGAGAGAGAGCGAACGAACGCGCGAGAGAGAGCGAACGAACGCGCGAGAGAGAGCGAACGAACGCGAGAGAGAGCGAACGAACGCGAGAGAGAGCGAACGAACGCGCGAGAGAGAGCGAACGCGCGAGAGAGAACGAACGCGCGAGAGAGAGCGAACGAACGCGCGAGAGAGAGCGAACGAACGCGCGAGAGAGAGCGAACGAACGCGAGAGAGAGCGAACGAACGCGCGAGAGAGCGAACGAACGCGCGAGAGAGCGAACGAACGCGCGAGAGAGAGCGAACGAACGCGCGAGAGAGAGCGAACGAACGCGCGAGAGAGAGCGAACGAACGCGCGAGAGAGAGCGAACGAACGCGCGAGAGAGAGCGAACGAACGCGCGAGAGAGAGCGAACGAACGCGCGAGAGAGCGCGAACGAACGCGCGAGAGAGCGCGAACGAACGCGCGAGAGAGCGCGAACGAACGCGCGAGAGAGCGCGAACGAACGCGCGAGAGAGCGCGAACGAACGCGCGAGAGAGCGCGAACGAACGCGCGAGAGAGCGCGAACGAACGCGCGAGAGAGCGCGAACGAACGCGCGAGAGAGCGCGAACGAACGCGCGAGAGAGCGAACGCGCGAGAGAGCGAACGCGCGAGAGAGCGAACGCGCGAGAGAGCGAACGCGCGAGAGAGCGAACGCGCGAGAGAGCGAACGCGCGAGAGAGCGAACGCGCGAGAGAGCGAACGCGCGAGAGAGCGAACGCGCGAGAGAGCGAACGCGCGAGAGAGCGAACGCGCGAGAGAGCGAACGCGCGAGAGAGCGAACGCAGAGAGAGCGAACGCAGAGAGAGCGAACGCAGAGAGAGCGAACGCAGAGAGAGCGAACGCAGAGAGAGCGAACGCAGAGAGAGCGAACACAGAGAGAGCGAGAACAGAGAGAGCGAGAACAGAGAGAGGGAGAACAGAGAGAGCGAGAACAGAGAGAGCGAGAACAGAGAGAGCGAGAACAGAGAGAGCGAGAACAGAGAGAGCGAGAACAGAGAGAGCGAACGCGCGAGAGAGCGAACGCGCGAGAGAGCGAACGCGCGAGAGAGCGAACGCGCGAGAGAGCGAACGCGCGAGAGAGCGAACGCGCGAGAGAGCGAACGCGCGAGAGAGCGAACGCGCGAGAGAGCGAACGCGCGAGAGAGCGAGAGCGAACGCGCGAGAGAGCGAACGCGCGAGAGAGCGAGAGCGAACGCGCGAGAGAGCGAACGCGCGAGAGAGCGAACGCGCGAGAGAGCGAACGCGCGAGAGAGCGAACGCGCGAGAGAGCGAACGCGCGAGAGAGTGCAAAGTAATGTCGATAATATTGCCCATCTAGTCTTGTTTTGTCTTTCAAACCACGTCATGTGTCTTCTCAGTCATGTTGACACTGGACACTGGTAATCATCTTGGCAATAAGAGGACCCCCACTGAAACAGTAATTGAAAAAGTTTGTTGGGACATAATCAAAGTGAATGATTCCAGGGGAATAGATAGTTGGGAGCCAAGCTCAGATTCGTCATCAAGCCTCAAAGCTGGGGCAGAAAGCACATGCCAGAGAATTCAGAGGAACATTAAAATACATCCAACCAGGCAGTATAAAAATATTGGCCTACCTACATTCAACTGATTCAAATGGTTCATCCATTATGCAATGAGTCAGAAGATTACAGTGAGGAGGAGACTTGATGGATTCTTTAGAGCCATATGATGGATAAAGCCTATTGAATCTATATGACATTCAGCTGTCCCACAGATCAACTCTAGCCTGCCAGTCACAACAAACCTAGTATAACCAAAACAAACCTGCCAGTCACAACAAACCTAGAAAAGTAAAAATATGTCTAGTGTAGCAAATAGACAGACATGGAGCGGACACATTAATTAATGAGCTGACCTTCAGCTGGGTCATTGTGTGTGTGTGTGTGTGTGTGTAGAGCGCGAACGAACGCGCGAGAGAGCGCGAACGAACGCGCGAGAGAGCGCGAACGAACGCGCGAGAGAGCGCGAACGAACGCGCGAGAGAGCGCGAACGAACGCGCGAGAGAGCGCGAACGAACGCGCGAGAGAGCGCGAACGAACGCGCGAGAGAGCGCGAACGAACGCGCGAGAGAGCGAACGAACGCGCGAGAGAGCGCGAACGCGCGAGAGAGCGAACGCGCGAGAGAGCGAACGCGCGAGAGAGCGAACGCGCGAGAGAGCGAACGCGAGAGAGCGAAGCGAGAGCGAACGCGAGAGAGCGAACGCGCGAGAGAGCGAACGCGCGAGAGAGCGAACGCGCGAGAGAGCGAACGCGCGAGAGAGCGAACGCGCGAGAGAGCGAACGCGCGAGAGAGCGAACGCGCGAGAGAGCGAACGCAGAGAGAGCGAACGCAGAGAGAGCGAACGCAGAGAGAGCGAACGCAGAGAGAGCGAACACAGAGAGAGCGAGAACAGAGAGAGCGAGAACAGAGAGAGCGAGAACAGAGAGAGCGAGAACAGAGAGAGCGAGAACAGAGAGAGCGAGAACAGAGAGAGCGAGAACAGAGAGAGCGAGAACAGAGAGAGCGAACGCGCGAGAGAGCGAACGCGCGAGAGAGCGAACGCGCGAGAGAGCGAACGCGCGAGAGAGCGAACGCGCGAGAGAGCGAACGCGCGAGAGAGCGAGAGCGAACGCGCGAGAGAGCGAACGCGCGAGAGAGCGAGAGCGAACGCGCGAGAGAGCGAACGCGCGAGAGAGCGAACGCGCGAGAGAGCGAACGCGCGAGAGAGCGAACGCGCGAGAGAGCGAACGCGCGAGAGAGCGAACGCGCGAGAGAGCGAACGCGCGAGAGAGCGAACGCGCGAGAGAGCGAACGCGCGAGAGAGCGAACGCGCGAGAGAGTGCAAAGTAATGTCGATAATATTGCCCATCTAGTCTTGTTTTGTCTTTCAAACCACGTCATGTGTCTTCTCAGTCATGTTGACACTGGACACTGGTAATCATCTTGGCAATAAGAGGACCCCCACTGAAACAGTAATTGAAAAAGTTTGTTGGGACATAATCAAAGTGAATGATTCCAGGGAATAGATAGTTGGGAGCCAAGCTCAGATTCGTCATCAAGCCTCAAAGCTGGGGCAGAAAGCACATGCCAGAGAATTCAGAGGAACATTAAAATACATCCAACCAGGCAGTATAAAAATATTGGCCTACCTACATTCAACTGATTCAAATGGTTCATCCATTATGCAATGAGTCAGAAGATTACAGTGAGGAGGAGACTTGATGGATTCTTTAGAGCCATATGATGGATAAAGCCTATTGAATCTATATGACATTCAGCTGTCCCACAGATCAACTCTAGCCTGCCAGTCACAACAAACCTAGTATAACCAAAACAAACCTGCCAGTCACAACAAACCTAGAAAAGTAAAAATATGTCTAGTGTAGCAAATAGACAGACATGGAGCGGACACATTAATTAATGAGCTGACCTTCAGCTGGGTCATTGTGTGTGTGTGTGTGTGTGTGTAGAGCGAACGAACGAGAGAGAGCGAACGAACGCGCGAGAGAGAGCGAACGAACGCGCGAGAGAGAGCGAACGAACGCGCGAGAGAGAGCGAACGAACGCGCGAGAGAGAGCGAACGAACGCGCGAGAGAGAGCGAACGAACGCCCGAGAGAGAGCGAACGAACGCGCGAGAGAGAGCGAACGAACGCGCGAGAGAGAGCGAACGAACGCGCGAGACAGCGCGAACGAACGCGCGAGACAGCGCGAACGAACGCGCGAGAGAGCGCGAACGAACGCGCGAGAGAGAGCGAACCACGAGAGAGCGCGAACGAACGCGCGAGAGAGCGCGAACGAACGCGCGAGAGAGCGCGAACGAGAGAGAGCGAACGCGAGAGAGCGAACGCGCGAGAGAGCGAACGCGCGAGAGAGCGAACGCGCGAGAGAGCGAACGCGCGGGAGAGCGAACGCAGAGAGAGCGAACGCAGAGAGAGCGAACGCAGAGAGAGCGAACGCAGAGAGAGCGAACGCAGAGAGAGAGAACAGAGAGAGAGAGAACAGAGAGAGAGAGAACAGAGAGAGAGAGAACAGAGAGAGAGAGAACAGAGAGAGAGAGAACAGAGAGAGAGAGAACAGAGAGAGCGAGAACAGAGAGAGCGAGAACAGAGAGAGCGAGAACAGAGAGAGCGAGAACAGAGAGAGCGCGAACGCGCGAGAGAGCGCGAACGCGCGAGAGAGCGCGAACGCGCGAGAGAGCGCGAACGCGCGAGAGAGCGAACGCAGAGAGAGCGAACGCAGAGAGAGCGAACGCAGAGAGAGCGAACGCAGAGAGAGCGAACGCAGAGAGAGCGAACGCAGAGAGAGCGAACGCAGAGAGAGAGAACAGAGAGAGAGCGAACAGAGAGAGAGAACAGAGAGAGCGAGAACAGAGAGAGAGAACAGAGAGAGAGAACAGAGAGAGAGAGAACAGAGAGAGCGAGAACAGAGAGAGCGAGAACAGAGAGAGCGAGAACAGAGAGAGCGAGAACAGAGAGAGCGAGAACAGAGAGAGCGAGAACAGAGAGAGCGAGAACAGAGAGAGCGAGAACAGAGAGAGCGAGAACAGAGAGAGCGAGAACAGAGAGAGCGAGAACAGAGAGAGCGAGAACAGAGAGAGCGAGAACAGAGAGAGCGAGAACAGAGAGAGCGAGAACAGAGAGAGCGAGAACAGAGAGCGAGAACAGAGAGAACAGAGAGAGCGAGAACAGAGAGAGCGAGAACAGAGAGAGCGAGAACAGAGAGAACAGAGAGAGCGAGAGAGAGAGCGAGAGAACAGAGAGAGAACAGAGAGAGCGAGCGAGAGAGAGAGAGCGAGAGAGAGAGAGCGAACAACTATGACAAAGTGAAAAACAAAAACAGAGTACAGCTCGTGAAGCTCTGTCGAACACTGGGTCTGTACATGGTCAATGGTAGGCTCTCAGACTACAGTAAAATCACAGTGTATCTGAGAAGAGCAGAAACCAACCATGAAGCATCAAGGCCCAATAAATGACAAGGTACAAAACAGGCCTATAGATGGAGTGCAAACAGTACAGACATCTACCAAAAAGCAATTAGTAGCCAAAAAATACAATCTCTCCTGGACAACTTTTTTTAGCCTTAAAATTCTCCTACAGCAATGAAGGTGTAAATTTGGCTGTTTGGAACATAAACCTTATATTTGACAAATTAGCCTCCTTGGCTAATCTAAAGAAGCATAAGAGCAAACCAGAAATAACAGATAATGAAAAATGGTTTGATAATGATTGCAAAAATCTAAGAAAGTCATTGAGAAATATATCTAATCAAAAACACAGAACCAGACAACAAATATATACGCCTTCAATATGGGGAAACACTGAAGCAATACAAACACACCCTAAGAACAAAACAGTAACAGCACATTAGAAATCAGCTGGATGGAATCGAGGAATCCATAGAATTAAACGACTTCTGGGAGAATTGGAATAAATTAAACATACCTCATCATGAGGAATTGGCTATCCAAAATGGGGATATGTGGAGAAATCACTTTGCAAACCTCTACAGCAATATAACAAAGAGCCCAGAACAAAAAGATAAAGAAAAATGACAAATCCTTGAATCAGCAGTCAAAGACTATCAGAATCCTGTGGATACCCCAATTACAGAAGAAGAATTGTTGGAAAAACTATGCACTCTCCAACCCAAAAAGGCCTGTGGTGCTGATGGTATTTTAAATGAAATGATCAAATATACAGACCACAAATTAAAATTGGCTATACTCAAACTCTTCAACATTATCCTCACTGCAGGTATTTTCCCCAATATTTGGAACCAGGGATTGATCAAACCAATCTATAAAAATGGAGACAAATTTGACCCAAATAATTAGAGGAATTTGCGTTAACAGCAACTTGGGGAAAATTCTCTGCAGTATTATAAATAGCTACATAATTTCCTTGACGAACACATCTTGAGCAGAAGCCAGATTGGATTTCTAAGAAATGATCATACAACAGACCACATTTACACCCTCCACACTAATTGATAAACAAGTAAACCAAAACAAAGGCAAAATCTCTACAATGTCAAGAGATGAAACAAGAGAAGAGTCCCCACAGCCAGCTGGTTCTGAGGCTCAGTTCACCAACCCAAACCAACCCCATAGAGCCTCAGGACAGCACTCAGAAAATCTGGCCCAACAAAATCTTCAAAAAACAAAAATAAAAATATATCACCTATTGGAAAGACACCACAAAAAATCAAGTAAACGTCAATGCTATTTGGCTCTAAACAGACCGTACATGGTGGCAGACTATCTGACAACTGTGACTGATAGAAAACTGAGGAAAACACTGACTAGGTACAGACTCAGTGAGCACAGTCTGGCTATAGAGACCGGTCGTCACAGACAAACCTGGCTGCCCAGAGAGGACAGGCTGTGCTCACTCTGCTCCAGAGGAGAGGTAGAGACAGAGCAGCATTTCATATTACATTGTGACAAATACTCAGACCTAAGATAATATTTCTTTCCCAAATTATAATTCAATACAAAGAATTTGAAACTATAAAATATTTATTGGGTGAGAAGCCTAAATGTGCAGTTGAGGGACAGCCAGTGAAAAGTGCAAAGTAATGTCGATAATATTGCCCATCTAGTCTTGTTTTGTCTTTCAAACCACGTCATGTGTCTTCTCAGTCATGTTGACACTGGACACTGGTAATCATCTTGGCAACAAGAGGACCCCCACTGAAACAGTAATTGAAAAAGTTTGTTGGGACATAATCAAAGTGAATGATTCCAGGGGAATAGACAGTTGGGAGCCAAGCTCAGATTCGTCATCAAGCCTCAAAGCTGGGGCAGAAAGCACATGCCAGAGAATTCAGAGGAACATTAAAATATATCCAACCAGGCAGTATAAAAATATTGGCCTACCTACATTCAACTGATTCAAATGGTTCATCCATTATGCAATGAGTCAGAAGATTACAGTGAGGAGGAGACTTGATGGATTCTTTAGAGCCATATGATGGATAAAGCCTATTGAATCTATATGACATTCAGCTGTCCCACAGTTCAACTCTAGCCTGCCAGTCACAACAAACCTAGTATAACCAAAACAAACCTGCCAGTCACAACAAACCTAGAAAAGTCAAAATATGTCTAGTGTAGCAAATAGACAGACATGGAGCGGACACATTAATTAATGAGCTGACCTTCAGCTGGGTCATTGTGTGTGTGTGTGTGTGTGTGTGTGTGTGTGTGTGAGTGAGTGAGTGCTAGAGAGAAAGAGAATGAAAGACATATGACCAGTGTGGGAGATTAAAAGCTTCAAACAGGTTCCTGAAGGTGACTAATTAGTGTTGTAGTTCTTATTAGCTCCATAGATTACTGGATCTATAATTCAAGTCAACACCCCCCCACGTTCACGTCAACACAACCACCCCCCACGTTCACGTCAACACAACCCCCCACGTTACGTTCACGTCAACACAACCCCCCACGTTACGTTCACGTCAACACAACCCCCCACGTTCACGTCAACACAACCCCCCACGTTCACGTCAACACAACCCCCCACGTTCACGTCAACACAACCCCCCACGCTCACGTCAACACAACCCCCCACGTTCACGTCAACACAACCCCCCCCAACGTTCACGTCAACACAACCCCCCAACGTTCACGTCAACACAACCCCCCACGTTACGTTCACGTCAACACAACCCCCACGTTACGTTCACGTCAACACAACCCCCCACGTTCACGTCAACACAACCCCCCCACGTTCACGTCAACACAACCCCCCACGTTCACGTCAACACAAACCCCCCCACGCTCACGTCAACACAACCCCCCACGTTCACGTCAACACAACCCCCCACGTTCACGTCAACACAACCCCCACGTTCACGTCAACACAACAACCCCCCACGTTCACGTCAACACAACCCCCCACGTTCACGTCAACACAACCCCCCACGTTCACGTCAACACAACCCCCCACGTTCACGTCAACACAACCCCCCACGTTCACGTCAACACAACCCCCACGTTCACGTCAACACAACCCCCCCCCACGTTCCCAACACAACCCCCCACGTTCACGTCAACACAACCCCCCACGTTCACGACAACACAACCCCCCACGTTCACGTCAACAAACCCATCCCACGTTCACGTCAACAAACCCATCCCACGTTCACGTCAACAAACCCATCCCACGTTCACGTCAACAAACCCATCCCACGTTCACGTCAACAAACCCATCCCACGTTCACGTCAATAAACCCATCCCACGTTCACGTCAATAAACCCATCCCACGTTCACGTCAATAAACCCATCCCACGTTCACGTCAATAAACCCATCCCACGTTCACGTCAATAAACCCATCCCACGTTCACGTCAATAAACCCATCCCACGTTCACGTCAATAAACCCATCCCACGTTCACGTCAATAAACCCATCCCACGTTCACGTCAATAAACCCATCCCACGTTCACGTCAATAAACCCATCCCACATCATTTGTGATGTTCTAAACTGCTCAGATACTCTTACCCACTGCTTATGATGTTCTAATACCCAATACATTTTGCCCAGTAGGGCTTCAGTCATTCTCATAATAAAAGGCTCTCTGTTGAGACAGTCACATGGTCAGGGTAACTAGCCATCTTGGGGAATAGAGACTTCAAAAGAGACAAGTATACACCGCTTTTCAAGCCTTATCCCTCAGTCAGCCTCCATATTTGAAAAAAGAACATAAATGCATGACACACACACACGCACAGATACAGACCACACATACACACTCAGACACACATAAAGATAGATATGAGTGCTCCTTGTCTCCATCTTGGATGTCTATCTCAGCTCACTGGATCTGAATCAACACTGACAGATGACTGGTTAATAGGTCATTAATGTAAAAATGAGAGAGGTGTGGGCTGAGCTGCTAGTTCCCAATGAGAGAGGTGTGGGCTGAGCTGCTAGTTCCCAATGGGAGAGGTGTGGGCTGAGCTGCTAGTTCCCAATGAGAGAGGAGTGGGCTGAGCTGCTAGTTCCCAATGAGAGAGGTGTGGGCTGAGCTGCTAGTTCCCTCCCAGATAGCGGTTTGCTCTACCGCCTCCTCTTTTCTCTGCTCTCTCTCACCCACATGAACTTTCATTAATCAAAACAACTTGATTAACAGACCTTAATTACAACACAGTGGAGAGGCTTTGAAGAGGGAATGCCTGGCCATTAGACTTTCAAGTCTGGCCTGAAATCTGTTTGAAACCCTGGAAAAGATGTGGAATTAAACCAATGATTATAACCTAATGTGGGAATACTTCATTTTTGTTCAATAGCTCAACCTCTCATTTTGCATTCCTCTTCATTTGTGCTTACATTTGACATTTTATTAAATTAGCAGATTCTCGTACTTAGAGCTACAGTACTTACAGAAGTGAATGCACCCATTTTTATACTTTTTCATACGGGTGGGGATTCAATGACTTGGACAGTGCTCCTTTGTTGCTGTTTGCATATATGTGTATCTAGATTAGCTCAGTGCAGAGATATAGACGCATCTATTTAATAGACGTTCAAGTTACTGTAGGAAACCGTCTGCAGTGGAAGGCTTTACCAACCATTACAAAACCTGGTCCCAAATGTATCAGGAGGTCAAGGGAGCTGAACAAAACTACAGTCTGCTCTCATAAACCTCAACATATGACTCCCAAGTGGCAGCTCTGAAAGCCTGAGAAAACACTCCCTCTCACTGACAGTCCTAACATCCTTTATGTGTCCCAGGAGGAGAAGAAAGGAGGAGATCCCAAAAATATTTTAAAATTTTAGCCCTTTTTCTCCCCAATTTCATGGTATCCAATTGTATTAGTAGCTACTATCTTGTCCCATCGCTACAACTCCCGTATGGGCTCGGGATAGATGAAGGATGAAAGTCATGCGTCCTCCGATACACAACCCAACCAAGCCGCTCTGCTTCTTAACACAGCGCACATCCAACCCGGAAGCCAGCCGCACCAATGTGTCGGAGGAAACACTGTGCACCTGGCAACCTTGGTTAGCACTCACTGCGCCCGGCCCGCCACAGTAGTCGCTGGTGCGCGATGAGACAAGGATATTCCTACCGGCCAAGCCCTCCCTAACCCGGACGACGCTAGGCCAATTGTGCGTCGCCCCACGGACCTCCCGGTCGCGGCCGGTTACGACAGAGCCTGGGCACGAACCCAGGGTCTCTGGTGGCACAGCTGGCGCTGCAGTACAGCGCCCTTAACCACTGCGCCACCCGGGAGGCCAAGATGTCCACTTTCTGATGAGATACCAAACTCGCCTCCAGAGTAGGCTCCACCTGTCAGAGGTAGAAGGAGATGAAACCAACAAAACCAGACTTTTGAACTCAAGGTCCTTGCTAGGAAAAATATGATTCCATACTATTTGGAATTTAGTTCCATTCAGCCTGTTTCACCATGGCTCCCTGTGCACTTCAGGGAGAGAATCTTTCCAAGTTTCTCTGTACTTCTTAATCTTGTTCTAGGAGGGAAAGGGGAACACCCTTCTTTCTCATATCAGACAGAACTCAATCAAACTACTCACCTAAACAGACCAGTCACCGTGTCCAGCTCAGTACCAGCACCTCTGCTGCTCAACACACACATTCACTACACAGGCAAACTATTGTTTAGTAAAAGAGGAACACAGAAAATGACTATGATTGACGCCTAAAGGAGAACTTGACACCCATCTCAAAAAACAAGCACAAGATTTTCTTTAATCTGTTTTTCTTTTCTTGCGGTTCCTGTCAAAACAACAGACCAGTGCTGAAGAGAAGGCTGATGCTCTCTGATGCTTTGTTTTTATTAAAGGGAATGACAGGACGACTGTCTGAAACTCGGAAGTTGTTCTCTCATGGAAAGGCTGGCAGTAGAACATTGTGTTTGAAGGTGGCTGTTAATTCCATAGCAGTGACTTAAGAGGGTAACAGCACAAATATGCCTAGGAAAAAAGGATGCCACTTTTAAAAGTAATGTAAATAACCTCAGATGATTACAGACTTACAACAGCAGTCAACAAGATTGTTCTGGCTCTGAGGCATAAAATTAACTAATGTTGTGTCAAATGGACAATGTGCCAATCCTCTTCAATCTGGCATGGTATAAATTGATATGGAATTTTTTCTTAATTTATAGACTAATCAACACTGATAAAAAAGGCTATGGACATGCTGTGTGTATTTGTTTCTATTTGAATGAGTGTACATTTAATCTTCATACTATCGCATTGTGCGGTCTTTATCCCCTTCATAATTTCTTGTCAATTCATTATCTGATAGCCTACTTTCAGCTTTCCTTGTCAATTCATTATCTTATAGCCTACTTTCAGCTTTCCTTGTCAATTCATTATCTTATAGCCTACTTTCAACTTTCCTTGTCAATTCATTATCTTATATCCTACTTCTGGAAAGCTTAAGGTAGGTCTAGTATTATTTATACATTTTAAGGAAAGGATAAATATTTGCTTGCGTCTGAAATATGTTGGTGGCTTTGATTGATGGGTCCTTTTACAGGGTTTTGGGTGTGTGACTATTCTGATTCTCTCTATAGGTCCATATTTCCATTCAGAAAGTTTCCTAAAGTAGCTTGACTGGACTCCATGTCTTTTATAAGATTCAAAACGCTCTTGTCATGATTGAATCTTGTAAAAGGCCTATTTTCCGTAGTTTAGGCTACATTATCTCTCATTACTGCGTCCTCTCTTTGAAAAATGGTTGAATGACAGCAGTAGGGTTTGTGACGTTATGAGAATATTTCGGGGAAAATGGGAGAAAATCCATCGGACTTTGTTTGAATGGTTTTGCGCAGCGAAATAGGATCCGTATTAAATGTTTTAAATGCAGATAAGCCAAAAGACTAGGACAAAGTAGGCTTGTGTCTTGATGTTGACTCAGTCATGCTGTTTCAATAAGAAAATAGGACATATCCTCAAGCCTGGCATTTCTTAATTAGTCAATTTATATTTCTAAGTAATAATATGAATAAAAAGAATAACGAAGAGTAATGGCCTGATGAAATAGGTTTTAAGAAACATATCCATGTACAAGTGTACAAACAGAATTGTGACCTCCCCTTTTTACATAGGGCCTTGTAGGTGTAAGACAACAGTAACATACATTTAAACAAATTGGACACATCGAAAAGAAATGAAAAGGGAAAAAACAGTAATGAAGTGTAATGCAATAGTGAAATTGCCTGTTTCTTTTGAGTCAGACAGCCTATACGTTAAGGGGTGTCAATACGAAGATGTGACAATCTGAGGCCTGGAGTCCCTCAGACTGAAACACAGGCTACAGGAGAGGCCTGGAGTCACTCAGACTAAAGCAGCGATTCCCAAACGAGCGGCCATGACTTTAAAAATAAATAAATAAAATGAAATAGATTGGAATCTAAAAGATAAAATTCAACTAGAGCACCTTACATTGTGGGAAAAAGCCGCACTTGACTGTTGCGCTTGAATCGGAATGATTCAAGTGCAGCCTTTCTAGCATTCATGGGTCACTATGGGGGAGTTTTGGTTCCTGACTCAAAGGGAATACCATGCATTTTCCCTTAGAGCATTAAAACTCACGGTACCATTCGCCAGCTCATATCGGTGTGATGCTGGATTCAGCAGTGCTCTCATCTGCATTAAAATCCTAATATCCATCCAGGTTGGATGTGACAGAAGGTGTGCACTGCTGACCACGCTCCCTGACTTTGAGAAACTCTGATGCGACATGCATCAAGCACACCCATCTCATTAGGGGTGGTGAGATAAGATACATTATGTCAGACTCATTTTCAATTGACTGTCATAGTCCCACATTAAAAGTATTTGATGGTGAATTAAGACAATGAGAAATACTGTTAGAATGTTTCCTATTGACTGCCATAGCCCTAAATAAAAAAGTAAACATTGGTTGTTAATTCCATTTTTTGTGTTTTTTTTTTTTTTACATGGCTGGGGTCGCGAGAATTTTCAGATATCAAAATGGATCTGTTGACAAAAATAGACTGAAACACAGGCTACAGGAGAGGCCTAGAGTCCCCTCAGACTGAAACACAGGCTATAGGAGAGGCCTAGAGTCACTCAGACTGAAACACAGGCTACAGGAGAGGCCTAGAGTCACCTCAGACTGAAACAAAGGATATAGGAGAGGCCTAGAGTCCCCTCAGACTGAAACACAGGCTATAGGAGAGGCCTAGAGTCCCCTCAGACTGAAACACAGGCTATAAGAGAGGCCTAGAGTCACTCAGACTGAAACACAGGATATAGAAGAGGCCTAGAGTCCACTCAGACTGAAACACAGGCTATAGGAGAGGCCTAGAGTCCCCTCAGACTGAAACACAGGCTACAGGAGAGGCCTAGAGTCCCCTCAGACTGAAACACAGGCTATAAGAGAGGCCTAGAGTCACTCAGACTGAAACACAGGATATAGGAGAGGCCTAGAGTCACCTCAGACTGAAACACAGGCTATAGGAGAGGCCTAGAGTCACTCAGACTGAAACACAGGCTATAGGAGAGGCCTAGAGTCACTCAGACTGAATCACAGGATATAGGAGAGGCCTAGAGTCTCCTCAGACTGAAACACAGGCTATAGGAGAGGCCTAGAGTCACCTCAGACTGAAACACAGGCTATAGGAGAGGCCTAGAGTCACTCAGACTGAAACACAGGCTATAGGAGAGGCCTAGAGTCACTCAGACTGAAACACAGGATATAGGAGAGGCCTAGAGTCACCTCAGACTGAAACACAGGCTATAGGGTAGGCCGAGAGTCACTCAGACTGAAACACAGGCTATAGGGTAGGCCAAGAGTCACTCAGACTGAAACACAGGCTATAGAGGGTAGGCCAAATACTACAATGATATAGACAAAATTACATGTACAGTTAATTGCAGAAAGTTTAGTATGCATTTCTAGAATTGGCTGCACTGTCACATTTGCACCATTTCACTCAAGGAATAGTAGTTGAGGGATTTCTCAAAAATAATATTGCCTCAAATGGGATTCGACCTCACAGCCAACAATAGCCGATGACGTGGAGTAGATCACTTCAGAGGATCACGTCACAACTCAGGGCTAGCAGTAGTGGGTATATTCATGCTATTTGACAACACCATGAGAGTCATCGCCTGGATAGTTCCATATTATATAATCCTTCTACTTTCTTCATACATTTTGCATGACGCCTAATCAATGAACCATCATGCAAAAATATATTAGCACACTTCACTTAGACCATGGGTAAGCAGTTGGATGGTTTAAAAATCTGCCTCTGGTGGCCAAATTGACCTGTTGAACAAATGAGATTGGATGCTGGCTCTACCGTTTAAACTAGTTAATAGTCTAAGGTGGGGGGGTTCTAAGCAGACATATGGAATTGTTTTAAGATTGTCAGACCATGGCTCATTTAGCTATTTGATTTAGAATTGTAGGACCCCTACAGGTATAAAACAAAATAATGAATTTGGCCTTTACTACTATAGCCAATAGAAACACATTGAATGAGAAAAAAAAAGACATGCAAAAAATGTATATTAAGGAATAAGATTTTGAAGTGTCTGTCCTATATCTAGAAGATACTGTATTTTTGGGTAGGCACAAAACTTCCTCCATACTTCCATTAATTTTGTATAAACTGTTCCCGGTTACCGTCAGACGATTCTTCTCTGCAGATGCTCTCAAGCTCTGTCAGGTTGGATAGGGTGCGTTGATGCACAGCTATTACTGAGGAGTGGCTTCCGTCTGGCCAGTCTACCATAAAGGCCTGATTGGTAGAGTGCCCCAGAGTTGGCGGTCCTCTGGAAGTTTCACCCATCTCCACAGAGCAACTCTGGAGCTCTGTCAGAGTGACCATCGGGATCTTGGTCATCTCCCTGACCAAGGCCTTTCTCCCCCGATTGCTCAGCGTCGCCTGGAAGCCAGTTCCAGGAAGAGTCTTAGTGGTTCCAAACTTCTTACATTTAAGAATGGAGGACACTGTTCTTGTGGACCTTCAATGCTGCAGAAATATTTTGGTACCCTTCCCCAGGTCTGTGCCTCGATACAATCCTCTCTCAGAACTCAAAGGACAAATCCTTTGACCACATGACTTGGTGTTTACACTGACATGTGCCGTCAACTGTGGGACCTTACATAGACAGGCGTGTGCCTTTCCAAATCATGTCCAATCAATTGAATTTACCACAGGTGAACTCCAATCAAGTTGGAGAAACATTTCAAGGATGATCAAAGGAAACAGGATGCACCTGAGCTCAATGTCGAGTCTCAAAGCAAAGGCTCTGAATACTTATGTAAATACGGTTTTTATTTTTTAATAAAGTTGCAAAAATGTCTACAAATCTGTTTTCACTTTGCCTTTATGGGATTTGTGTGTAGATTGATGAGGAACAACAACTCAGTTCGGCAAATATTTGCCCTGCTAGAGCTGTAAGTACTGTTATTGTGAAGTGGAAACGTATAGGAGCAACAACGGCTCAACCGCAAAGTGGTAGGCCACACAAGCTCACAGAACGGGACCACCAAGTGCTGAAGCACATAGAACAAACGATTTTTACGCTCTCAGTTGCAACGCTCACTACTGAGTTCCAAACAGCCTCTGGAAGCAACGTCAGCACAATAACTGTTCTTTGGGAATTTCATGGCAGAGGAGCCACACACAAGTGTAAGATCACCATGCACAATGCCAAGCGCTGGAGTGGTGTAAAGCTACCGCCATTGGACTCTGGAGCAGTGAAAACAAGTTCTTTGGAATGATGAATCACACATCACCATCTGGGTTTGGCAGATACCAGGAAACTGTACCTGCCCGAATGCATAGCGCCAACTGTAAAGTTTGGTGGAGGAATAATGGTCTGAGGCTGTTTTTCATGTTTCTGGGTAGGACCCTTAGTTCTAGTGAAAGAAAATCTTAACGCTAGAGCATATAATGACATTCTAGACAATTCTGTGCTTCCAAATTTGTGGCAACAGTTTGGGGAACAGTTTGTTTCCGCATGACAATGCCCTCGTGCACAAAGCACGGTCCATACAGAAGTGGTTTGTCAAGATCGGTGTGGGAGAACTTGACTGGCTTGCACAGAGCCCTGACCTCAACCCCATCGAATTGGAACGCCGACTGGGAGCCAGGCCTAATCGCCCAACATCAGTGCTCAACCTCACTAACGCTTGTGGCTGAATGGAAGCAAGTTCCTGCAGCAATGTTCCAACATCTAGTGGAAAGCCTTCCTAGAAGAGTGGAGGCTGTTATAGCAGCAAAGGGGGGACCAACTATTAATGCCCATGATTTTGGAATGAGATGTTTGACAAGCAATTGTCCACATAGTTTCGACCATGTAGTGTTTCTCTAGCTTAAATTTACAGATTTTGATAGACTAGAGGGTTATTAAGGTCTCAGATAGGTTGATTCATTATCTTTATCTACTCAGCTGGCCACCCACAGCATCATGTCCAACTTGGCCAGGTTAGCCTATGAGAAAAGCTAGCAGCTAGCCATTTTAGATCAATGGTTTAAACCATGGTCTAAGCAAAGCTTAACAAAATATGGACCTCGCAAGTTGGGAGGGGAAATACATATTGAAAAACAGGCACGAGAAATGTGATACTGCCCAACATATTGATTCACCGTAACACTAGGGTTCAGCTGAGATCCAGATGTATGAAGCATCTCTAAGCGTGTGTAGATATGCTGCATTAGAGGCCAGTGTGTTTCCTGGGTGGTGACCACAGTGGGAGGTCATAGCTTAATTCCCCACATCACACTCAGACTACTTTTCAAGATACCATAAACATCTATTAGATGGGCAGCATGGAAAGTAGTTGCAATGAAAGTGCATAGCTAGTGGGGGTGCCGTGCACCATTAGCCAATAACAGCAGGCCACAGTACTAGCTGGAGACAGATGAACACATTACCCATTCACCTCATGCTTGGACATGCACACTCTGATTTCACTGCAGAGGAGTCTCTTCAGGGCATAATAACACTGTGTAGCTGCAGTTACAGTAGAGAGGGAGAAAAAGTCCTGCAGCTTGAGATTCAATATCAAAAACAGAAAACCTTTGTTCAGACATTAATCAAATCTGATGTGCATGGTTAAAGGGGGCCTGTCCAGCACAATACAGTTAGTCTCTGCTGCTGTAAAACCAGCCCTGAACAATGTCCTTTGGTTTTACCACAGTCTGCTGAGCAGAAGTTCTCTGAAGCTAGCTAGAGTGATAACACTCCTACAGCACCCTCCCAGTGGCATAGTGGCCCAGTCACCAAGTACAATATATCCCAGTATCAGAGTTCTAATGTCCTGTGTCAAAGTGGTCCAGTGACTGTAGGAAGCAGAGCAGCCAGAACAAAGTAGTCCAGTAGACAGATAGTAGAGTCTAGCTCTGAGGGGCTTTAATCTCTTTCTCCCTCCACTGGTGTCCCATTATCATTATCTGAACTGCTGATGCTGCTGCTGCCAGGCTCTTATCAGCAGCCAATTAGAACACAGGGATCTTATCTCCAACCGCCAATTACAACCGAGGGAGCTGCTGTGAGGAAATGTCAACAACTAAGAGACCTCACGCCTCTCTTATCTGGCCCCGCCTCTCCCTCCCTCCAGACAGCTGTCATGGTAACCGCTGGTGATGGGATACTATTACAAGGGAAACAGGTACAGGCCACTTTAATATAATAAACTCCCAGACACCCTGACTGTCTCCCAACAATGTCACCACCCTCTTGATAACTAGCGTCCAGCAACATTTAATTAATTGGGTCTATTTCCAGTTGAAGAAAAGGCTGTTGCTGCTGCTCTGATGTGTGTTTTACCCTCCCAGCTAACAGCTATTACACACAGCACTTAGAGCTACATGACCAGAGGAAGGAGCAGACATGCCTGGAACGCTCCACACCTGTACCTCTTGATAACAAAGGCTTTGCAGATTCATTACAGGAGAGGAGATAGAGATTACTTTCTGTTTGGCTTATTCTCCTTGACAATGATGTCATGAAGGATGAATTCTGCTCCAAACCACTCTTCTATCTGTCCATCAATCTCCATGCAGGAATCAATGCTAGGGCAACTCTGATAGGCTGTTTCCCATGACAACAGATAACACTTGGAGGTCAACTACCTATTTTAAAGGTTTCATTGGTCCAACTTGGTGGTGTCACCCTGGTGGTGTTATCAATAAAGCTACCAATACTTCAAATAGAGACAGTGTTAATGCAAAGGCAACACTCACAAGCACAAAGGTCTGTATAAAATCAATTAATGACGGTCCTTTTCTGTCATGCCAAGGCCAAGGTTGTCCATTCAGAGTGATGAGATCTGCTTTCTTTGACACTCTGAGCATGTGACTGACTGTGATGGCTGTGTAACATGGCCATGTGATATCATGGCTGACTGTCAAGTCGCTGTCGAGGGAGACGTGCTCAGGAGTGTCACTGCCACATCACATGTCACCAGACCAAACAGAAACGAGGCAGACTGGCCAGACATCTAGGACATTTAGGATACGTACACTTCCACAGAAAGAGCCTACTGCCGACCAACAAGGACATATTGACCAATACTCAACTGTCAGTCAACACAGAGAAGTCAACCTCCATACAATATTTCACTATCAGTCAACAAGGGCAGATCCACCTTCTGTATAAGGCCTACACTCTACTGTCAGTCAACAAGGAGATTCTATAGAGCTACACTTGTACACTACACAGACTACATAGAGCTACTTGTACTACAGACACTCGACTAGCAGTCAACCAGACCAGATCGTCCTCTGCTGCCATTAACATTTCCTAAAGGTTAGACTTTCCAATGGTTGACTTGTCCTCTGATGGAGAGCTGCAGTGCCAGTGGGGAGGACTGCCAGGTGTTGTTGTGATGACAGAGAGAGGAGATGAGGCTCAGTTGATGGGACTTTATCAGACTGATGACTGACTGACATGTCTGTGTAAGTCTCCATATACCTCCCTGAGGATGACAGCTCCTCTTCTCTGGCTCTGTGAGCTGAGAGACAGACAGATAGACACTGAGTGGAGGAGAAGACCCTACAGAGCAGAGAAAGAGAGCGAGAAGGCGGGGAGAGAGTGAGAGATGGAGGTGGAGATTTGCTACTAATAGCTGCCTTGACAGAGGACCCAAACACTGCTCTGCTCACTCCAAGTTCCCCCTAACGACATCTATCCAACCTGAACCATTAGAGTATAAAAACATCTGACTTTGGATCAGTGATTAGGGGCAAACTGAAAGATCTGGTCAAATCAGATAACAGCAGGCTAATTTATTTAGTGCGATAACCTTTTTTCTGATTAACAACATCTTTCCACAAATACATGATGGTGAATAGAGGACAGGAGTGCAGAACGGGAGCATGTTAAAAGGCTGTTAACAATACCAGTGTTGTGTGAATACAAACATCACCATGCTACAATACCCTGAGGCCTTCAGATATATATATGAACTGACACATCAAAGGAAGAACGCTTGTTCTCACTACAGAGCTGTTAGAAGTCAGTCTATGCAATGCAGAAAGATGCACAACAATATGTGCTATACAAGACAGTTGTAATCTATGATAAACAAGTGGCTGTTCCTTCCCAGCTCTAAACCTCTGAAAACAGTCCAGAAACTGAGCGGAGCAGAACATTTAGCTTTTGTTGCGTTTTGACATCTCAATTTGTATGGGTATTCGGCCAAGTTGGGATGCTTCAATTGCTGGAGAACACTGAATCCAGCAAATACCAATGAGGATCAGCCAACCGTCAATTATTGACTAAGAAGTATCCTCACTGTATAATGCTGAATAGTTTTGTTGATATATTTCAATGTTAAACAAATTACTGTAGTTGTGGCTATTTCCAGCGATGCAAAAACTGATGTCAAGGAAAATGAGAACGGGGTTGTGGGTGGAAATGCCCCAAAGGAGACTGTTTTACCTATTTTTTTCATGGAGAGAAAAATCCTAACAAATGAGGAGACCATAGACCAACCCCATTAAGAAGGAGGAGCTCTACCACAGTCTCATACATGAAATTCATCCAAACAACTTGGTCAGCTCTGGCGTACATACATCTTCTCAGTAAGGAAGCAAAGGCAAAGCTTCTGATCAGAGGAATAATAGTCAGAGGAAAACATGTTGTGTTCAAAGAGAATAATCCGTTCAGTTTGAAGTCGCACACGGCTGACCAGAACTCAATTCAAGTTACAATTAAAGAACTTACTGAATCAGCAGAGGATAGTGTTGTGACTGAGTTTCTTGCTAAAACTGGATGTAAGGTGGTGGGAAGATCGATCAAATCAAACTTTTTAGTCACATGTGCCGAATACAACACGTTTATACTTTACTTACAAGCCCTTAACCAACAGTGCAGTTCAAGAGTTAAGAAAAGTGTGTAGGGGTGTGTGGGTGATGAAGTTCCTGGGGCGGCAGGGTAGTCTAGTGGTTAGAGCTTTGGACTAGTAACCAGAAGGTTGCAAGTTCAAATCCCAGAGCTGACAAGGTACAAATCTGTCGTTCTGCCCCTGAACAGGCAGTAAACCCACTGTTCCTAGGCCTCTGATCATTGAAAATAAGAATTTGTTTATAACTGACTTGCCTAGTTAAATAAAGGTCAAATAAAATACTACAACTAATACTGTCAAGAAGTCACTAGTGTTGTATCAACTAGGTGCAGGGGCTCTTGTGAAATATGAAGCGTTGCCACGTCCTGCTCCTCCACCCACACAAGGGAATGATAAACTGTATCGGAAGAGAAGGGAGGGAAAGAGAAAAAAAATCTAAAGGAGGTTGCCAAGCAAATGAATGTAATCATTCCCAGTGAGATGGATGCCTGTCCTTACGTGTCAAAGAGATATGTCGAGATGAACGAGCCGAGAGGGAAGAAGAGGGGGATCCCTGCATTTAATCCATCAGGCTCCCCAAAACCTGGCTCTGTGGAGTCATTTTCGGTTTGTCTGAGTGGGTGTCGCCAAGGTCCTGAAGATTAATGTTTTGGGAGAGCAGAGGAGACTTTTGTCCTTTAAAAGGAGTTTCAGCAACAACACCTTTAAGAATACCCTTGACTTCACCATTAGTCTTCTGTATCAGAGAATGGCTCAGGTACAGTGTAGAGTCTAAGCCCAGTTCATCAAAACTCCATGATAATATACACCATTTGGCAGTCACCTTTATCCAAAGCCACTTACAGTCATGCATGCATAGATGTTTTATGGATAGCCCCAGTGGGAATCCAACCCAACCCTTGCCTCTGCAATACCAACAGAGGCACACAATGACCTCAGATGTAAAGATTCATCCTCAAACTAGAGGAAATGTCATTTGTTGGATGTTGTTGATGTAGTAGAACCAACAGAAATGAACAGTGATCTAGATACCATCTGTGATACAGTGTAACTTAATGACAAACCTGACAAAATGTCCTAATAACTGGGAATCAAACAACAGGATGGAGGATCGTCTTTAGAGATATGACCAAGTGGGGCTGACATCAGCAGCAGAACTACAGAAAGAGAGAAGGAGAGAGTGAATATGGAATCGGAGTGGATTGCCAGACAACCCTTATAAAAGGTTTGTATTGTGTCAGATAGATCGATGGAGGATAGAGGAGGAGGTTTCAGCCAAGGGAGATGGAAAGAGATCCTCTGATCTGACCATGAGCTGCAGCAGAGCTTCAGCAGAGAGAACTTCAGCAGAGAGCACGAGAGAGATAAATAGACAGAAGGAAGAGAGTAGCTCAGGGAAAGGTGTGAACTGTGGCTTTCACACATTATCATTGTGAGCAGGAACCTGAGCAAAACCTTGTTCCCCTCTTGTGGTCTATGGGAAACCTTAAACATCAGTTATATACTAAAGTAATTTAGGAGTAAGAGAAAGTAGTGGAAATTGCTGCACAATGTCACAGACACACTCCAGCCAACACACACATGCCAGGCAACCCAATCACCTTTTTCTCATCTGTAAAACTTCAAAGGCTTTTTGCCTCCCTCTGAAATCAATTATAAAACACAATTCTCTGCGCTCTCTCGCTCTCACCACAGCGGATCAATATCTCCTTTATACGGAGTTTAATGAAACTGCTGGGAGCCTCAGCTGACTTAGATGGCTTTTATTTCTTGTCCATAATGAATGAGCAAGCAACTGAATCGTAATACCAGCGGTCCACCATCCCTCCCCCTTTCATTCATTCATTCATTCATTCATTCATGAGCCCCACCCAAGCAAGTGGGGGGCACACTGCTCTCACACTTCAAGGAATGTGAGTAAGGGAATGTGTTCTTCTAGAAAGAGAAGAAAAGGTAGAAAGAGGTGAAGAAATGAGAGACAGCAGGATGGTGAAGGGGTGGAAGAGTGTTGCAGCTCATTTACAAGCCCCGCTGTGACAGCTACAGAGAGGCAGCTGCTGTGGGTCAGTGGAAATGACTGGAGGGGGAAAATGAGAGGCAAAAAGGGGGAGAGACCATATGACAGACAATGTATACACCCTGCACACCCTTATTGCCAAACAAATCAAACAAAAGCAAAGTCCTTTCATGCTTTGTTGATTTAAAAAAAGCTTGACTCAATTTGGCATGGTAATCAGTGTTGGAGGAAAAACATATGACATAACATCAATACACACAAACAACAAGTGTGCAGTTAGAATTGGCAATAAGCACACATTTATTTCCTCAGGGCCGTGGGGTGAGACAGGGATGCCGCTTGAGCCCCACCCTCTTCAAAATTTATATCTATGAATTGGCGAGAGCACTAGAATAATTTCCAGCACCCGGCCTCACCCTACTGGACTCGGAAATCAAATGTCTACTGTTTGCTGATGATCTGGTGCTTCTGTCCCCAACCAAGTAGGGCCTACAGCAGCACCTAGATCTTCTGCAAAGATTCTGTCAGATCTGGGCCTTGACAGTAAATCTTAGTAAGACAAAAATAATGGTGTTCCAAAAAAGGTCCAGTTGCCAGGACCACAAATTCCATCTAGACACTGCTGCCCTAAAAACACAAATAATTATACCTACCTCGGCCTAAACATCAGCGCCACAGGTAACTTCCACAAGGCTGTGAAAGATCTAAGATACAAGGCAAGAAGAGCCTTCTATGACATCAAAAGGAACATAAAATTTGACATCCCAATTAGGATCTGGCTAAAAATACTTCAATCACTTATAGAACCCATTGCCCTCTATGGCTGTGACGTCTACTCACCAACCAAGAATTCACTAAATGGGACAAACGCTCAATTAAGAGACTGCTTGCTGAATTCTGCAAAAATACACGCAGTGTTAATGCGAAATCCAAACAATGAATGCAGAGCAGAATTAAGACAACACAGCTAGTTAACAAAATCCAGACAAGAGCTGTTCAATTTTATAACCACCTAAAAGGAAGTGATGCCTACACATTCCACCACAAAGCCCTCACCTACAAGAGATGAACCTAGACAAGAGTTCCCTCAACCAGCTGGTTCTGGGGCTCTGTTCACAAACACAAACAGATCCTACAAAGCCCCAGGACAGACAATTGGACCCAACCAAATTATGAGAAAGCTAAAAAGTTAACTATTTGACACATTGAAAAGAATCAACCAATGCTATCTGGCCCTAAACAGAGAGTACACAGTGGCAGAATACCTGACCACTTTGACAGACTCAGTGAGCATAGCATAGCTATTGAGAGAGGTCACCATAGGCAGACCTGGCTCTCAAGAGAAGACAGGATTTTAGCTAAATATATAAACTCCTATATCTGTTAGGTGAAATACCATAATGTGCAGTAATAGCAGAAATATGTGGCTCATTGCCATTAGAAAAGGGCAATTAGGTGGAGTACAAACATAATTGTAAATACTACCAATACTTACGTTTATTTATCTTACCCCACCATTCGTACTACAATTATTTGAACATTGCTAAAACACTGTACATAGCTGATAATATGATGCTTGAAATGTCTATCTTTTTGAAATGGTAAGTTCTAGTAGTTTGTTGTTGAATTTGTTTCTCCTCATTTTTGTTTATTTCACTTGCTTTGGCAATGTAAACATATTTCCCATGCCAATAAAGCCCTTTGAATTGAGAGAGAGAGCATGAGACAGAGGAACGAGAACCACAAGAAGAGTATCTTTTGATGTGTGTGCTGCTGTGAGCGTGGTGCTGAGTTAAAAAGGGGGATTATTGCATCACCTCTCAATGAGATGACAGATGGATGGAGAGAAAGGAGGGCAGAACGAGACAGATGTTGAATGAGACTAAGAGCTGAGTAAGGCCTTCAACACTCACACACATCTTCATCCGCAAACCTATAGACCATATCTCCCCAGGCTGAGAAGCATAAGACAGGGAATTCTACAGGTACTTTACACCGTTTCAACTTTGAATATGTGATTTTGCGAGCTTCAAAAAGAGCTCATACCTAGACAGCACATCCTCCTCTGTCTGCCTCTCAGGTCAGGGGAGAAACAGACCGAATAGAGTTCAACATAGCTACTTGTTGTCCTCCAGTATCTGTGTGAGACCAAATGTCATCTCCAATTAGAGCTGATATCATAGTGGAGGTGACAGTGGGGCCAGCGCTGGCCCTCAGAAAGCTCTGGGCTTTTGATTCAAACGAGGACACAGAGAGCCCGGGGTCTTTCCTGTTGTACTGAGACTGCAGCCACAGTTTGGTCCACTTAGGCACAAAGGTAGAGCTGTGAGATGCATAATTCAACAGGCCAGCCGGGAGGCATATCGGAGAGAGTGCTTTCCCAGCTGGCTTATCAGAAAGACTGTTATTCCTCTATTTGGATGCTGTCTCAGACAGAGGTGTAAATCGTACAGTGTGCCGCTCTCTTAATGAAGAACATTGGGATAAAATACCTTGACAACCCTTGGGTTGTAAATTGAACTGTGTGTGTGTGTGTGGGGTAGGGGGTGGGGTCTGGAATTAGATATTATGTTAACATGAAAGCCCAATCACAGAAGGACGTGGCTAAACATTGTAAAAATGTCCTTACACTCTGCTATAGAGTTTGTAGAGGACTTCTTCTCTCCATTTCTTTACTCGTTTTAAACCAAAAACTGCTGGGCTTGAGTGGTCTAATTGATACCAGTGTATCTGGTAGTGAACTGGGACTGGGAGTATGTGTTTAATGTTGAATGGAACATAATGTACAGTACAAATGTCCCAAGTGGGATTCAGATCCTCCCACAAGCCTCGTGGTACTGTGGACTACAGCCAAGCAGAGAGTGAGTCAGTCAAGACATGAAAATGGTTGTCTAGCAATGATCAACAACCAATTTGACAGACCTTGAAGAATTTTGAATAGAATAATTGGCAAATGTTGCACAATCCAGATATGGATCGTTTAGATACTTTAGAGTCATTTAGATACCCAGAAAGACTGACAGGTCCTTCTACAAAGTATTGACTCAAGTGTGAATACTTATGTAAATGTGATATTTCTGTATTTCATTTTCAATATATTTGCAAACATTTCTAAAAATATGTTTTCACTTTGTCATTGTGGCGTATTGTGTGTAGATGGGTGAGAAAAAAAACAATTGAATCCATTTTGAATTCAGTAACAAAATGTGGAATAATGGGTATGAATACTTTCTGAAAGCACTGTATATCATTCAAATATCCATTTAAATGGTGGCCGATATTGAGAGATAGAGGTGCACACTCCAGCACTGTTTTGCGCTGTAATGCATAAGAGGGCTGCGGGCTTGCCCTCCATCTGGGAATGGAATGTTCTAAATTATCAATCAATCATTGTAATGCCTCAAACAAGACCTTCTTCAAATTCTAGGCAATTAAAGTACAGCCCATTTGACTTTTTTCTTAAAGCTATAAGAATGAGCTGACTCAAGTAAGAAACATGGCTTTTAACCTGTGACAGATATGATCCTCTACACAGAGGCATATGAAATAATAAACAGCTTCACTTACAAATTAGTCCATACCAAGTGGTACAGAATGTACACACTGAATAAGATTTTAATCATATCAAAAAGAATATGTCTCCCTACAACAACACTGCAGGGAGAGACAGCGTTCACTCAGTTGATAGCATTGACTTTCTCTCTGTGGGGCCATATTCCCCAGGCTGATAGACGGAGGGAGAAACTCATCACACAGTTAATTGTTCATATTTCCTCCAGTGTGTTGTGTCTGGATGGCTGAAAACACAGGCAGCTGTCTCCTCTGTTATAGTAGAAAATGCACTGATACGAGATACGAGACCCCTGAAAGTTTTTTGTTGTTGTTTTTTTTTAAATATGGGGCAACGTTCGGCTGCAGTTTTCATTATGAAAGGGCCCAGGAGAACATTGATCAGGCAGGCTTCGTCTTCCTCTGTAAACTCTACTGTACAGTACTGAATGTCTTGGTCCCAAATGGCACCCTATTCCCTATATAGTGCACTAACTTTGACAAGAGCCCTTTGGGCTTTAATTTAAATTTTAAAAAAGAGTGCACTACGGTGTCCTTTAAGGATGCCGACCACATCAATATGAAGTGGATCATTGAACTGGATTTACAACAGTCTTAAATCTAAGTTCCACACATAGGATCTCAATTACGACCCATGAAAGACCCATTGGTTTATGTAGTCACACACCATGATTCCACAAGAAAATAGGAACACGGAAACACTCATGCTCAGTTACACAAAGCTACACTAAAACACAAACACAGAGATGTAAATGTACTGCCACACACATGGATGCACACACACAATCTGCAGCATGGTCTCCGCTCTAGCACAGCTTCCCCAGCTGCAGTATGACAGTTACCTGGACTCAGTGGTGAGAAAAGTACCCAATTGTCATACTTGAGTAAAAGTAAAGATACCTTAATAGAAAATGACTGAAGCAAGGTGTTCTGACTGACGAGCTCCCTGATGTATACTGCAGGAAAACCACATCTTGTTATGTAGAACTCAAATACACTGAAGACGACAACAAACAGTCAATGTCACTCAGCTCTACCCAAACGTCAGGTTAATCAACCTTGATCAAGTAGTCCAATCAACAACTAACCAGCTATGTTCAATGTAAGCTGCGCGTGGGCGTGCAGAAGAAGTATGTCTGTGCAGAGAATCACGAGTTTGAACTTCACTCAACTTCCTAGTTGTTCCCTTTAGTTAACACTATCAACGTTTCCCTCTACTGTGCAAATTGTAATCGAATCAACGCAATATTAGCCACTTTCAATGCAACATATCGAAACAAAATATACAATGCAAGAGATTGAAGTAGGATTTATTGCATTGACAGGCACGACTCAGACCCATACTCTACTCAGGTCCATACTCTACACAGACCGGTGCGCCATAACCAACCAGCACTGCAAGATCACCATTGCCATATGCAGATCTGTGCCATTCACTTTGAACTGGACTGTGTTTACAGCATGAGTGGATGCAAGTAGACGTGCTTTATGAGATCAAAGCGAGAGCTGCATGTAGCCAGGTGTGTACATGTGTTCATATTATTTGGTAATTATTGAGTTACTTACCCAGTTATTGCTAATGTCTAGTCAACAGTAGGGTTGCTTCCTACAAGAGCACCACGTGTGCATTTCTAGCCGTCTTTGAAAAGCAAGTCAGGTAAAGAGCTTTTTTTTTACATCTTAAAGGGGCAGTGTTGTATTTTTCAAGTATTGGCTACTTGAATAAGCCAAGTAGCCAATAGGGAAAGCATCATTTGTCTGATTCTCTGTAATAATGGCATGGAAATAATGCATTTTATTTTGTAAAGCGATTTCTTGCATCAAACAACATTCAGTCACCTTTTCTGAAGAACAAGTGAATAAACAGGTTAATGTCAATCCCTAAATGTTTTTTTCAAAAGTCTCAAAGAATGTAGGCCTACATTGAACACCACACATTGGCTGCTACTGTTTATTTTATTTTTATTTCACCTTTATTTAACCAGGTAGGCTAGTTGAGAACAAGTTCTCATTTACAACTGCGACCTGGCCAAGATAAAGCATAGCAGTGTGAACAGACAACAACAGAGTTACACTGTAGGCTGAATGATATAACAGCTAGCCAACATTGTTACAACTGTAACTTAAAGCTGGCACAGACTCAGTGTTCATAGTTAACGTTCTCCAGATGCTGCACAGAATTATCGCAACGTTCAAGTTTGCGCTCAGCAGACCTGAAATTTGCTCAGTGCTGAAAAAATCTGAGGAAACATTGCTAACTAGTCAGCCAAACAACTGAGCAAATAAACTCAAGGCAAATAATTGATTTTGATAAAGAGACACACTATTAAGCAGTACACTGTTGTGTGTGTGTGCATGTGCGAGAGAGAGAGAGAGAGAGACTAGGCAACAGGATAGATAAAATCAGTAGCTGCAGCAGCACGGTCAAGAGAGATGTGAAAAAGGGTCAATGCAGGTAGTTAAATAGTTAAGCAATAGCTACCTGGCCAAAATATGTATCAGTCTTAAGGCATGGGGGTAGACGCTGTTCAGAGTCCCATTGGTTCCAAACCCGGTCCATATGCAAGGATTTCCGTGCGGTAGAAAACACTCACGACCTGCTTCACAACAGCCCCGCTGGACGTGAATGGGGGGCGCGCTTTAGTCCAGCAACTTTTTCTTGCGGACGTTGAGTGAGAGGTTGTTGTCCTGACACCACACTACCAGATTTCTGATGACCTCCCTGTAGGCCGTTTCATCATCCTCGGTGATCAGGCCAACCACCGTTGTGTTGTCGGCAAAATTAATGATGGTGTTGGGAGTCGTACGTGGCCACGCAGTCTTGGGTGAACAGGGAGTATAGAAGGAGACTAAGCACGCACCCCTGAGGGGCCCCTGTGTTGAGGATCTGTGGGTCGGATGTGTTGTTGCCTACCCCCTCACCACCTGGGTTGGCCCTTCTTTAAGTCCAGGATCCAGTTGCAGAGGGAGATGTCTAATCCCAGGGTCCTTAGCCTAGTGATGAGCTTGGGAGGGCACACTGGTGTTGAACGCTGAGCTGTAGTCAATGAACAGCACTCTCACATAGCTTTTCCTTTTGTCCAGATGGGCAAGGGCAGAGTGGAGTGCAATAGAGATTGCATCATCTGTGGATCTGTTGGGGCGGTATGGGAATTGGAGTGGGTCCAGGGTGTCTGGGATGATGGTGTTGAGACATGACCAGCCTTTCAAAGCATTTCATGGCTACAGACTTGAGTACTACGGGGATATCGTCATTTAGACAGGTTACATTGGCATTCTTGGGCACAGGGATTATGGTGGTCTGCTTGAAACATGAAGGTATTACAGACTGGACCCAGGAAAGGCTGAAAATATCAGTGAAGACACTTGCCAGATGGTCAGCGCATGTTCTGAGTACTCGTCCTGAATGTTAACCTGTTTAAAGGTCTTGCTCACATCTGCTATGAGAGCATGATCACACAGTCATACGGAACAGCTGGTGCTCTCATGCAGTGTTGCTAGCCTAGAATTAAGCATAGACGATACTTAGCTCGTCGAGTAGGCTTGCTTCTAGTTGGGGTATGTACGTACGTCGTCAATGCACTTATTAGTTAAGCCAGTGAATGATGTGGTAAACTCCTCAATGCCATTGGAGAAATCCCGGAACATATTCCAGTCTGTGCTAGCAAAACAGTCCTGTAGCTTAGCATCTGCTTCATCTGACCAGTTCCGTATCGAGTGTGTCACTGGTACTTCCAGTTTGAGTTTTTGCTTGTAAGCAGGAATCAGGAGGATAGAATTATGGTCAAATTTGCTAAATGGAGGGTGAGGGAGAGCTTTGTGTGTGTGTGTGTGTGTGTGTGTGTGTGTGTGTGTGTGTGTGTGTGTGTGTGTGTGTGTGTGTGTGTGTGTATACACACACACCATATAGGCTGCTAAACACCACCCTGTCAAATCTCCAGTCATCATAATCCTGACTGTCACTCGATGTCCTCACTGTCACAGAGACTATAATATCCAGCTGTAGGTCTGAGAAAAGTGCATAGGGCCTGGTTTAGGTAAGCCAAGACGACATTCTCTAGTATCTCGACACTGCAATACATCTCCATGTACCTCAGACACAGCTCAGTTCTGACAGGGTAAATAGCCATTCACCTGATTTATCACCTTAAACAGCACTTCCCCTGCCAACATTGGTATAAAGACAGTGACCCAGGTGAACTCAAAGCCATAACTTTGAAGTTCATGCAAATGCCTCTGACATCAGTGTATGATATACGTGGAGGTCTGAGTAACACATATGATCTTACATTAAGGCTGTGGCATAGTGGCCGTTACATCAACAGAACCAGAGTAGATGATAGAAGGAAGAGACCCAGAGAAGGGCATCCGTCAGAGGGAGGCCAGTGGAGAGAGACAAGGCCTGGGTCACACACTCCAACGGCGCCAGTAGCAATGACAAACAGCCCTCAGCAGATCCACTAGGCTGTGTGAAAAGCTCCTTGCAATAAATACTGTATTGTTTCAGGGCTTTCACCATAAAAACACTCCAAACCTAACTAGCACATTGAAAAATGACACCTTTTCAAACCCAGCAGACATGCTGTTCTCGAAGAGAGAGCTGCTGAATGGAGAGAAAAAAAAATTGCTCTTTTAGAGAAAGCAGAAGACCCAATGAGAGAAAACAGCAGGTCTTTCAGAGAAAGCAGAAGACCCAATCAGAGAAAACAGCAGGTCTTTTAGAGAAAGCAGAAGACCCAATCAGAGAAAACAGCAGGTCTTTTAGAGAAAGCAGAAGACCCAATCAGAGAAAACAGCAGGTCTTTTAGAGAAAGCAGAAGACCCAATCAGAGAAAACAGCAGGTCTTTTAGAGAAAGCAGAAGACCCAATCAGAGAAAACAGCAGGTCTTTTAGAGAAAGCAGAAGACCCAATCAGAGAAAACAGCAGGTCTTTTAGAGAAAGCAGAAGACCCAATCAGAGAAAACAGCAGGTCTTTTAGAGAAAGCAGAAGACCCAATCAGAGAAAACAGCAGGTCTTTTAGAGAAAGCAGAAGACCCAATCAGAGAAAACAGCAGGTCTTTTAGAGAAAGCAGAAGACCCAATCAGAGAAAACAGCAGGTCTTTTAGAGAAAGCAGAAGACCCAATCAGAGAAAACAGCAGGTCTTTTAGAGAAAGCAGAAGACCCAATCAGAGAAAAAGCAGAAGACCCAATCAGAGAAAACAGCAGGTCTTTTAGAGAAAGCAGAAGACCCAATCAGAGAAAACAGCAGGTCTTTTAGAGAAAGCAGAAGACCCAATCAGAGAAAACAGCAGGTCTTTTAGAGAAAGCAGAAGACCCAATCAGAGAAAACAGCAGGTCTTTTAGAGAAAGCAGAAGACCCAATCAGAGAAAACAGCAGGTCTTTTAGAGAAAGCAGAAGACCCAATCAGAGAAAACAGCAGGTCTTTTAGAGAAAGCAGAAGACCCAATCAGAGAAAACAGCAGGTCTTTTAGAGAAAGCAGAAGACCCAATCAGAGAAAACAGCAGGTCTTTTAGAGAAAGCAGAAGACCCAATCAGAGAAAACAGCAGGTCTTTTAGAGAAAGCAGAAGACCCAATCAGAGAAAACAGCAGGTCTTTTAGAGAAAGCAGAAGACCCAATCAGAGAAAACAGCAGGTCTTTTAGAGAAAGCAGAAGACCCAATCAGAGAAAACAGCAGGTCTTTTAGAGA